>NC_091069.1:261671248-261975310 GCF_032405125.1 Capricornis sumatraensis | reverse complement strand
TAGGAAAGGCCCAATGGTCTTGGAAGAAAACGACCCTTAGGAAAACAGTTTGGATCTCCTTGCTGAAAGTCAGACTCACAAAGACCTTTCAACAGAATGGGCTGTGTTACTCTCTAGCCTCTAAACTTAGTATTTGGGAAAAGGGGGAAAGCAGTGCATCAAAACACAAGAGACCCTGACTGGTGCCAGTGAGGTCTTTATCGCTGCCTCCTGAAATGTGTTGCGTTAGGTGTGCTTGTTGTTCAGGGAGCTGTCTTCTCACATGGAGCACACATAAATGTGATTTCGAAATGAAGAGGCACAGCACCTTAGGTACCTATATAAGTTCAGGATGGTTTCGCTAATTGAGAATTTAGGAGACCAAGCCCCCAGATATGGTACCTAAGGAATCATTTTACAACATGGAAGACATTAGACAATATGGACCTCCTATGAATGAGCAGGAATCTAGGTAGTGGGGGTGGAGAAACTGCCTTCCAAGTGCAAATTCCAACGTGGAATCGCCAAATAATAATTCACGGCAGAGCTGCAGCATATGTTCTCACGGTAGAGTGGGAGTCACAGGACACAGAGAGCAAGGAAGCCGCAGAACCTCCGTGAGTTATGGCACCTCATTGCCGTTATAAAACTTCTTTATTGGGAGGGAAAATGCAATATTTTGGTAGAAGGAGATGAAGTGGGTAGTCTGGATTGCTCACTTATGGTAGAATGTGCAATTTTACAGCTGGGCTATGCCCGTCTGCTTCGTGTCTTCCCCGACTCACAGCCTATCCTGAGCAGACATTGAATATACACAGTTTAATCCATAAAGCAATCAAAATGTTTAGGCAGAACTTGGGAAACGGAGAAGTTTATGAAAAGGCAGACTTTACATTGCCACAAGTGCTCAAGCATCGGGTTCTCAGTCCCTTTTGAAACTGGATTTGCGCTGGGTTCTGAAGGTCATGCTAGTGGTCATTGCGTGTTTTCCCTTGGGGTAATTTGACTAACTCACTTATATAAAATGTTTTATTATTATGTTTTAACTGCCCGAGTTTAGAAGTTGCTGCCACTTTCTTAGGGAAGTTTCAATGCTGAGAACACATCGCTGGAGTTGGGTGCAGAAGTCTAGCGCCCCAGGGTCACTGAAGCTTACCGCAAATGTCTGCGTTACTTCCCAGGGTTACAGCGGCAAAGAGGCTGGCTTGCACAATCTTCAGAGAGAGGCACATCGGATCCGAATTTTGAGAGCTTGAAAGTTTAAAGAGTTTGCAAGGAAACGACCATGCGCATTCTTCAGTACGGTGCATGAGGAGAAGGGATTTTTTTTCCTTGGAGCACAGGCAGGAAATGCATACTCTCTCCAAAACAATTTACAATCTAATGTTTCTGAGTTTTTCAAGCTCTTTCTCCTGAAAGGACAAGTTAGGAAATTTGAACCCTTTATCTGCTTGGCAAATCAGACTGTTGAAGTAACAAGAGTGAGTTTTATAGCCAAAGAACAGTCTCAGTGAAGGAAGACGTGACTCAGAGCCCTCTGCTGAAAAATGCACAGTATTTAAAAGTCTCTACACCTTACTGCTTTCATCAAAGGGAATATAATTCCTTTCTGCAAATATTTAAGAGTGAGTTCATATACTCTTTCTTTCTGAAACCATCTGATAATTTTGGTGAAATGTTCCTTTAAAATATTTTGAATCTCAATCAGATGTTGAGTTTCTGAAAGGTGACAGGAGGTCATGATTTCATTGATATGAGTCTGGAATGTCATTATTTTCCTCTTATAAATTTGATCAGTAAAAAAAAAAAACAAAAACCATAAAATGCCTGGTAATTTCCTGTAAGAGAGTCTCCTAACACCTATGTTTAGGAAAAAAAAAAAAGTTTCAAGGCTTACTTGGAGTTGATATGCATTGCCAGTAAGACTTCTCTGTTATTGTCTTTAAAAAAGCATGAAACTATTTTTCCTATTTGGAGTTGTTTTCAGGAAATATGGACTCTTCTTTCTCTCTCTTGCTACCTCCTGGCTACACTCACTTTCTATGCTATTTGTGTGTCTACATTATTCATGCTCACAAGCCCAGCTGTAAAACAAAAATAGAGTGAATGAAGGAGTTCTAAGGATCAACATAAAAATACGGCCTGAACTCCAGCCAAACCTTGAGTCTAGCTTCCTCTACGTAGCTCACCACTTTCTTATTTCATACAAAATTTTAGCAGCCAAGGAACTTCTTTTCTGAAAACCTGACCATCTGAAATTAAACTTTATACTCAGGACTCTTCTTAATTAAAATGATGTAATATTTTATGTCTTCTTTAGATCATTAGGTTCCCTGTAAAACGTGGAAAGTTTTTGTATCAATAAAAAATGAAGAAAAGTGTCTAGCTTTGATTTTCTACTTCTAAACATTTAGGTCTCTCTATTTTTATTCAGTCACTGGTCTGAAAACCTTGTGTGGTTGTCTTTGAAGCCATAAGAAACAAAAAACAGTACAAAATGGCCCCAACTTTGCTATGCTAATAATCTGGGAGACACAGTCCTTAGGGCCCATCGTGGGCTGCTGCTGCTTCTGATGCTGGTAAATGGAAAACTAAAACATCACCGACCAGTGAAAAAGCACAATCAACTTTACACCAGATTCATTGTTCCTGCTATAATGCACTGCGTTCTACACGCAGTAGTGACCGACCTGGGTGATCTTGCTCACTTAGGGGGAAAAACATTTCTCAACTCATTTTATCAGTACCAGAGTTTCACGTGTATGTAACACAGAATTATATATGGCAGAGCTCAACACTGGGACTCAGAGGTCTCCAAGCCTGGAATGAAAAACATATAGTTTGCTGGCAATCGGAGCCTTCTGTAAATTCTCCTCTCGAGCTGATTCACATGGCTGAGTAGAAAAATGTGTATTCCTCACTGAGCTCCAACCGGCAGCTTCCTAGCTTTCTGCCATCAATTGTACTGAAATCATTGTCAATTAATCAACTGGAAGAGCAAACACCTGCCCAATTTATTATTATTTTTTTACAAGTAATTAAGGGGTCCAATAAAGCAGCAGGAGTAGATACATTTTCAGGTAAAAGCATATGTCAGAACTGGCATGTTTCTGAGCAATGCCACACGGGAGGAAGCAGGGGAAGACAGAGAGAAAGAGGGAGGGAGGAAATATACATGTCTTTTGACAACAAACAGCCACAGAAATGTTTGAAATGTAGAACAAAGAGGCTTGACGAGCAGCGATCTTTGCTGCCTAGGATTCCAGCACCTGCAAGCCTGTTTGAGAGTGTTGAGTGTGAGAGACGTATGTAGGTCGCTGTTGCCACGTAGGTGGCGTAGGGGCCGTTGGCCTGGGCACAGACAAGGAGCCTCCGTCTCCCAGTTTTACAGCTACTTGGTCAGCCAGACCGCAGAGAAGGACTTGAAAGTTTGTCTCTCCTCCGCCAAGAGCGAGAGAGCGAGCGAGCGCGCGCGAGGCAGCAGGGTGGCAGAAGCCCGCAGACTTGCACGAAACAGGTGGTGCTCTAGTTAGGATGCCATCTTTGCTATTTAGGGTTCCTGTGATCTCTGGAAGGACGGGTAAGCTACAGGGTGCGTAGGATGGAGCTGCACAAGCATCCCCAGCACTCCAAGCCTACAGGCTCCGTGCGACCTGGCACTCCACACACCGAGATGGGTTATCTCAGCAAGCCGGCTGCAGAGCCTCTGTGAAATTGGGGTTACCACATTTAGCTGTGGGATTACAGCACTGAATACCGCAGATAGGAGATAATGCCTCAGGCGTGCGGCTGTGGCAACGTAAGCCTTGCAAGACTAATTATGGCAGATCTGGGGGTTCGGGGTGATGGAGGTGAGGCAGGGTGTGGAGTGGGTAACACGAGGTGGCTTGTGGCTTGCTGGCGGCAGTCACGGCACACCGGCTCCCCCAGATCGGTCCCCCACCTACACTGACAAACCCAAACAAGGCTGTAAAATGTCATTCTGCGCCTCCAACTTTTCCAAGGCAGACAGCAATAAATCAGAATTTATTTTCCTCAACAGGAGTCCTACAGGCCCATAAAAAGGGCAGAATTTATTTTTATTTTTTTTCCTCTTACTTTTAACCATCCTTTTAGAGGCTGAAATGATAGGTTAAAAATTTCTCTCCAATGGCACCATCTGAATGTTTTCTTTAGTGATTCAGAGCTCATTGATTCCAGTGGCCAGAAGCTCTCAAGATATTTACGAAATAAGTCATCGCCTCTTGGCATCCTGCCAAAACTGCGTTTCTTCACATTTTTGTTAGTGAGCTTTGCATTTCTCATTGCATTTCTGTTTAATAATCTCCCTAATACTTGGACAAGTCCTGGACGAATCGGGAAGAATCCAGGGTAGAACTGGACTGTGGCAATGATTCTTGCTGGTCCAGCTGCCCCAGATTTTGAACCAGCTCCCATTTCCCATAGCTCAACATTTCTTCCTGACTTACAAAGACAGTCCGAATACTAGAGCAGCTCAGAAGGGTCATTCTGCTTGTCTCACTTTCCTACAAGAAAATCTATGCCCTGCTCATATAACTGGGTAGTTATGAAGTTCAAAGGCAAAAAGGTGTTTCTCACGTAACCAAATTGTTTTCAGTGTATTATTGTAATCTCTTCTCCAGTTCTCCCAGGTGTAACACTCCTTGGTCCTGGAGAAACGTACAACAGTGGGATTTGGATCATCTAAATGATGTGAATTGTCCAGAGAGTCTTAAAATGTATTCTGAAAAGATACTAGGCATGGCAGTCATCAGTGCTCTTCCTAATTATTTTAGGACCTCTGCCTTTGGGGTCCGTGTTGGGATTACATTTCCCACCCTCTTGTGTTTGAATGGGACCATCCGCCTTGTTCTCCGTGATTACGTGTGCTCAGAAGTGCTCTGAGTCACCTCTGGTTGAAGGCACTCATGGGTCAATATGTGTCTGAGACCTTCAGAGCCTTCTCTGAACTGGCCGACTTTATACGCCTGCTCTTTTTCCAGGTTTGGTCCATGAGTGACTACAAGGAACGCAACACTCCCGCTTCTCCTTGAGGACCTGCTGGGCAGGGTGCATGAGCTGGAAACGAACCTTTACTGAAATAAGCCACTGAGAGCTGGGGGGCTCTTTGTTACCTCGTGACAACCTTGCCTATCCCTACTGGTGAACTAGGTCACAGGGACGGCAGTGCCTGGGATGTGCAAAAAGGGACAAAGACCAAACTGGTTTGGGGAAAGTTAGTTCAAAGAAAATTAAATAATCTACCTAGGGAGTTTCAGATTCACTAACGGCTTGTGAATCTTCACAAGCCTGTTGTAAAGAAATGAAAACATCCTCAATATAGTAGTCTCTATTTGAAAATCATCCCAAAGACCTTACCTTCCAAGAAATGCATGTCAACTCTTCACCACCCCAGCAGGCTTCATCCTCATCTGAGGGCTCCCTGTAAACCAGTTTCTCTGAGGGAAGTCAATGAATTCCTTTTCCTCTTGAGTCTCAAAGGCAAGTGTGTGATATTTTGCACGTGAAAGAGAGCGGGGTGTTATTCTCTAGAAGAGGATATATTTTCTAAAAAGGTAGATTTTCACATTTTCCTGGCTCACTCATTTCTGCTCTCTTCCTGATCAAGAAAACACACTTCGTTTATGAGAAAAATACTACCATGCCTGTTAGAAAGAGAAGCCAGCACACCGAAGAAAGTACCTGCTGCTACATGCTGGCTGATGGAAACATAATTCATTAATTCCAAACAGAACTCACTTCGTGTGCATGCACACACACACGAAACGTAAAGTCACATGTGCAGAAGAAGCTCTGGCCTCCTAACCTTTCCGTGGTTGCTTTATGCTCCCTTGTCTGGCAGTGTTTTCGCTGCACTTGGGACACTGGGAACCTCTATTGTGCTGAAAGCTGAAGGTGATCCCTCATACTCAAAGGCAGTGATGATGCTTTTTTCCGTGACTCTTTTCTGATGTAGGATGCTTTTATAGATGCCAACATAACAAAGCATTCTGTCCCTCAGTGGTACGCTGTATTTGGAGAAGGAAATCAGACCTTCCTTCTCAAAATGTTCACCTTGATGCAAATAGAAGATATGGTTTTTCCAGAGACTCCAGCTTCTTTTTTCTCAAAGTCACCTTGCATTGCTGGAGCTCATTTGGTCTTGAAAAGTAACCACTTAGGTGAAGAACCGGAGTGTTTCCAAGCCTTAGGCTGCAGGTGGCTGAGATAAAAGTCAATCCCAAGCTGTTCGAAAAAGAAAGGGAGGCAGAGGAGGAGGGGAAAAGTAAAAGGAAGAAAAAATGAAGTGGAAGGAAGGGAGGAAGGAAGGTGGTCGGAAGGGAGGAAGGAAGGAAGGAAGGGGAGAAGCAAATTCTGCAGATTCTGCACTCGTTTACTCTCTGAGTTGACATGCGAGCAGCCCAGATCTTATCAGATAATACACACATTTAGAAACCCCGTCTGCACGTGTCTCCATTCCTACAGCCCATTCTGCCTAGCTTAAACAACATCTTTTTTTTTTTCTCGAAAATCTGTTTCCTTCTTACATAGTCCAAATGTTAGAATGTGGTTTGAATTCTTTTTTGAACATTAATTTAAACAGTATGGGAATAGATCAGCCCTTATAAGTCTAAATAAAACTTCCTTTGACATATATAATATGGTGTGCTTATTTGGAGGCTAATGGAGTTGGAAAGAAAAAGTGGGAAAGAGTTAAATACAGAAAAGAGTAAAGCTTCGTGGAAGTTTTTTCTTATAAAAATTTAATTGCTGCGTATTTTTTTTTCTCATCCAGGCTTTTTAGCAGAAATTTACAACAAAGCTTTAAACTGGATTTTAGACCAGCATTCCAAATTTCTGATATTTTGACCTGAGTAGAAAAAAGTGCAGATAACACAGTGCCACTTAGTGGAAAGGGGAAAAAAATGTGGATGAGAAAGAACGTCAACAGGCATCCAGATCTTTGTCTGGAATTACAGATACAAGTCATGTTTGACATTCAGATGCTAGGCCTGTTGATGGCTTTCAATCACGCTAAACTTCTGCCACAATAATAAGTAAATTGTGTCACTTGCCATCACAACAAACATTTCCAAAAAGAGCACGGAGGAATCCATTCCGCACCGATAGTTTAGAAACATTATAAACTCTATTTGCTCAAGGAGAGGAATTTTATGACTTCTTAAGGTGAGACAGTCTCATAAACTGTATAACGGGTTTGGTAGCGATGTGAATTACAATTACTTCTCCTCCTGGGCTCTATAGAAAGACTGTCTTCTCTACATTAAGGTGGAAGTCACATCCTTAGAAAAGCTGGTGCAGCATTCATGTGCAAAGATTTGTAAGGACCTTGAGAAAGCCACTACTGGGGTAAGACCCGTCTCTCCAGTTCGCGGTGGTCAGGAGCCAGGGCCACCGACTGAGTTTGCATGCTGAAAGTTTCATTTCCATTGACTATTAAGGTCACTAATAGGAAGCTTTTTGTACCTCTTGTCACATTATTCTTGGGGGTGAATTTTTTAACACCTTGCGCTCTCCGTGCACCGATTAAAGGCATTCATCAGCCATCAAGCTATCAAGTAGCACTGCATTATTTCAATAGTTTGCGAAACTCACAGCACACATGGACCAACGCACTGCCTCTGTTTGTATATAACTCGACACCCAGTAAAGAGCATCGGGATACTCTTTCCCTCTTCTATGCCCACCTGCTCTCTGTTGGAGTTGGAGCTTATTTCTCCAGCTCTGAAGTGCTTTGAAAGTCGGTTCCTCCCACCACCTCTCAGATTCCCAATACTTACAAAAAGCTGCCTTTGGATACTAGATTCTTTTGACAACCTGCCCCCCAGAGTTCCCACTTTAGCCCTCACCTAAGCAACTAGAAGCAAGATATAGTCAAAAGTGTATGCCTTTCACTGGGTCCAGTTGTGGTCTTTCCAGGATTGGGGGTGCCGGATGCAAATGGGCACACTGAAGGTTTTCCAGAAAGTCGTTGAGATATCCCAGATAGCTCTTCGGGAGTCAGCAAGGAATCAAAGATGAACAGCACTCCCAGCTCTTAATCAGAAGCTCTTTCTGCAAGAAAAAAAGAGAAATTAAAAAAAATGTTCCTACATTACCTACAGTGTTGTTAATGTAACTTTCTATTTACATAATATGCAAAAAACGCTGTCTGCAAACTGCAGTAATCTATATGGAATGAGGACAAAAGATACTGATTTCTCTAAAATGTTCTTGTTAAGGAATAATCAAGAAGTTAGAACCTCTAATCTTGCAGTCAAAGCAGAAGTTTGAGGGATTTTTTTTCTCTTTTTTTTTTCAGTTTGCTCGTGTATATATATTCACATGCACAGACGTGTACAGACAGATTTACAGATATCAAATATGTCGTCTTTAACATTCAGGAACTAAATTAAACTGCAAAGAAAAAGTTAAAGTTCCCAGGAAGGGAAACATTTATTCACTTTTGGTTTAGCCTTAAGCACTTCCAGCAAGTTTGCTCTGATGTCGAAGGAAAAGTGAAGGGTGTGTGTGTGAGAGTGTGTGTGTGTGTGTGTGCGTGCATGTGTTCCCAGAAGAAAAAGAGAAGCAGGAGTGGGTAGATTCGAAGAGTTGGGCGGGAGGAGAGGGAAGGAGAGAGGAGAAGCAGAGAGGGAGGCAGAGAGCAAAGGAGAAGAGACGACAGGCAGTAGTTAACTGGGCTGCAATGGAATAATGGGGGGAGAAAAGATGAGAGAGAGAAGGAGGAAGGGAAGAGGAAGACATTTCCAGATGTACTTTCTACTCTAGATCTCTGCACTCTCCACCTCATCAGCTTGAGGTATATTTTGCAGTGAGTTGCCAAAGGAAGCACTTGGAGAAGGAAATTCCAAGAGCAATGCTATCTAGGAAAATGTCCAGCTGCCTCCTGATCTTGTCTTCCATGAACATCATGGAGAGAAACCCTTTCTAGTGCAACACAGCGCCAAACTAGCCAAGGACACCTAGATGAAAACTCAGCACCTGGAATTTCATTTGCAGACAAGTCAGCAAGGACGCCCTCTCACTGGGACCACTTTGGAAACAGCTGCCTGCTATACCAACATGAACTTCCCAGAGCAGGAGCTCGGAGTTCAATGAACTGACCGTCTTGACAAACCACTGAATATTTTACTGAGCTCTGTGTCCTCGGAGTCCAAAGATATGCTAAATTCATGTGTGAAAATGGGAATCATTGAAAGGTTTCAGGCTGACAAACGTGTATTTTAGGCTTGATTTGCTATTAGGTCCTCACCTGGAATTCAGCATGAAAGCTGAAAGTGTTAGTCACTCAGCTGGATCCAACTCTTTGCAACCCCGTGGGCTGTAGCCCACCAGGCTCTTCTGTCCATGGGAGTCTCCAGGCAAGAACACTGGAGTGGGTTGCCATGCCCTCCTCCAGGGGATCTTCCCCACCCAGGGGCTGAACCTGTGTCTCTTATATCTCCTGCATTGGCAAGTGGGTTCCTTAGCACTAGGGCCACGTGGGAAGGCCTACTGGGTATACGATATATGTTTAAGTCTCTTCAAATCAAGTTTGAAAAGAGCACTGAATTAGGTAAGGTTTAAATTAGTAAAGTTTAAAAGTTAGTTGTGCATTTAGAAGATGTGACAATGGAATTATTTAAAGGGAAAAAAGACTTCCAATTTAAGCATTATTTATAGAAAAAAAATAAGCTAAACAAAAAACATATTCTCTTACCATTTGGATATGAGCAAACAGAAAATACAAATAATTGGGAGAATATGTCCAACTATGACAAACTTGGTTGGATACTAGTGTAAATCATCGAAGCTCTATGTTTGCCTGAATTGCAGGCAACTGGTTTATTTGGATGGTTGAGTGACTCAATTCCACGTTTGAAATTCAGTACTTACAGAAATGATGGCCAGAACATGGCCTCATCGTGGGTTAAAGTCAAAAGCCAGGTTCTGGGGGAAGTTTAAGGCAGAAATGCTAGAATAGCATTGGTGTAGTAATGAGGAATTTGTCAGAGAGGGACCGCACAAGCCTTCTCAAGAGAGGTTGGGAGGAAATGACAGAGCTGGGAAATCCTGGAGAGATGAGACTTGGAAAGCGATGTGATCTGTCCTAAGAAAGGTCCAGAAGATAGCACAAAAGGCGGAGATAAACAACTCTGGCTCACATCTAGTTACTCACAGGGGAAACCACAGAAGCATCTTTGAGATAGGCAAACTACTGGTCCAAGATTTAGAAAGTGCCCAGATTCTGAGCAGTTATTCTGACTTTCTTCTTGGGGTTGGGGGATCACGGAGATTTTCACCATCTGATGTGATGCAGTAACAGAAGGCGTCATGCTGCAGGGAAGCCTGTTATGTCAGCCGAATATGAGGGCGCTTGGGAGCAGAACGTTGGAAATGATAGTGACCAAGGGTGCGGTGCACTGGGAGGTGTTCTTCACGTCCCTTCCTTTGTTCTTTTAACAGCACACCCAAGCCTGCCTGTCTACAAGGGCAAGAGCCACGCAGTGCCGGCCTCAGATGTTTTTTGTGTCCTGCATCACAGGCCGTCAGCACAATTCTTAATCCACGCAGCCACAGTGTGCAGTTGTGTGCATGTGGACGACAGCCCATCTCAGCCCTCCAGCTCAGCACCTCTGTCCTCTGCCTGTCCTGCGGCTATACCCGAAGCCAAGTAAGCGTGCTCGGAAGGCCTGTGGACGCTCCCTGGAGGTGAGGGTCTGGTGATACCTAGAACCATCTCTCAACCAGTGAGGGGTGGATGATCGTGGATGTTGGCCTTTTGGCCCTCAGCAGGGCAACTCTGAGGAGGTTTTTACTTAGTTGCTCATAATTTCCCAAGTTTCCCGTTACTGAGTCCTGACTGCTTAGTCATGTGAGGCCTTCTTGCATTAGCAAGAAGCTAGTTCCCACCTTGCTCTCCCTGGTCCCATGTCCCCACTTCCCAGGACCACTTCCAAATAAATGGCTTACATCCAGGTCTTTGTTTTGCCTTTGCTTTCAAAGGAATCCAAACTGAAATAGACCTCAAGGTGACTCTCTGGATATCCTCTTTCCTACTACTTTTTTTTTTTGCTTCAATTTTTATAGAGATACCACTTACATACCCTTATGGCAGAAAGTGAAGAGGAGCTAAAAAGCCTCTTGATGAAAGTGAAAGAGGAGAGTGAAAGCTGGCCTAAAGTTCAACATTCAGAAAACTAAGATCATGGCATCTGGTCCCATCACTTCATGGCAAATAGATGGGGAAACAGTGGAAATAGTGTCAGACTTTATGATTTTGGGCTCCAAAATCACTGCAGATGGTGATTGCAACCATGAAATTAAAAGACGCTTACTCCTTGGAAGGAAAGTTATGACCAACCTAGGTAGCATATTAAAAAACAGAGACATTACTTTGCCAACAAAGGTCCGTCTAGTAAAGGCTGTGGTTTTTCCAGTGGTCATGTATGGATGTGAGAGTTGGACTGTGAAGAAAGCTGAGCACCAAAGAATTGACGCTTTTGAACTGTGGTGTTGGAGAAGACTCTTGAGAGTCCCTTGGACTGCAAGGAGATCCAACCAGTCCATTCTAAAGATCAGTCCTGGGTGTTCATTGGAAGGAATGATGCTAAAGCTGAAACTCCAGTACTTTGGCCACCTCATGCAAAGAGTTGACTCATTGGAAAAGACCCTGATTCTGGGAGGGATTGGGGGCAGACAGAGAAGGGGATGACAGAAGATGAGATGGCTGGATGGCATCACCGACTCGATGGACATGAGTCTGAGTGAACTCCAGGAGTTGGTGATGGACAGGGAGGCTTGGCGTGCTGCAATTCATGGGGTCGCAAAGAGTCGGACACGACTGAATGACTGAACTGAACTGAACTGATATGTGTATCCATTCTTTTTCTTGGCCACCTGATGAGAACTGACTCATTGGAAAAGACCCTGAGCTGGGAAAGATTGAAGGCAGGAGGAGAAGGGGATGACAGAGGATGAGATCGTTGGATGGCATCACTGACTCAATGGACATGAGTTTGAGTAAGCTCCGTAAGTTGGTGATGGACAGGGAGGCCTGGCGTGCTGTGGTTCGTGGGGTCACAAAGAGTCACACGACTGAACTGAACTGAACTGAACTGAACAGTTGATTTACAATGTTGTATTAGTTTCAGATGCACGTCAAAGTGATTCAGTCGTACATATACATGTATCCATTTTTTTATTCAAATTCCTTCCCAGTAAGGTTATTACAGAATATTGAATGGAGTTCTCTGTGATATACAGTAGGTCCTTGTTGGATATCTATTTTATATTAGGTAGTGTGTATATATCTTACTACTTCTTATGGTCCTGACTTACTTTAGCTGTAATTTCTTCCTAACCTTTTGGCTGAGTGTTCTTGATACTGATCACTGACCCAAGTAATGACAACTTTAAATTTCTTCTTTTTCGTTTTCCAGCAATTGGGCTCAGGTCCCTTGATAGGCTCTGCATTACTCCATTCCCCTGCCTCTGTGTTTCTGAGCAGTGAATCCTGTTTAAACCCCCAAAGCTGCTTCCAGCTATGACAGAAGCTCCCAGGCAAGAATTCTGACCTAAAGGAAAGTAGATTTAACCCTAAACAGCAACAAACTCCTTCCACCCAACCAAAGTAGCAACTAAAATCCATCCAATAGGCTCTTGTCTTTAAAACTTTTTATCGATTCCAGTCAATGACAAAAGTTAACAGTTGGTTTATTCAGAGATATTGATGCTTAAGTTTGGAGGTGATAAGTCAATTGTAACTCTCAGAATGTCAGCATGGCAGGTGGTATTTTTTTATATGGGACATGCATACAGTTTTGGGATATATCCCTGAAAAGGTGCATTACAAAGGAAGACCTTTTATGAATATAGTATTTCTATAAAATGAAGTAAAATCTAAGGTGTAGATATCAAGAAAGGACAATTATTACATTCATTAATTGCTTTCTTGTTTATATTTCTGTTGTCAACTCTAATAACATATTTATTTGAACCAAGTTATCCTTCTTTCATTAGACACACAGGTAATTATCATTTATCAATAAGATATTTGAATCTCTAAGGTAAAATGAAATTGTTTTAATGATAGCTAATGAGTTGGGATATTTTAATGTAGCAAACAATATCATCTCCCAAAATAGTTTCTAAAGCAATGACCCACATTGTCCTCAGGACACAGTTCCTACTGCAAAATTAAAAAAGAAATTGACAATAGTAAGCTCATGGGCTTCTAAGAAGATGTTGTAATTCCAAGGCAAACAGGTAATACTATTAAGAAAATGAACACCTAGTAGTATTAAGAGCTTGTAATTTTGAGCATCCTATTCCAAGACACTGACCCAAAGTAAAGTTACAAAAAGACTTGTGATCCGTTAGTTATGGCCACCAAGCCCGAACTAGATAGCAATCACAGAAGCTGGGCAGAAGAGTCAGAAATGAAGCAAAAATGGATCAAGTGCTTAGAGACGCCCTGGAAAAGAGGCTGCACTCTCCATTCTCACTCTTGGCCTCATCCCTAAGAACATGACGCAATCTCAGCAGACACCTGGGAGAACAGCAGCTGAAGACTGGGCAGAGAATCTTCCCCAGCACCACGGCCCCTCACGTTCCCCTGGAAGTTAGATCCTGACCACGAGAGATGAGAATGGAAGGAGGAAGACTTACAGCTGAGTGGCTTTAAACCTAAGTGGACTGACTTAAAGGCTCGTATTTCCAGTTTGCTTTATACTCATAAAGAAGATCTGGTGACGCCAGGGGACCCTTTTGGCCTCAAGCTCTGCTAATGCAACTGAGCACTACCTGCCCCTAGAAGCTTCGTTCTCCAGTTTGCCTCAGTCTCTGCTGCTCCTTACTGTCCTGCACCAGGACCACTTCACTCCCTTAAATTACTAGCATGGAGCTCAGAGGTATTTAAGTGTCCATCTTTAGGTTTAGAGGGCAAAATGAGGAAAAGGAATTGCTCAGAAGATATATGCGTATCTGCAAAATAAAAATTATATTTATCAAGTTGATTTGTCACTGGATTTACCATTTCATATCCATCAAATTCAGAGTCTATTTACATGAGAAAGAAGTCTTTTCCTGCCTGCTTTGCTTTTAAGGAGGTCACCACCTGGACCCCATCCTGTGAGACTGGAGACATGAAACCTTAGTGCCTTATGGATACAAAAATAATTACGTACATATGTATATGCAGATATGTATGCATATATTTATGTGTGTATATGTGTGCATATATGTATGTGTAAGTATATATTTATGTGTGTATATGTGTGTATGTGTATATTTATGTGTGTATACGTGTGTGTATATGTGTGTATGTATATATTTATGTGTGTATACGTGTGTGTATATGTGTGTATGTATATATTTATGTGTGTATATGTGTGTGTATGTATATGTGTGTATATGTGTGTATATATTTATGTGTGTATATGTGTGTATGTATATATTGTATATGTGTGTATGTATATGTGTGTGTATATGTGTGTATATGTGTGTATATATTTATGTGTGTATATATATGTGTATGTATATATTTATGTGTGTATATGTGTGTGTATATGTGTGTATATATTTATGTGTGTATATGTGTGTGTATATGTGTGTGTAGATGTGTGTATGTATATATTTATGTGTGTATATGTATGTGTATGTATATATTTATGTGTATATATGTGTGTATATGTGTGTATGTATATATTTATGTGTGTATATGTGTGTATTTATGTGTGTTTATGTGTGTACATGAAATAATACCCCTAGCACCCAGCAAGTTTGTCAGTATCTTCCTGTCACTAAGCTCAGCTAGAGAAGACCTAACTCTCAAGTTACAATTATGCAAACAAAACTGGTTTCTTCTTAATTTTGTAGATACCAGGTTTGCATACAGCATTAGCCATTTTCCTGTACATTTCCATTAGTAATGTCTTTGCTGATTAGTTTTTTCTAAATTAGCATGTTTATCCATTAGCATATCAATATTGCTGCCAACCATCCTCTTAATTTTTAGTTTTCTTGTTGCAACAAAATTTTTTTTTTGCCAATAAAAGCAGGCATTTCTTAAAGCCTTAATTAACTCCAGCACAATTCCTTTTTGCTTCTTTAATAATAGTGTGTAATATTTACTAAGATTATAGATTTTGCCTTATTCAAAACCACCACTCACTCGAATAAGCAAAAATCTTCACATTTCTGGGTTTGGCATTAACACAGTCTCCTCTTGTAAAGAGAGTTTCCCTGATTTCTGGAATGCTTTGGAAATGCTATAAATTTTCAAGATAAGCATCAGTGAAACTTCAGAGAGACAGATTCCAAAAATGTGAGAATTTTTCTGAGTGATTATTGAGATAGGGGGATTTTAGCAGTCATGTAAAAGGGGAAAGATGACCATCCAAACTTAAATTTACTGGGCAGTCTCTTCATCTGTCTTATATCACCACAAGTAAGCAGAATTCTGGCTGACACATAGCTTTGATGTGTGCAATTATATAAATTTAAAGTCATCTCCACAGAAAAAGTAATACTATGGTGAACAAAGTGCACAGGAAGCAAGCTAAAATTTATGGTTTGTGAGAGACTCCTGTCTGCACTGTTATTCAAGGCAGGTAGGTGTTTTGACTACAATAATTAAATATCTGCAATAGTTTTTCTGCTGAGTCTGAGGGGACTGCTAAAGTTATGCTTACACAATCCTAAGCACTGTCTTATTAAGGTAAGTGCTAGTAATTATAAATCTTTATGTTTAAGTGTAGGGCTTTTTTCACACCTTTCTGGTGATTAAGAAGGAAAAACTATGAAGAATTTGATGATGTTGATGACTGTATCTCACATACTGTTTGTGGGGGTGTAAATTGTCACTGTCTTTCTGGAGGGCAATTTGGCAAAATCTTTCAAATGAGAATACCCTTTGACTTAAAAGTTTCACTTGTGAGAATTATTCCTAAGGAAATAATTAGAGAAGAAGGCAAAATGAATGTGCAAAGACATTTGTAATAGTGGGGAGACAAAAAATAGTACCCATCAATAGAAGAAAAGTTAAATTTTGAAAATTCAAATAATGGAATATTAGGAAGCCATAAAAATGGAATGCATTAATCTCTATACATAATTAACATGAAGAAAGATTAGCATTTAGTGCTTAAAGTTTAAGAAGAGTTGCAGAATAATATATATAATATAATATGCATACACATTTATGTTTATACACGTAAGTAGGAAAGACTGGACGATATAAACTAAGCCATTAAAATTGTTGCTCTCTGGTATTCCGATTATGAAGGCATATTCACTTTTTATTATATTTACTTCACTGTTCTTTAAAGTTTTCACCATTAGCAAGGTTTGGTCAGGAATAGTCTGCATTATAGACGTATGCCTGCATGTAATAAATAAATAGCGTAAGGATAGCACCAAGCTGTGTTCAGCTCTTTCAGTCCCATGGACTCTAGCCTGCCAGGCTCCTCTGTCCCTGGGGTTCTCCAGCCAAGAACGCTGGGGCAGGTGGCCATCTCCTTCTCCCAGGATGCATGCCTGCACGTATGTATAATCTTTTGGTACTGTGCTGCAACCTTCAAACACTCACTTTTCGTTTTTCACCTTTATTCCCCTTTTGAGAAAGTTCTTTCCATGGACCTCTTGGCTGAGAGCAGTGTCCACCCTCATAAATGTATTGAAGAAGCCAGGTCTTGCTTTAAACTCAGAACAATAAGACACACACATGCCGCTCTTTCTCCCAGAGCTTTGACGTGAGAGAGTAACTCAAAGGCAGGGGAGGAAGAAGCTGTCGGGGAAGAGAGCCATGAGACCCAGCCGTTCCCACGCCGCGACTCCAGCCCTTAGATCTCTGCCAGCTTTCGCTGTGCTTGTAGCTCTTTTCCCCCCGCCTCCAGTGGGCAAGAGTCTGCTTCCCCTGCCATGCACGCTTGCTTCATGGATAAGAGACCAAAACTACGTTTCTATGTATTCCATGAAAGAAACAACCTATGCTACTCAGAAAGAAAGCCAAACCGCTGACTCCAAAAGCAAGAAGAAGAGAGAGAAGGGAAAAGCCCTTGTGGAGCCACAGAAGCTCTGCGTGGAGCAGCCTAGTGAATCAGGGTCTGGACAGAGAAGCAGGAGTGAGAATAAAGGTCAGAGTGCGCGTATGGCCGTGAGCGCCTGATCAGCGTAACCAGTGTGTGCAGGCGAGGCTCACCTCTATGTCTTGCTTTTCATCAAATAAAACAAGGGCTTTTAATATTAAGAGTTTAATTCTTAGTGTTCACTGCAGATTTATTGAACTATGAGTCCCCTGGGGAGGCCTGGTTAATTTATTTCATATGAAACAGGTATCTTCTGTATCAGAAAGTATTAGATATTTTTCATTTTTGAATTGCTAAACTATCTAGTCTTGTATCTTTCCCTTACTAAGATTAGATTCACAGAGTTACAAACAACATTAGAATGGTAAAGAATACTGAAATAATTTATATCATGACTTTCTCTATGCTAATGACATCGGCGTTCCCTTTTTGAATACCTGAATAATTCAAGTAAAGGTATTCTTTAAACTTTCCCAGTATTCATATCTAAGAACATAAAATATTTTCACAATACAAGTACATTTACCAAGAGCAAATGTTTAAACAAAAGAACCAGGGTTCTTAATGAAACACCCTCAGGAAAATGTTTAAACTTTGCCCCTAAGTTTACTTTGTTCACTAATAGGCTTCTATTTCAAGTAGAGAGTAGGAAGGGGAAGTTCAATGTGTTAATAAGAAAAAAGTAATAATATTTAATTAATTCTGGCTGAACACACATGGTTTAATATACTTGGCAATATCATTCCATCACATGATATGATAATTTAATGGAACTTTTTTATTTAAATTGCTGGCAAGTTTATGAAATTATAAAGCAAATAGGCCATGCACTTGGGTGTAATTGACTGTATAAATGTGTTTTATACTATACTGTTGGCAAATTAGCCAATCCCTGTCATGGAATCAATTATTATCTAGCTGAATTCCACAAACACAATAGCAGAAATATTGCATTTATACAAAAAAACACCACGATTGTTAATCTTGCATTGTGCATCTTAAAGCAAGGCAATAAACATTTATACACTGGATAATCGTCTTAAGATAATGCCACTGCCAAATGATGCACAGTTAAAGATTCCTTGTTTTTGGAGACAGTCGTGTGGGTTTTATTTGTGCTGGCTTCTCCAAATCAATGAAGAGGATAATAGAGGATTCAATAGTTCAAGTCAAGCAGGAGGTCAGGCATTTGCCCTCCAGTGAAGAGAGGCACACTGTCCAAAGCCAGCGTGACATGGTACCTGCACCCCTGGCTCAGGCTTCAGCAATAATAACAGTGTCACGCACTAAAGAACGCTGCAGCTTCCCAAGGGCCCTCGCGCACACTCTTTTCTCGTTACCTTTCAGAGTGAAACACTGCGCTACAGAAGAACTGAGGAAGAACCTTGTTTCATCAATGTCTAGTCTAGCTAAGGAGCAAAGGGCAGGCTCCCAGGTGCTTTCTTTCCTCTCTCGTCGCCTCTGCAATATTCCCAGCACAGGCTGCTGTGAGCTGCTTGTTGGAGAAACCCTTCAGGCAGCTTCTTCGATTCTGAAGTTGTCAGAGCTGCAGTGGGCTCTTGAGAGAACGCTTTCGAAGCAGAATCTGATGAGACAGAGAGTACCTTCTCCTGGCTACTCATATTTAAACTTCGTAAGGAGTGGATGGGGTTTACTTTTTTCCACTTGCCTGATGAGAAAACAGAGACTTAGAGTCTCAGAGAGATTTCTATATGATGACACTTTCAGAAAGTGGCAGAGTCTGGACCTCCATTCCACATAGGCTAATTCAAGTCCTTTGTTCTTTCCACAAAGACAAAATTCTAAACAGCAAGACTCTCTTTGTGTAGATGATAAGAAACCAAGTCTGGAGAAATACTGCCATCCTGGATTAGGCAGGAACCCAGTAGGCATATCCTTTACAAGGGTATTTTTCTCCTTAAGGAGAGTGCATCTGTTTATTTTTCACATTTCAGAAGGGGGTAGATGTCTTTAAATGTCCAACGGAAGCGTGCTATCTCTTCACACTATTGTGGTGGTTCCTGCCATACATCAACGTGACTCACTCATGGCTGCACACGTGTCTCCCATCCTGAACCTCCCTCCCACGTCCCACCCCCACCCCACCCCATCCCTCTGGGTCATAGAGGACTTTCCGCCTTTCGTTAAGCGTTTGGACATGCCTTTCTTCTGGAAGCTCTCTCTCCCGCTAAGCTCTTCTTATTTTTTTTAGGATGCTGGCGCCTATTTGAATCACTTTCCCCCTTGCTCCGTTTTCTTTCTCCTCTTTATCTTTGAATCTCCTCTGAGCCTTAATCTCACTACTGCTATAGTAGTCGAGCACATTGTTTGGGAACCATGCCTCCCAGCAACTTACTTTACAGGCACCAAAGTGGGAGGATACAAGAGGGAAAAGAAAACCTTGCCTAGAAATACTGGATTTTCCTTTCTGCTTGGCTCTGCGTGTGCGATTTCAACTAATATGTGACAAGACTGAAAAGCATCATATAAATAAGCTTTGCCTCCAAGCTACAATTATATTTAGTATAAGTGAATGCATTTTTAAAAATGTAATAGTTTTTACCAAGAGATTCATCCATTTTAGGATATCCAAAGAGTCAATGAGATCTGAAAATCTGCAGAGGTCTTTCCTTACAAGATGTTTCAGAAAGTAAATATTTGTTGAATGGCAGAAGGCTCACTTTTGGCCCAGGATCACTCCATTCCTCGCTTCAGGAAGGAATGGGAGACTCTGAGATGTGCCTGTGATTTTTCTAATAAAACAGAAGTAGCTCTTGAGAAATTTCAGAATATTCAGAGATGACAAAACAGATTTTCTCACGTACGCATTAGTTTAAAGGTTTATATCAAACTTACCCCAACTGTAAATTTTAATTTCTACACCCTTCTGAATATCCTTTCTACAGCCACTCAATGAAAGTGAATTTTTTTTTCATTTACTTTTCCCCCAGCCTGCAAAACTCTGAATTATAATAAAAAGAAGGGCAGCAAATTTTACCCCCTCATCAACCAACATATCATATTTGGAGACGAGGACAAGAATCATTTTTCCTTGAAATATCAAGATGAGTTGTGGTCATGTGGATTAAAACCTACTTTGACCACAGAACTTTTGTCTCCTTTTTGGGGGATAGAATTCAGACGTTCTCTCAACAAATGCCCATTGATTTATTAAGGATCTTCAATATGTGAAGCATTCAGGTCCTGCAGCAACTTTTTTCTGTGAGACACCGACTAGATATGTGACAGGGTGTCTAACCCGCAAACCTAGCCGTGTGTTTGCACAGGCATGTGTGCGTGCACAGACATTCATGCTTTTCTCTCCAACAACCTGCTGGGAGCTCCCACTGGATGTCCCAGAGTCAGTCCAGTTCTAACTACTCCGCAGGTGCAAGAGATTCACACAGTCCCTGAAACTGGCTCCTCTTCCCTACATCCTCACTGGGGAAGCACACCTAACCAGTCTAGCCATCTGCCTAATTTAGAGACCCAGTCTAGAAATTTAAAAGTCATCTTGAATCCCTCCAATACTTTGGCCCCCTGATGCGAAGAACTGACTCATTTGAAAAGACCCCGATGATGGGAAAGATTGAGGTCAGGAGGAGAGGAGGACGACAGAGGATGAGGTGGTTGGATGGCATCACTGACTCAATAGACATGAGTTTGAGTGAACTCTAGGAGTTGGTGATGGACAGGGAGGCCTGGCGTGCTGTGGTCCATGGGGTTGCAAGAGGTAGACATGACTGAGTGCCTGAACTGAACTGAACTGAATCCCTTTATATAAATCAGAGAACTCACCAATCAATGAATCCTCAAGACCTACCTAGGGTGCCTCAGATATACCTCTCAATTTCACCAGCTTCTTTTCCAACATTTATTATTTTTTCATGCCTAGCAATGCGAGCAGTTCCCTAATGCAAGAGAGCAAATCTGACACTTTCTCAATTCATGCTCCACACAGCCACTAGTTTTTAACTGCAAAACTAGTCTTAAATGTCATTCTGCTTCAAAACTCTTAAAGCATTCTCATCCCTTGACAGGATGTAGCCTTGGCTCCTTGGCATGGGGACAAGTTCTCCATGGCCTTGCCCAAGGAGCACTCCACTCTTGCCTCCGACACACCTCCACACTCAAGTTGCTTCCATCATACCTGACAAGATTTTGCACTGGGAAACAAGACTCTCACATACTTCCATGGCTATGAGTGTGATTTTTTAAAGAAATGAATTCCATAGAAAACAAATTACTCATGTATTGTGAGTAGCTAATCATATCAGATACTTTCTAGGGATGTTTTGAAGATTAAAGTAAGTTAACACAACAGTAGTGCTTGGTCAGGCTCTGGTACATGGTAAGTTTGCAACAAAAATTAGCCATTATCGTTATTATCATAGTCTGAGTGCTCCCTCTCATCCTCCTGGAGAAGTCTCATTCCGAAAGACTGCCCTCTTTGGGAACCCGTCTGTGACTTGGCAGAGGGAGGGCCTCCTTCTCTGTATACCAACAGTGCTTTGTTCATTTACCTAATAGAGATCTGCCTGATATAAAATTAAATATTGGATTCAGTGTTTGCTTCCTCTATTAAAACTTCACATTATTAAGAGCCAACATGAGACCCTTCATATTATTAAGACCCTCTCAGAAAGCTAGCCAAGTGCCAGCCATTTAGTAGAGGCATAATACATGATGGTTGACAGAATCAAAGACATATATTACATGGTATTGAAAAGCCAAGAGAACTGTCCTGGGATCTACCTGAGAACTTAAGTGGTCTTTAGAATTTTAAACAAATTCTGATAATCTGTTTCCACCCTAAACAGATCTTGTCCTAGGCCACTGATCAGTGAGAGGCTTCATTCTTGGGCATCTTCCACAGATGAGATGGAAGACTGATCTATTCTATTGTTTTCTAATTACACTTTTAAAAGGGATAGAATGAGTGGGGGAGAAATATTTTATCTTGCTCTTTGCTACATATATTTGCTGAGTTTGAGGTATAGTATGTTTGTGCTAGTAAAATTCAGAAAATGTTTCATTCATTTGCTGTGATTCATGCCAGAGGCCTGCCAAAAGAATATAGATATGCATCAGAAACGTTGTGATTCATTTTCCCCATATAGAAGTGATTATCTAACCCGTGAGACTCTCCCAGGGGACAGCATGATACTTAAAACAGGAGAATTTATAGCTCTTACACATATTTGCATTTTTTTTAAAAAAAAGCTGATCATATTTAAAAAAAACATTATGTGGAATATACGGGTGCCCTCAGGCCTACTGAGTCCCAGTGAATCCTGCCAAATATTACAGACTGCAAAGAATTCTGACTCACCTGCAATCCTAAGCTTGATCAGTGAGTGTGGAATAACAATCTCTTGAAGGGATAGCCCCTATGAGTACAAATAATGGCCCTTGCACCCTAGGTTTTCTCCGGGACATTTCCTCAAGTGCGTTTTTCAACTTTCCGAGTGTCAGAGGCACTAGTGGCAAAGAACTCTGCTGTGCTGCGTGTGCTTAGCCAAGACCGACATTTGCGACCTCATGGATTGTGCCCGCCAGGCTCCTCTGTCCGTGGGATTCTCCAGGCAAGAATTCCTGCGTGACTTGTCATTTCCTTCTCCAGGGATCTTCCTGACTCGGGAATCAAACCCGAGTCTCCTGCATTGCAGGCAGACTCTTTACCAGCTGAGCTGCGAGGGAAGCCCTTAGTGTGAAGAAGCCACCCACCAATGCAGGGGCTCTGGGTGCAGCAGACCTGGACGTGGCCTAAGTCCCCTCGGAGGAGGTCAGCATTAGCCCCCGCTTAGAGCTGCCAGAGCCTACACACGACTGGGGAGACAGACGCTTGCAGAGCACAAACAAAACCTGTGCACACCAGGACCCAGGAAAAAGGAGCAGTTACCCCACGAGAGACTGACCCAGGCTTGTCTGCGAGTGTTCGGGACTCTGGTGGAAGCATGAGTCAGCGGTGGCCTGATGCAGGGTTAAGGGCATGGAGTGTGGCAGTGCCTGCATGGGACCTTCTGAAGGAGGTTTCCGTTATCTTCATCACCTCCACCATAGTTTGGTCTCAGGCCAGACAACAGGAAGGGAACACAGCCCCACCCATCAAGAGAAAATTGGATTAAACATTTACTGAGCATGGCCCTGCCCATCAGAACAGACCCAGTCTTCACAAAAATCAGTCTCTCCCATGAGAAAGCTCCCATAAGCCTCTTATCCTTCAGAGGGCAGACAGACTGAAAACCACAATCACAGAAAACTAACCTAACTGACCACATGGACCACAGCCTGTCTAACTCAATGAAACTATGAGCTATGCCGTGTAGGGCCACCCAAGACAGACGGGTCACGGTGGAGAGTTCTGAGAAAACGTGGTCCACTGGAGAAGGGAATGGCAAACCACTTCAGTATTCGTGCCTTGAGAACCCCATGAACAGTATGAAAAGGCAAAAAGATAGGACACTGGAAGGTGAACTCCCCAGGTCAGTAGGTGCCCAACATGCGACTGGAGAAGAGAGGAGAACTAACTCCAGGAGGAATGAAGAGACAGAGCCAAAGAGAAAGCAACGTCCAGGTGTGGATGCGACTGGTGACGGAGGTAAAGTCCGGCGCTGTAAAGAGCAGTACTGCATAGGAACCTGGAATGTCAGGCCCATGAATCAAGGCAAATTGGAAGTGGTCAAACAGGAGATGGCAGGAGTGAACGTTGACAATTTAGGAATCAGTGAACTAAAATGGACTGGAACGGGTGAATTTAACTCAGATGACCATGATATCTACTACTGTGGGCAAGAATCCCTTATAAGAAATGGAGTAGCCATCAGAGTCAATAAAAGAGTCCAAAATGCAGTATTTGGATGCAATCTCAAAAAGACAGAATGATCTCTGTTCATGTCCAAGGCAAACCATTCAATATCACAGTTGCCCAGGTCTATGCCTTGACCAGTGATGCTGAAGGAATTAAGTTGAATGGTTCTGTGAAGACCTACAGGACCTTCTATAACTAACACCCCAAAAAGGTGTCCTTTTCATTCTTGGGGACTGGAACGCAAATGTAGGAAGTCAAGAGATACCTGGAGTAACAGGCAAATTTGGCCTTGGAGTAAAGAATGAAGCAGGGCAAAGGCTAACAGAGTTTTGCCAAGAGAACGCACTGGTCATAGCAAACACCCTCTTCCAACAACACAAGAGAAAACTCTACACATGGACATCACCAGATGGTCAATACTGAAATCAGATTGATTACATTCTTTGCAGCCAAAGATGGAGAAGCTCTATAGAGTCAGCAAAAAGATGACGGGGAGCTGACTGTGGCTCAGATCATTAACTCCTTATTGCAAAATTCAGACTTAAATTGAGAAAATAGGGGAAATCACTAGAGTAACCAGTATGACCTAAATTAAATCCTTATGATTATACAGTGGAAGTGATAAATAGATTCAAGGGATTAGATCTGGTGGAGTGCCTAAAGAACTATGAACAGAGGTGTGAGACATTGTACAGGAGGCAGTGATCAAGATCATCCCCAAGAAAAAGAGATGCAAAAAGCACCTGAGGAGGCCTTACAAATAGCTGAGAAAGGAAGAGAAGCTAAAGGCAAAGGAGAAAAGGAAAGATATACCCATCTGAATGCAGAGTTCCAAAGAAGAGCAAGGAGAGATAAGAAAGCCTTCCTCAGTGATCAGTGCAAGGAAATAGAGGGGAATAATATAATGGGAAAGACTAGAGATCTCTTCAAGAAAATTAAATATACCAAGGGAAATTTTCACGCAAAGATGGGAACAATAAAGGACGGAAGTGATATGGACCTAACAGAAGCAGAAGATATTAAGAAGAGGGGGCAGGAATACACAGAAGAACTGTACAAAAAAGATCTTCATGACCCAGATAACCACGATGCTGTGATGACTCGCCTAGAGCCAGACATCATGGAATGCGAAGTCAAGTGGGCCTTAGGAAGCATCACTAAGAACAAAGATAATGGAGGTAATAAAATTCCAGTTGAGATACTTCAAATGCTAAAAGATGATGCTGTGAAAGTGCTGCAGTCAATATGCCAACACATTTGGAAAACTCAACAGTGGCCACAGGACTAGAAAAGACCAGTTCTCATTCCAATCCCAAAGAAGGGCAATGCCAAAGAATTCTCAAATTACCACACAATTGCACTCATCTCACACCCTAGCAAATTAATACTCAAAATTATCCAAGCAAGTCTTCAACAGTATGTGAAGACTGGATTTAGAATTCAAATTGAATTTAAATTCAAGCTGGATTTAGAAAATGCAGAGGAACCAGAGATTAAATTGCCAACATCTGTTGGGTCATCGAAAAAGCAAGACAGTTCCAGAAAAACATCTATTTCTGTTTTATTGACTATGCCAAAGCCTTTGACTGTGTGGATCACAAGAAACTGTGGAAAATTCTTAAAGAGATTGGAATACCAGACCACCTTACCTGCCTCCTGAGAAATCTGTATGCAGGTCAGGAAGCAACAGTTAGAACTAGACATGGAAAAACAGACTGGTTTCAAATGGGAAAAGGAGTGCGTCAAGGCTGTATATTGTCACCCTGCTTATTTAACTTCTGTGCAGAGTACATCATGAGAAATGCTGGGCTGGAAGAAGCACAAGCTGGAATCAAGACTGCTGGGAGAAATATCAATAATCTCAGATATGCAGATGACATCACCCTTATGGGAGGGAGCAAAGAAGAACTAAAGAGCCTCTTGATGAAAGTGAAAGGGGAGAGTGACAAAGTTGGATTAAAACTCAGAAAACTAAGATCATGGCATCTGGCTCCATCACTTCATGGCAAATAGGTGGGGAAACAGTGGAAACAGTAACAGAGTTTATTTTCTTAGGCTCTAAAATCACTGCAGATGGTGACTGCAGCCATGAAATTAAAAGATACTTGGTCCTTAGAAGAAAAGCTATGACCCACCTAGACAGCATATCAAAAAGCAGAGACTTTGCTTTATTGGATAAAGTTCACATAGTCAATGCTATGGTTTCTCCAGTAGTCATGTATAGATATGAGTGTTGGACCATAAACAAAGCTGAGCGCTGAAGAATTGATGCTGAACTGTGTTGTTGGAGAAGACTCTTGAATCCCTTGGACAGCAAGGAGATCAAACCAGTCTATCCTAAAGGAAATGAGTCCTGAATATTCATTGGACGGACTGATGCTGAAGCTGAAGCTCCAATACTTTGGCCACCTGATGTGAAGAGTTGACGCACTGAAAAAGACCCTGATGCTGGGAAAGATTTAAGGCAGGAGGAAAAGGATACAACAAAGGATGAGATGGTTGGATGGCATCACCAACTCGATGGACATGAGTCTGAGCACACTCTGGGGGTTGGTGATGGACAGGGAGGCCTGGCATGCTGCGGTTCATGGGGTGCAAAGAGTCGGACACGACTGAGTGACTGAACTGAACTGAAATGAACCAATATAGTAAGTGTAAGAGACAAGACATGGGAGCAACCTAAATATCCATTAATAGAGGAATGGATAAAGAGCATGTGGTGAATATATGCAATGGAATATTACTCAGTCTTAAAAAGGAACGCAATTGGGTCCTTTGCAGAGATGTGGATGGGCTTAGAGAAAGTTATACAGAGTGAAGTTAGAAAAAGAAAAGTATCCTAGCATAATACATACATGTCGGATCTAGAAAAATGGCACAGATGGATTTATGTGCAAAGCAGAAACAGAGGCACAGACGTAGAGACAGGCGTATGGACACCAAGAGGGAAAGCGGGGAGTAGGAGGCATCGGGAGACCGGGATTAACATGTGTATACTCTTGATACCATGTATAAAATAGATAACAAATGAGAACCTACTCTATTCCTCAGGGGACTTACTCAAAACTTTGTGGTGAGTTAAATGGGAAGGAAATTTTAAAAGCAGGGTCTACAAGTGTATGTATAACTGATTCATTTTGCTGTGAAGTAGAAACTAACACACACTTGTAAAGCAACAACACTTCAGTGAAAATTAATGAAAAAAACCCTTTAATTTTGCTTTCTGCTTTCTGTAACCCATGAAAGTAAGGCTTTCAGAGTTTTAGTAGAAGGTGTGGAATAGTTTGCTAAAGAAGCCTTCCCTGACTTGTCAGAGAGGAACCAGAAGAGGCAGGTGATAGGTTAGCAAAGCTCGTAAGGTCCACAGCTCTCTCACAGTTGAACACAACATGAAAATGGGTGATTGAGTCACAGACTCGCTCCAGGCAGCCTTCTCTATTTCACTTGGGTCAGAAAACGGTTCCGTTTCATCTGCTGGGGGATTTCACTCAGTTCAGCTCCTAGCCGCCAGTCCCTTCCCCCACTCCCTCTCCATCCAAAGGGCCCAAAACTCTAAGGGGTTGTCAAGTTATTGTCGGTTCAGTTCAGTTCAGTTCAGTTCAGTCGCTCAGTCGTGTCTGACTCTTTGAAACCCCGTGAACCACAGCACGCCAGGCCTCCCTTGTCCATCACCAACTCCCGGAGTTTATTCCAACTCATGTCCACTGAGTCAGTGATGCCATCCAACCATCTCATTCTCTGTCGTCCCCTTCTCCTCCTGCCTTCAATCTGTCCCAGCATCAGGGTCTTTTCCAATGAGTCAGCTCTTCACATCAGGTGGCCAAAGTACTGGAGTTTCAGCTTCAGCATCAGTCCTTCCAAGGAACACCCAGGGCTGATCTCCTTTAGGATGGACTGGTTGGATCTCCTTGCAGTCCAAGGGACTTTCAAGAGTCTTCTCCAACACCACAGTTCAAAAGCATCAGTTTATTTCAACAAGGCCATATATCTTAACCCTTTTCAAATTTGAATATGCATGTGAATAGCCTGTGGATCTGTGTTAAAATCTTGGTTCAGTAGGTCTGAGTTGGGGGCTGTGCTCCGAGTAAGTCTGCAGACCACACTGTGAGTTCCGAGTGCCTAGGCACACTCTGAGAGCTGGGAGGGTCCCTTTCCCCTTTCTGCTACTTTGGGCCCCTCAACTATGCACTTCGTTGTTGCTCACCCGGTCACGTCTGACACTTTGTGACCCCATGGACTGCCGCAGGCCAGGCCTCCCTGTCCCTCACCATCTCCCGAAGTTTGGGCAAGTCCATGTCCATTGCATGGGTGATGCCATATCACCAGCTCATCCTCTGAGACCCCCTTCTCCTGCCCTCAATCTTTCCTAGAATCAGGGACTTTTCCAGTGAGTCAGTTGTCAGATATGCAAGCAAAAATTTAGCTTATCTTATAGATAACCTAAATACTAGGAATTTAGTATTTTTATATGGAATACTAGAGCAAAGTAGACATTCTGAAAAGAAAAAAAGTCCTTGAAAATCATGTAGAATTTGAGGGGCTCAGAAGTGAGAGATCATATATCTCTGATCTCTTAATTTTACAAAGGCCTAGAATTTTCCATATTTTTAGTCCCTTTCAGCATCGCCTCAGCATTTCAAGAATAAGAGTTTATTTAAAGCTTGATTTCACATTCCTCAAGCTGGAGTCCATGCTGGCGGTATGGGGGCCGTCTTTAAACTCCTTAGGACACTCTGGGCAGTGCAACAGCCACCTGGGATGCTGGAATCCTGCAGAGGCTGCTTTTTGGATGTCAGCCAGCTCTCAATCCACTATTGCTGTGAGTATAGATGGGGGAAGGGGAATGTTCCAGGGTGAAAGGGGAACTTTCTGTCCTGGGAGGCTACCAACCCCCACCCTCCATCCCCAACCCCACTCCCCCCAGACCTAGACAGATGACTAGATCATCCAAACAGTGGCCTCAAGAAGAGGCCGACTCTGTAGGGAAACTCGTGTTCCAGAGGACCCCCTTTGGTCGCGCTGGAGACGGTTTCCAACTGAGTTCACTTCCTCGCGTGATCCCTTCCCCTGTTGTTCTTGTTTCCTTCATCCCCCTTAACTGGCATCACTCCCCCAATAAATCACTTAGATGCAGAGCCTCTGGGGAAGTGATCTGGGTAGTGATGCCATAACTCTTGTCTACCAAGTTCAAGATATGGCTTCTAATTCCAAGAAATGGAATTGGGTTTTACAAAGAAAAGGAAAAGAAGAGAAAAAAAAAAGAAAAAAGAAAAAAATCGCATCTAAATGATAAAAGTGACCCTGTGATACAGCGTTACTGCTTATCTCTTGTTCATGGTTTAGAATAGAATAATTTGCTCACACACAGTAGAAAGAATTACTGATGCTGATGTTTTGCCTAAGTAAGATGTGATGGGATAGCTTCCTCTGCTAGGAACATCTCCTAGACCAGCAAGTTCCATCACTGCCTCAGCTGGAGCCCCAGTCATGTCTGCTCACCTTCTGATATCCCAAAGTGACTGGAAAAGCAAGCCCTCCCATAAGTAGGGCTCACCCTAGACTGTCCTGGTTCATAGAGATGAGCTGTGATGGTATCACAAAGATCAGGTAATCATCTCTGAATGATGCTTCTTGAAGTTGTCTTGTCTTGGGTTGAGTGGGGGAGTTATAAATAAAATATTGTTCAAGGAGGTGTATAAATAAATTGGCGTAATTAGGTGTCATAATTAGGTGCCCATTGCAGTTCAAGACGCATTTACATAATTGTCGGCACTGTAATGAAAATAATTGTTTGCCAGGATTGCTTCTGTTAAAGCTGATAGTTTCTTCCTTAGTAGAGTTTGTTCTAAGTGGTTGTTTAGAAAATATTCGGATTGCGGAATCATTGTACCAGACTTAAATTTTGGTTTATTCTTCAAAAGTAAAGCAAATGGCGAATAGCTCATATTTGCCCATAAGCAGAAATGTTACCTGTAACCAATACTGAGAAAAATTAAAGTTTTTATGCAAATACATATTCATACATCTATATGAGAAGAATTATATGCGTATATTTAGACAAACCAAGTGTGCTCTAGATTTCATCTTTTAGAATCTAGAAGGCTCTTTTGAGAATGAAATTATACTCCTTGTTAATGAATGACTGCCCAAGATCAGCTGAAACCCATATGCTTCTGTCTGAGAAAAGGGGAGGGCAGAGACGCTTGTGTTGCCTAGTGCCCTCTATTTATCTCCTGTCTTAAAATCTAGACTTTGTAAAATATATCTCTGCAACACATTTTCGCCAGATGTGCCCCCATATCCTTCTTCACGCAGTTGTCCCCTCCTCAGAAGGTCCTAGTTTAGCCACCCATTTACAAAATTGTGTCCCACACACGCCTTAATCTGTTCCACTTTCCTCTTTTCTCTACAGCGCTTAGCTCCTTCTGCCAGTCTATACGATGTGCTATTTAAAGAACTGGGGCTTTTGAACTGCAGTGTTGGAGAAGACTCTTGAGAGTCCCTTGGACTGCAAGGAGATCCAACCAGTTCATCCTAAAGGACATTAGTCCTGAATATTCATCAGAAGGACTGATGCTGAAGCTGAAGCTTTGGCCAGCTGATGCTGATGTGAAGTTTTTCACCTGATGTGAAGAACTGACTCATTGGAAAAGACCCCGATGCTGGAAAAGATTGCAGACAGGAGGAGAAGGGGATAACAGAGGATGAGATGGTTGGATGGCATCACTGACTCAATGGGACATGAGTGTGAGCAAGCTCTGGGAGCTGGTGACGGACAGGGAGGCTGGGGTGCTGCAGTCCACGGGGTCGCAAAGAGTCAGACACGACTGAGCGACTGAATCGAAGTGAACTAGATGTTTATTGTCTGTCTCTCCACTCTAAAAAGTTAAGTTTTATAGGGCAGAGATCATTGCCTTAAAAAATATTGTTAAAAACAACTAAAAGGAATTCATTCATTCACATAGAAGTCTGAAAACAGTCAGCTTCAGGCATGACTGTACCCAGGGGTTCACATGTATTATCCAAACAACCTCCTGTTTTTTTCCTTCATCTTTCTGCATCACTTTTCCTCTTCATTCTGAGGCAAATTTTTCTATGCAGCGGCATGATCTCCAGCAATTCCAGGTTACTTTCTACCAGCTGAGAAGCGGCAAAGCAAAGAGGATGCCGCCTTTTTAACAGTTCCAGCGCGAGTCTGGGACTGGCTTCGGGGTTCTGTCCTGAGCCGGCCGCCGTGGCCAGGGATGGGGTGGATGCGTCCTGCCCCAGGCTATCGCCTGGGCTGGGAAGCGGGCGGGACTTGAGCTGGGCCGGGTGGTCTGGGATTGAGAGCAGTGTGGTTTCCCCAGGCCAAGGTTATACAGAACTCTCGTATTTGCTAATTGTGCTTCTCTGCTGAAAGCATCAGTAATTTCTAAGTCAAATATTTAAGAATATTTTTGCTGAATTTTGATGCTTGTCCCTTAGGAAGGATTTATGGACCTATGAATGTCCTGATACACCTTTCCTTCCTGACTGAGCAAGTTATTACAGCAATGAAGACCTCACACCATCATTTTCAACAGAGGAGCTGAGTTCCAGCCCGTTTTCCAGGCCACAGAATAGCTTCAGTGTGTTTCAAATGTATTCGAAAGGATTTGCAACAAACTCACTCTTGATTCCATGGCTGCAAAGCCTAGACTTTCCTGGCATTTAACTCCTTCATGTAACTGCTCTTTGCATCACAAAACCTGTTCCTGATACTAAGTGAAATGGGTGCAGTTCTCTTCTAACCGCCCTCTCTCTCTGCTGATGATAAGTAACGCCTCCTTTGCATGTATCATTATTTAACTTTTAGGCAGACAGTTATCTCTCCCCTCAGCCTCCTTCGGCTGGAATGAATATCCCCATGCTCTTACCCTTCTCTCATAGGTCTTGTTTTCCAAATCTTTTATCATTTTTGTCAGTCTCTTCTGAGCGACTTATAGCCTATCTTCTTTAAAAATACAGTGCCTGATATCCTCACCTGGATCAAAACCATTTCCTCACAGAGTAGAATTAATTCTTTTGTTAAAGGAATTTGGGGAGGGCGGAGATGCTATTGTATACAGACTCTTCTCCCACCCACAGGTGGGTTACATTATTGCTTCACCGGTATTCCCCGGTTTTACAACTATTTGGAAATTTACCAGCGTTGTCATTGAACCCCTGCACAGATGTACAAAATATAATGAAGCAATTATTTAAAAGAACATAAAACTAATTGTTTAAAAAACAAGTCTCCAAGTTGCTCCAACTGTTAACTCTGACCTGCTTTCAGCAGGAAGTTTACATGTAAAGAGAGGAGTGTAATCTGCTGGTGTGGACACCCGTTGACATAGAATTTAAGTAAAAAAGAATTTAGTGTAAGGTATTTGTTGTGCTGTTTGGTTTTGTTCATTAAAAAAAAATTCTTTCGTTTATCCATAACCAAACATTTCAGAAAATGCAAACATGTACGCATTTCAAAACTACAATAGACACTTAAGTATTATAAAATTGCACAAGAAAAAAAATTCCCAACTCACACAAAATCATGGTGCAGAGGAATCACCTGTCATTTTATAATTAATGTGCTGATTACATTTTCATTGTTACAGATATGCCACAATGTTATATAGTTTCCTTGTGAAAAGATGTCACTTAAGGCATAGCAAAATCCGGAATGCATAAATAATACCATTATATCTGCTAATAGCCTAATGCAATGCATTGTCTGATTACACACACACATTCTGTAACCTACTGTTAACACCATCTAACCAGGCTTCTTTAATGAAACTTCAAACCTTTGTGCAATATTAATCTGCCAAAGAAAGTAGTCCCTTTGCAGGTGATATAAGCAAACTCAGCTGCTTCTTTTTTAAACTTCCAGCTTCCTATTCCATAATCAATCTAGTTGCTACGATTATCTATGTGACAGATGTTAAATGGAGAGATGGTTAATTTTCCCAAGGTGTTATTATATACTTATTTTATGTTCATTTGTTTTCACTCATTTAAATGCTTCATTGAAATGAAATTTCCTCGATGACTGTCTTGGGTTGTGAGAACTCCACATCTCGTTTCTAAATAAGCCTTCCCTGACCTAAGAAAAAAAAAGCGTTTTACTGTCCTATAAAAATAAATGCTTTTTACTTTGTGTCTGCTCTTCAAGCTAATGATTCGATCCACATTTCCCAAGGAGTTATGCTCCTACGAGGCTCCTGAGATGCTCTGTGACCAAAGAGTCCTCTGATCAAATGTGCTTGGGAAGCTGTGGATTGTGGTCCCCTCTTGCATGGAGAATGTGCACACACATACAGGAACAGTAAAGGCTTTGAACAGCCCCCGTGTAAAGCAATCTGTTTAAGGTCGCATCCCCCAACCTTCTCAGACCTGACGTGGTTATACTCTTAAACAGCTTCTATTAACAGTCCTGGGAAACCAGGTGGAACACTGTGGAATATTGGTTTGCAACAAGATTTCATTCGATGGTACTTTCTCTGTCCATTTTCAGGACATTCAGCTGAGCTTGGGAGTTGGGAGGAGGCGACGCCCATGCTGATTTATGGAAGGGAAAATGAACCAAAACATGATTATTAAGAACCTATTAGATTCTAGACACTCTTACGTCCTTTACATACACACATTCATAATTCACTCAACAGCTATTTATGAAGAGCCCACTCTTCTAGGAGCTGGGCATCAGTGCAAGCTAAGGCAAATTTCCCATTCTGATAATGCTCAGATTATCACAGGGAATCCTCAAGGTTTAAAATGTGTGTCTTCATTCTACCCACGAGAAAAACGGAAGCTCAGGGACTTCACAGAAACGGCCTGAGGTCCCAGAGATGGTAAGTCTGCGAGGAAAGGTGCCTGGAAGCTCACAGCGATGCACTGCCGAGGCTCACACTCGCGCTCAGATCCGTGGGCTGGACTTTGCTACCCCGGAGCTCCAGTGTCTGTCTCCAGAGGCTGACCCAGGATGAGATCAGGCAGGTGCAAACTGAAAGACAGCTCATCAGAGGTATTACAGACCTTCTTTACCAGCTGCCTGTAATAACCAGAAGAGGCAGACCTGGAGCCACATTTATGTAAGTAAATAACACACCTTTCCTTTCCAACATAGTTTTGCATCAGCATTCTTGGTAAATACACCCATTCTTGGTTTGCAACCTAATTTTATGGGGAAACTTAATCTATATATTTACAAATCACTCTCCCACCGTGAGCTTCAAACCCATCTTTATGTAAAGAGAACCTCTCATTCTGCCTGTAACAGCCAAGAATACGCTGTATCCAGAAGTTCTTCTGAGTCCCCGGCTGTCATGGGGACACAGAATGTGCAGTAGATTCTGGGTTTGCATCCCTGATTTTCTACCGGCGTTTACTTAGCAGGAGCGTTCAGGCCCTGCAGTCCTTCCCCACTGCCCTCCCCCTTGGCGACCTCCACGCCTGCGAGTGTGCTTCTCTTTCGTAGACAGGTTCTTTTACATCACAATTTAGCTTCCACATATAAGCAATATTTTACGATTTTGTCTTTCTCCTTCTGACTTATCTCACTTGGTATAATAATCTCTAGGTCTATAGCCAGTGACCATTTTGAAGACAGTTACCAACTATTATGGGGCTTCCCTGGTGACTCAGCTGGTAAAGAATCCGCCTGCAATGAGGGAGGCCTGTGTTCGATTCCTGGGTTGGGAAGATCCCCTGGAAAGGGAAATGGCAACCCGCTTGAGTATTCTGAAATCTGGCTTCCCAGAGGTTGCAGTGGTAAAGAATCCACCTGTCAGTGCAGGAGACGCAAGGCACACAGGCTCAATCCCTGGGTCAGTAAGGTCCCCTGGAGAAGGAAATGGCCACCCACTCCAGTATTCTCGCCCAGAAAATTCCATGGACAGAGGAGCCTAGTAGCCTACAGTCCATGGGGTTGCAGAGTCAGACACGACTGAACACACAGCCATCAAACTTCATCTGCCTTTGCATTTCTGATGCTCAGCAAGTGCCAGACACACCGAGTGCCAAGTGAATAGCTGCTTGAATGAATGAAAGTAAGCAAAGTGGGAATAAGGTAAAAACAACTGATAATCATTGTGAATGCTACCTATTTGCTAAAAATACTGATATTTTAAGAGCCATAAATTAAAGTAGTAAAATATTCCCACCATTTTCTTCATTTAACTGTTCAGCAGTGATTCTGGAGACCTTTATACATAAAGCACAATAAAGAGCACAGTGGGAGTTTGTCTAGTAAAAAATGGATTTAAAATGATCGCTATGAAGATTGAGACTCTAATATCTTTAGATAGTTATAAGTTTGGATATCTTGGATGAAGAGGCAAAGATACAGATTTTACATTTATGTATTTGTTTCTTGCCATTACACAGTCACGGGATTGTTTGCTACGGCATTAGAAATAAGAAAAGCCCAGGATGGTGGGCAGAATATTTCTCCATGCGTCTCCAAGTTTTGAATTGCTTGACTCAGTTCTTCGCATGTTTTCTTCAGCTCACTTGCTTTCTTTGCCTTTAAAGAACAGACTTCATGGCTGTTCATCAAGTATGTAGAAATTAATTCTGGGATGATAGGAAGGGGTCTTCAGATTTGAGCTTCACATTATTTCTCATCCAAGGCAGATGTTTATCTGCACCTTAAACAGGGGAATGTCCACAAAGAACCCCCTTTTCTTTTATAATAGAACAACAATGAGACTGTAGCCAAATTCCCCAAGTTTCTCCACAGGTAAATGAAACAATCATAAGCCTGCTGGTCTTTAAGATGTTATCTGGGTTCTTATAATCCACTCAATACACAAACAGGGGCACTTCCACGACTTTTCCTGTGAGGCTGTCGACACTTGCCTTCCTGACAATGGAAAAAGAACAAAGTATCCTATTTTGCTTTTTAAACATAAGAACTTCTTGTTTAAAGGATAGCCTATCCACTGCATAAAACAGAGACCATCATACAAGCTATTTAAAAACGGGGACAGGGACCTTCCACTCCAAACAAAAGGTATGTCCTCTCTGATGTTGCTGCATTTTAGTGGCTAAGTCATGTCAACTCTTCTGCAACGACCCCATGGACTGCAGCCCACCAGGCTCCTCTGTCCATGGGATTTTCCAGGCAGGAACAGTGGGGCCGGCTGCCATGTCCTCCTCCAGTTCTCTTTGATAGCATGGAGTATAATGTGATAGCGAATGGGCTTTAGGCTCGTAAATAATAATAGCAAACATACGCTGCTGCTGCTAAGTCACTTCAGTCGTGTCCGACTCTGTGCAACCCCAGAGACGGCAGCCCACCAGGCTCCCCCATCCCTGGGATTCTCCAGGCAAGAACACTGAGTGGGTTGCCATGTCCTTCTCCAATGCATGAAAATGAAAAGTGAAAGTGAAGTCGCTCAGTGTGTCCGACTCTTCGCGACCCCATGGACTGCAGCCCACCAGGCTCCTCTATCCATGAGATTCTCTGGACAAGAGTACTGGAGTGGGGCGCCATTGCCTTCTCCAAAACACACACTGGCATCTCCGATAAGCCAAGAGCTCTAAGTGTGTTAGAGAACTCGCAGTCAGCCTTCACAGCCGCCTTGTGAAATAGGTACTGTTTTCGCCCATTTTACTGTCGAGGAGAGCGAGCAGCAGAGCCGTGGCCCAGAGCGCGCAGAGCCAGGGCGCGCTCAGAGCCCAGCATCTGTCCTCTCCGCCCGAGCCAGCTCCACTCACCACGCGGGCCTCCAGAAAGGTCTTCGCTTGGGCCGTGCGGGGATACGGGAGGAATGAAGGGAGCGTTGAATGGAAAACGCTCAGGGGAGCCCTGGCCTCGGGTAGGAGCCCCCTAAAGGCACAGCAACTATCTGTTGCAACTTCAGCTACCACGAAGGAAAACCCCAGCGGGAGAGAAGTCACCTCGGGCTAGATGGTGATTACCCGGAGACTGCACCTCCCCTAGACTGGAAGGGGACGGAGCGGGGAGCAGTTTCTAGAACCATCTGTTCCAGCCGGCGGGTTGGTAGGTCCTCATTGGAGGCATCATCACTGCAGACGCGAGGCCTGAGTGCGGAGGACACGCGCGACAAGCACTAGACCCCGTGACCTCCCGCCCTCCAGGGACCGCACAGCGACTGCTGGGTCGCCAAAGGAGACTCAGACGTCAGGGCTTGGTGCTCTGCGCAGCCTTGAGGTACATGTGCTTGGGTTCTGCTGTTGCCGCCATTAAAAAATAGAAAATGTTTATGTGCGGTCTGCATGCTTCTGTGGGAAAATGTGTTGAAGGCAGAATTTTAAATCAGGCTCTGTGGACAGTTTCTGGGCTCCGTGTGCACCCTTCTGCCCAGCCCTAGGCAATTCATTCACTGTACTGTGCCATGGGTAGGAGTCGAATGCTCATCATCTTGGAAGGTATCTAAGAGGTGACGGGAAGCCTTTGTCCAAGTCTGTGATAACAGAATACCACAAGCTGCGGCTTCAGCTTTCATTTCTCCCAGTTCCGGAGGCTGGGAGGTTGAAGATCAAGGTTCTAAGCAGGGCCAGTGTGTGGCGCGGGCGCTCTTGCTGGTTTGCAGACAGCTGTCCTCTCCTTGTGCCCTCACACGTCAGAGAGGAGATGCAAGCCCTCCATCTCTTCTTCCAAGGGCACTCATCCCATTCATGGGGCTCCACCTTCATGACCTAATCACCTCCCAAGACCCCTGCATCTTAAAACTCTTATATTGGGTATAGGATTTCAACACATGATTTGGAGGGAGACACACATCTTGTCTGTAGCATTCTTTTTTTTTTTTTCCTTAATACATATATTTTATTGACGTGTAGTTGACTTACAGTGTTTTCAGGTGCACAGAAAGGTGATCAAGTTATACTTTGACACTTATATTATTTTTCAGTCTGTAGCATTCTTGAAGAATTTTAGGCATGTGAGTCGTATTACCGTGGTACTTGTAGGGAGGATTGAATAGAGAGAGGAAAGGAAAAAGTGTCAGCCAGAAGATAACCATGGTGTACATCCGATACTGACATCCAAGTACTTTAAAGTGCTTTGCTATTCTGCTCTCTGCTTTCTAAATATATGTATTACATATTTCATGTTTCATGAAATGCAATCCTAGCTGTACCCACTTGTAAAGCTACGAGGTTTCATACGTGGACAACTTTCACTCTGATGGTAAGACCTCTTGCTATTTAGATTTCAAAATCTGCATGGTTTTCATTTCCCTTAAGTTTCCTGAGTTGTCCTAAACTGCCTTTTAAAAGCAGATACCTGCCTGCCAACATCTATAACTGCTGCTGTGACCCAGGGCTTAAATTGTTCCTCAGGCTTTTTCTTAAAGGCTCTGATGCTTCTGCATCATGCAATACAGTGATCATTAGCTACCCATGGCTATTTCCAGCAAGTGAAAACGAAGTCGCTCAGTCGCGTCCGACTCTTTGTGACCCCATGGACTGTAGACTGCCAGGCTCCTCCATCTATGGGGTTCTCCAGGCAAGAACACTTGAGTGAGTTTCCATTTCCTTCTCCAGGGGATCTTCCCAACCCAGGGATTGAACCCGGGTCTCCTGCACTATAGGCAGACTCTACCGTCTGAGCCACCAGGGGAAATTAAATACATTGATAATTCAGCTGTTCAGTTGCACTCACATCTCAAGTTGATCATTTCAAGTGTTCAATAGCCACGTGTGGCTAGGGGCTAATGTACTGGATAGCTCAGACCCAGAAGTTGATTCCTTCCAGAAAATTCTACATAATTCTAGAAAGTTCTACCTCTAATGGAAGTTTCGAGCTAAATCATTATCTTTCTTGATCCATTTGAAATGATGTGACTGTCCATTCAGGATGCTAATGAAAGTCTCCTTTTAATTCTCTTCATTGAAAACATACTCCACATATATTTCTGCATAAACTGCCTATGGTGTTTACCACATAATTGTGATGTTTTCATGAAAATAGTGAAGTTTGAAATATTTACGAAACAATTTTGGTCCAGTTACCAGAGGTTGCTGGTACTGAAAAGATCATCAGTGTGTAATGGTTCTCTCTGATAAGATGTCAAAGTGTCACTGCTACTTTTACAAGGGAAAAAGTAGTTCTCAATACTAAACAATTCATCCCGGTTGATTTGTCTCCAGGGAATAATAAATCCTCCCAGTTTGCTAACTCAGCCAACTGATGTGCTTGATTGATTCAAGAGAATTTATAGTCTCTAAAAATTTATTACTGAGTGGATCAGTATATTCATAATTTCAAGATTCCAAACAAACTCTTACCCAGCCATGTCACAAATGAATAAAGTGGCACCATTTGTCTAAGTGGTAACTAGAGTTTCATGAGCATATCCCTTCCAAATCCATTTCTGCCATGACTATCAGTAAGCCAAAAAGTATATAACTTAAAAAAAAAAAAAAGACCAAAAGCACATCACTGCATCACCAACTCTGGGTCCATTTTAAAAGTGAATCAATCTCCTTTATGAAAAGACTAAACACCAGTAATTCATCTACCTAGAATATCTGAGAGAGAAATAGGTCATCATTGCAGCAAAAACAATAAGCACAACACTCTCTGGAAGGACCAATAGTGTCATGATAAATGAAGTCCCCTCTTGTGTTGCTGCAGCAAACCTCCTGTGACTGGGAAGTCCCAACTGACTCCCTGCCATCCCTCCTCCCATCTACTCAGCTCCTAGGGTTCTCTCGGAGACTCTTCTAAAACAAGAGTCTAGGTCACACAGTTTGCAAAACTCCTCATAGATGTAGCTACAGTCAGAGGCAAACTAGACCCTCTGAAAGGACACCCCAGTGCGGCCACTGATGGCTGGGCCTTCGTCATATTTTCAGCTGTGCTGGCTATATCGTGCAGCCACCCTACTTAGCAGGTGTGACGGACACTCCGTGCCAGGAGAACGTGATGTCATTGCCGCCAACAAGGACACCAACATGCTCACTTCCACTTGTGTCGTGCGGTGGCGCATTGCACAAAGAGGCGAGTGGCCGGGATGCTCAAAGTTAACTGCAAACGGGGAGAAGAAAGTTAATGGAAGCACTGCAGTACTCTCTCTTAGCATGCAGTTGCAAGCTTTGAAAGTCCCGTTAAGTATCTCTTTTTTAAGATAAATACCTATTAAGTAATGTATATGCACAAGCTGAAGTGTTAAATGGTTTGTTGAAACCTATTAGAGTACACAAGATGATAAACATAAATTATAGCTAATATACTGCACCAGTGATTTTTAAACATAAAAATTACTGACACTGTAAAAACACACTTGAGTCATCGTAGCAGCATAATAGCACTAATCCATGTTTATCCAACCATGCACTTTTCAAAAACAACACAAACCTCTAATAAATGCTTTGGCTTCACCTTGACAACTTATATGGGTTATTGCCTCGTTCATGCCTGGATAACCATGTGTTATGACTTAAATGTTCTTTAATATCAATTTATGCCTTGAAGAAAAAAGATTGAATAACATAGTGTACATATGGTTCAATTTATTACAGCAAAACAATCATTTTAGTTTGAAGATATTCTCTCATGGTGCATATCATAGAAATCTTCTTCAATAGAGCTCTCGATAAACCAGATTTTTTATGTCACAATAAATGAAACTAAGTCGGCTAATTGTTGCTAAGATTCTAAATAGATGGGTCTATTTGGCTTCCTTGTCAATCAAGAAACACATTCCTTAACACTTGTATTTCTGGATTCTAATGTCTCTAATTGGATTTTACACTATCTGATTAATGAGGTAGTTTATAGGCTACTATAAAAAAAGCGATACTCAAAAAGTGGAGGAAATTGGAGACCATCATCATTACTGAGAGTCAAGAAGATAACAAGAAAGTGAGAGTGGGCAACAAAAACCAAAGGGGAGGGAAGGAAGGATGAGGAAGTGAATTTCAGAAAGAGAATGTGAAGCCATCAGAGATGCTTCTGAAAGAGTGGGCATGCTCCTGTCCAAATGAGACAGTGTGTCCACCCCAAGAACACTTTCCCTCATGCCCAACACACCAGCGCCCCAGGTCTCGTGAGTGGAAGCTTGTGTTCGACTCTGGTGAGGCTTCGTGGCAGGGGCACGCACTTAGTCCACTGACTGTGAAGCCCAGTGTGCTGGGTGGAGTGGGCAGGTGAGCAGATGACACACGCTCTGTAGACGTCTACGTCCTTGAGAATAGTTAGCCAGTCTGACCACCAGCTCTTCATAGAAGGGAAGTGGGATCAACACAGTCACATATGTCTCATAATAAGAGAGCAAACACTACAGCAATTTAAAAATAAATCCTTTAATCACTCGTTTTTTTATTCCTCATTTTCCCTCTGCCTCCCTCTGCAACGTTCTTTGAGAACTTACTGTGTGGTGTTCAGTCAGTCCAGTCGTTCAGTTGTGTCCAGCTCTCTGTGACCCCATGGACTGCAGGATACCAGACTTCCTCGTCCATCGACAACTCCTGGAGCTTGCCTGAACTTATGTCCATTGAGTCGATGATGCCATCCAACCATCTTATCCTCTGTTGTCCCCTTCTCCTCCTGCCTTCAATCATTCCCAGCATCAGGGTCTTTTCCAATGAGTCAGTTCTTCCCATCAGGTGGCCAAAGTACTGGAGTTTCAGCTTCAGCATCAATACTTCCAATGAATATTCAGGACTGATTTCTTTTGGGATTGATCGGTTGCATCTCCTTGCATCCAAGGGACTCCCAAGAATCTTCTCCCACACCACAGTTCAAAAGCATCAGTTCTTTGATGATCAGCTTTCTTTATGGTCCAACTCACACATCCATACATGACTGGAAAAACCATAGTCTTGACTAGACAGACCTTTGTTGGCAAAGTAATGTCTCTGCTTTTTAATAGGCTGTCTAGGTTGGTCATAGCTTTTCTTCCAAGGAGTAAGTGTCTTTTAATTTCATGGCTGCAGTCACCATCTGCAGTGATTTTGGAGCCTAAGAAAATAAAGTCTCTCACTGTTTCCATTGTTTCTCCATCTATTTGCCATAAAGTGATGGAACCGGATGCCATGATCTTAGTTTTCTGAATGTTGAGCTTTAAGGCAGCTTTTTCACTCTCCTCTTTTACTTTCATCAAGAGGCTTTTTAGTTCCTCTTGACTTTCTGCCATAAGGGTTGTGTCAGCTGCTTATCTGAGGTTATTGATATTTCCCTGGCAATCTAGATTCCAGCTTCATCCAGCCCAGCGTTTCTCATGATGTCCTCTGCATATAAGTTAAATAAGCAGGGTGACACTATACAGCCTTGACGGACTCATTTCCCGATTTGGAACCAGTCCATTGTTCCATGTCCGGTTGTAACCGCTGCCTCTTGACCTGCATACAGGTTTCTCAGGAGGCAGGTCAGGTGGTCTGGTATTCCCATCTCTAAGAATTTTCCACAGTTTGTTGTGATCCACCCAGTCAAAAGCTTTATTGTGGTCAATGAAGCAGAAGTAGATGTTTTTCTGAAATTCTCTTGCTTTTTCTGTGATCCACGAATGTTGGTGATTTGATCTCTGGTTCCTCAGCTTTTCTAAATCCAGCTTGAACATCTGGAAGTTCTTGGTTCATGTACTGTGTGATGTTGGGGATGAGTAAGTGCCACTTTCAGGGTGGCGGCTGAGATGAAGCAGACAGTTTACAAAGGATTATATTCGTGTCTGATAGGCAATAAGAGAGGCACTTGCAGGGAGGGACTGAGGAAAGAAGACTTCATGAAGGACATAGCACTGGGTACTGAACTGCGAAAGACAAACATAAGTTTTCCTGAAAACGAGGCATAGTAGCGTTCCCATAGTAAACCAACAAAAAACAGACATATCTCTATTGAAATGAATAATTTTTAATGAATAACTGAGAAAAAAAAAACAATTTAGAGGCCCAAAGAATTTACCCAAGGAATGTTTGGCAATGGAACATTCCACATGCTGAACAAACTCACTTCCAAATAGGTTTCTTTGGGATCATCCTCCACCCAAGTAAATGCTCTTTTTTTTTCATAATGAACTTCATTGCTCTGTAGGGTTTCCATAACCATTTGCTCTCTCTTACCAAGACATTAATTAATCTTGTATGTCAAGTAGGTAAAAAATATTCTTTCAACCAGATACATTTCACTAGGCATCCTAACCAAATATAATTGCCAGCTGATTAATTTAAAAAATAAAACAGTCAAACTGAACTTCTGTTTCCAGAACTTGGTTGCTTTTCCACCTGGCTCTCCGAGCCTTTGACGGCATTGGTTTCTCCATCTCACACCCCTCTGCCTCTCTCTTTGATCTCTACATTCTCAGATTCCACCTATTCTTTGTTTTTTAGGGATCGTTTTTTTGATGTGAGCCATTTTAAAAGTCTTTATTGAATTTGTTGCAATTTTCTCCTGTTTTATTCCCCCCCCCTTTTTTTTTAATGGCTGTGAGGCATGTGGGTCTTAGCTCTCTGAGGAAGGATCAAACCCTCACCCTTTGCACCGGAAGGCAAAGTCTCAACCACTGGACTGCCAGGGACATCCCACCGCCAAGTCTTTACTGCAGCAATCTCATCTCGCGCTATAAAGAAGTCCTCCTTCCTTGCCAGTGGCTGTCAGTAGCCCTTCTGTGTACCTTCAGCTTCCAGAGCTTTCTCTCTGGATTTATTCTGTTGACCTTGGTGAACTTTATTCTACATTCTTGTTGTTTATGTTTGTGTTTACTATCTTCCCTGACAGAAAGCAAAGAAGAATGAAAGTACCTCCTGATGAGGGTGAAAGAGAAGAGTGAAAAAGCTGGCTTAAAACCCAACATTCAGAAAACTAAGATCACAGCATCCGGGCCCATCACTTCAAATGGCAAATAGATGAAGAAAAAGTGGAAACAGCAACAGACTTTATTTTCTGGGTTCAGAAATCACTGTGGATGTTGACTACCGCCATAAAATTAAAAGACACTTGCTTACTCCTTGGAAGAAAAGTTATGACAATCCTAGTCAGTGTATTAAAAAGCAGAGACATCATTTTGCCGACAAAGGACTATATAGCCAAAGCTATGGTTTTTCCAGGGGTCATGTATGAATGTGAGAGTTGGGCCATAAAGAAGGCTAAGCACCGAAGAATTGATGCTTTTGAACTGTGGTGTTGGAGAAGACTCTTCGGACTCCCTTGGACTTGAAGGAGATCAAACCTGTATGGATTTCCTTTAGGATGGCTAAAGGAAATCAACCCTGACGTTTCACTGGAGGATTTATTGTTGAAGCTGAAGCTCCAATACTTTGGCCACCTGATGCAAAGAGCTGACTCACTAGAAAGAGCCAATTTTCCTTACTGATGCTGGGAAAGATTTAGAGCAAGAGGAGCAGGAGATGACAGAGAATGAGATGATTGGATGGCATATCCAACTCAATGGATGTGACTTTGAGCAAACTCTAGGAGATAGTGAAGGACCGACCGGGACGCCTGGTGTGCTTCAGTCCATGGGGTCGCAAAGAGTCGGACATGACTTAGTGACCGAACAACAACTGCAGCAATCTTCCCTGGTATGTTCTAAGTTCTAGGAACAGTTAGTACTGTTCCTGCTCTCTGTGTCCTAAAACCAGAATACTTCCCAAGCAGCATAAGCTTCAACCAAGTTTCTTTAATAAACATGATTGATTTCTCATAATTTTGAAACTTCCTCCAAAGAAAGTGGCCAGCACAAAGACTATGCCTTGCAAAACTATTAATGGAGAAATGGAAATAGAGATATTCCTTTTGTATCCTTATTACTATGTTTTAAGACTGCTAGTTTATGATTTCTTTCATTTCAGTTTTATTCTTAATCCATTCAAAGGGGCTGAATTGTACACTTCTATAATTCATAAATATGAACATTAAAACTCCTAAAAATATGCCTGCCTTGTTCATCCTTGAAAGCATCAGAGTGACATCCTGTACCAGGACATAGCCTTCTAAAGGGCTAAGCCTGTCTGCCTGCCCACTGGAATGCATACTTGAACTGCCTAATTCTTTTCTGCTATCATTAGCCCAGTGCACATATTCTGGGATGGAACTCAAAGTCAATGACTGTTTATCATCATTAGCTCCCCCAAGCAATGATTTGACATGCAAGTCCAATACTGGCCGATCAGCATCCAGGTCTCCCCTAGAGCATCCTCAAGCACTTCCAGCTTGAGAAAACCCATCCCAGGTTCCAAATGTGGAGGTTCTTCCGCAGCATCTGAGGAGAAGAAGCAATCTGCACTTATGAGCTCCCCATGGGAGCATAAAGGAAACAACACGAGCAAAGATGCAGCCACATAAGCATCACCTGCTCCTACTGTAGCATGCAGTCATGCCACCGAGACCCACTGCTTCTGTAAGAGCCGTATGCATGCGATTTGAAATCAGTTTGCCATTGGGATGGGTAGAGGTGATGACGTTGCAGTGACAGTGTCTTGTCCGTAAGTTAGAGAACGGCTGTCAGAATGTCCCTGGCTCCCTTGATTTAAACAAAATATATACCCCCCTCCCCGGAGCTATATGAATGGTTTTACGTGATAACTGGAAAAAAGACCATCCAGCAGATTTGAACAGAGGCCTGGAAGACAAATCTCTCATCTCTAACTTTGGCAATGGTGACAATTTGCTGGGCTAATCTCTGAAAAATATTTGTTCTAATATTTGAGAGCATCATCTTCTTCCCTAAAAGTACAGGTATATCACCGTGGATAATGTTTACTCATTTTCTTAATAACACATTTCAATCACAAAATGCGTGATTGGATTATCATAAACTTTTAAGGTCATCTTAAATAAATGATTGTATCTTTAAGAATCATGACTTTCTGGGCGCCCCAAACTTCCTTCTAGCAACTGGAAAAGAATCCCTCTACTCTGTTTGAAAAGCAAAAACCCCAAAATAAGCAAACAAAACTACTTTCACCATGATCCCTATATTTTAAAAAGTCTCTGAATCTGTACTTTTAAGCTATATTTAGGAATTATATAAGCAATGGCATTCATTTTATTTCACATAATTTTTCTCTTCTGGCTTAAAAATCTTCATATTCAGAAACGCAGTGTGCATTTTGCATACATTTGCTCATATATCCTCCAGGGTGAGGTTCACAGACTCACCAGGATGAAGAAAGTCCAGAATCATGTGAAATTCTTCCTGATATTTGCCTTTGCAATTGTCGTGTCATCATGTCCTTTCTAATTTAGAGATGACCTGTTATCAAACCCTGATTTCAGGACGCTGTGTCATTCATGGTGCATTCTAGCAGAAAGACAAGGTAATGCAGTTACTTTCCTCTCACCTCATATGTCAAATCAGACTCAACTTAGGGACTGAACAAAAACGACTAGCCTAACAATACGAAACAAACACAAAATGAGTCTGATGTGGTCCTCAGCATCCTAGAAATCATACTTCCAGGATACTTTCGATATTCAGGAACAAAGTCTGCCTGTATTAATGAGAAGCCCCACATGCTGACTTTGTGCTTGCTTTGCATTTTTAGGCTAAGTTGTTGTTCAGTCCCTAAGTTGAGTCTGACTCTGTGACCCAGCACGCCAGGCTCCTCGGTCCTCCATATCTCCTGGAGTTTGCTCAAACCCATGCCCATTGAGTTGGTGATGCCATCCAACCATCTCATCCTCTGCCACTTTCTTCTCCTTTTGGCCCCTATCTTTCTGAACATCAGAGTCTTTTCCAATGAGTCAGTTCTTTGCATCAGGTGGCCAAAGTATTGGAACTTCATCTTCAGCATCAGTCCTTCCAATGAACACTCAGGACTGATTTCCTTTAGGATGGACTGGGTGGATCTTGCAGTCCAAGGGCCTCTCAGCAGTGTTCTGCACACCACAATTCGAAAGTATCAGTTTTTCGGTGCTCAGCCTTCTTTATGGTCCAGCTCGCATATCCGTAGATGACTACTGGAAAAACCATAGCTTTGACTATACAGATCTTTGTTGGCTTAGTGATGTCTCTGCTTTTTAATACCCTGTCTAGGTTTGTCATAGTTTTCTTTCCAAGGAGCAATCCTATATGCAAAATAATTATTAAATATAAGAAAGAAAAATGGTTCCACAAAATTATACGTTTCCAGTATATTTTTAGACTGTCCCGCTCCCCTCTTTTAGCATTTCTGGGTGAGGGAAGATGTTCCTAGAAATAAAGGGTCAAAGGCAAGGGTGGTCTCAAAGGCATGCACTCCAGCATCCCCCTTTCTGAATCCCGTAACATTTTACCTCAATTTCCCCTGAGTGAACAGTCTGTGTAGAGACAGGGTTTATCTCCTTTACATTCAGATGGTTGCATTTCCTGCTTAAAATGTCAGCTGGATTGTCTCTGCACCCTGCCTCCCCCATCTTTTGGTCTCCCAGAAGCCGTCTGCTGCTTCAGGCGAACTTAATGATGGCAGGGCCGCAGAGCCAAAAAAGGAAGACCACCTGTGGCCAGTGGAGAGTTTAGTCCTGAAATAGACAGGCAACGGCCATCACCTGCCTGCTGTGTGAGAGCCCAATCAAGCCTATTCATCGCGACTGTGCAGATAAGGGTTTTTTTTTTTTTTTTTTTTCCAGCCCCCTCCTTTTTCCCCCCCTGCTGTTGTTTTTGTTGAGCTGAGTGTGATAGGAAGAGAACAAAATATAAGGAAGGAATGGTGCCCTCTGCTTGGCCCCAAAGGGGTGTTATTTAGACACATCCCCGGAAGTGGTCATTCTGAAAAAATGGCTCACAGAGCGTTCATGCTGGAAAATGAACTTGAACTTCCTTTTCAAAAATCCCATTACAACGTTTTCTTTCTGTTTCCAGAGGAAAGTATGAAATAGAAGAGGATGAGGTCTAACGACAGCTGAATTCAGGGCTGACCTGTTGTATGCCAGGGGGCACCTTGCAGGGGAAGGGTGCCTTCTGGTTGTACCTTGGCACAGGGAAAAAAAAAAAAAGGAAAGGTGAAAAGCCCAATATTTATGGACACGGGACAAAAATGTATGATTCCACCCTTAGCTTTGAGCCAGTCTCGATATTATTTATTCCCAGTCCTTCTTGAAATATTCCCTTCCCAAGGCTACAGGGTTCCAAAGTTTCCAGGTTTTTGCCCAGTCTTCTTGGCTGGCTCATATCCGTTTCCTTTGTGGACTCCTTTTCCCTCTGTTCATCATTTTCCACTGGTGTTGATCCTTGGCCTAAATGATTAGTTCTCTGCATACTGTCCTTGGGGAGTTCATTTCATCCACCCAAAAACTGCAAGTGACATCCCCTGCTGGAACTGCCCAAACAGTCTCTGCACCTGAGATCTCTCTCCTAAGCTCCACTTAAGGGTGGCCACTTGGCATGGTGCTGGCCAGTGAGATGTGTGCAGACAGCTACTCGGGATTTCTTAGTGTTCTCAGTCTTTTGGACAGAAGTGCCAAAGGGCCATCTTTCCTGCTCTTGTACAGGAAATCGGATGAGACTGGAAGTTGGAAAAAAAGAAAGAAAACCAAGGTCGGGAACAGAGGTAGCCATCAGGAGGAAAGGAACCTGATGAAAGCAGAGTGAAGGATGGGGAATGGAGCGTAAGACCCGCAGGGACACTGACATCACTGCCTAACTGTGGGCTGCCTGCCCACGGGATGTCCTTTACAGTGAGGAACATAAGCTTTCTGTTGGTTTCTTTATGTGTAGTTATATGTATATATATTCCATTGCATGCACCTTATAGCTTAAATGAGAGAATTCATATTTAAATGACAATCGTTTTTAACATGGAGAGAAGGTTCACAAAAAATTGCCAATACCTTTTGCTCCAAATGATATCCCCACACATTCACAAAAGTAAAAATCATTTGGACCCCTTCTATTGATTATAATTTAATAAAATAAGAAATAGATAATAATAAGAAAGTTACTCCTACCACGGCCACCACACAAACACCTTATCATCCAAAGTTATTCAGCTGAACATTTAAAATGACAACTTCTGAGAACCTTCAATTAAAGAAAAATTAAAATTCATAGTATAGACAACCTAGCAATAAATGGCATTTCACTGTAAGGAAGAGTTTCCTTTCTTCCTTCTTTCCCTTCTTCCCTCTCTCCTCTCATCCTTCCTATCCATCACCTGTCTATATCTATACTAGCTCATGAATTATAATTTTACTCAGTAGAATGGAATTTTTATAATCATGATTTTGACCTCAACATTGCTCTAACTTTGACCAGCAGAAAACCTTCAAGGTGGCTCCTGTGTCTTTCTGCTGTGACCCCATCCTTCTGGGAGCACTGGTTTCTTGCCCCAGATAGCCTAGGCTTGCCTCATGCCTTCGCTGCCCCAGCTCTGTAAGTACCCACTTCCCAGGAGCCCCAGTTCCTTTCATGAGGAATTAGATTCAAAAGCCAAGCGCTAGGCATGCTCACTACTCTGTGCGTGTCACGGCTTCTGGCTTCTCAGACCCAGAATTCATTTTCGTCTCCTGCCTTCTCATACTCACGATGTCTTTCTCTGTCAATTAGACCCCTTTTAACCACAATATATTCACTCATTTCCTCAAGTTTAAGAAGTAGTGTCAGAATGGCTAACCCGTATCTCCATGAGGAATGAGCCTACTGATGAGAGTTTTGCTTATAGACTTTTACTCTTCAAAAATTTCAAGGCCAAGAAAGACAAAGAAAGGCTGAGAAAATTTTCCAGATTAAAGAAATTTTGAGAAATACAACAACTGAATGAAATGAGCAAGACCAGCTTGGCTTACATCCTGACCAGAAGAAAAAAATTTTTTGATAAATTAGTATAATTGAATATGGTCTTCAGATCAGATAATAAAATTAAGTCAATGTTATATTTCAAAGTTTGAAAATTCAGTTGTGATTATGTAAGAGGTACTTAGGAGTGCAGGAGCAGAATAGACTCCCAAATTCTTTAAGAAATATGTATGCATATATCTACATATGTACACATATGCATATTTATACAGAAAGACACATACATATGCTTGGGTTTCTCCAGATAGTGAACAATACAGGAAATGAAGAACAATGTTAACAACTAGCAATCTAGATAAGAGGTATTATGCAGTATTTGTACTATTTTCCCAATTCTTATGCAATTTTAAATTATGTATAGAAAACCCAAAGTTACAGAGAAAAAGAAATGATAAATAAATGCCATCACATGTTTTACATGTCAACCAATGGTATGGTACCAGAAAAGTGTCTAAGGGAAGTTTATAACTTGAAGAGCACGTGTTAGAAATAGAGAAAGTGTGAATAGAAATGAGCTAAAATATAACAGCTTCCTAAAACTGGAAAAATATCAGCAAAAACTCCACAAAGTCGGATTAAAGATAAAGATAGATTAGAGAAATAGTCAAACAAGAACAACAAAAAAGAAATCATAAGTATTAACATTAGCCAATCAAATGAAAAGTTTGTTCTCTAGAGAGACCAACATTTCTGGAGTGTCTGGTTCAAAAGGAATGGTGCTAATTCAGAGCAACTATGTTAGAGGTCATACCTGTGTATCAGTTCAGTTCAGTCGCTCAGTCATTTCCGACTCTTTGCTACACCATGAATATCGCCACACCAGGCCTCCCTGTCCACCACCAACTCCTGGAGTTCACCCAAACTCATGTGCATCGAGTCAGTGATGCCATCCAGCCATCTCATCCTCTGTCGTCCCCTTCTCTTCCTGCCTCCAATCCCCTCCAGCATCAGGGTCTTTTCCAATGAGTCAACTCTTCGCATGAGGTGGACAAAGTACTGGAGTTTCAGCTTCAAAATCAGTCCTTCCAATGAACACCCAGGACTGGTCTCCTTTAGGATGGACTAGTTGGATCTCCTTGCAGTCCAAGGGACTCTCAAGAGTCTTCTCCAGCATCACAGTTCAAAAGCATCAATTCTTCGGCACTCAGCTTTCTTCACAGTCCGACTCTCACATCCATACGTGACCACAGGAAAAACCATAGCCTTGACTAGACGGACCTTTGTTGGCAAAGTAATATCTCTGCTTTTTAATATGCTGTCTAGGTTGGTCATAACTTTCCTTCAAAGGAGTAAACGTCTTTTAATTTCATGGCTGCAGTCACCATCTGCAGTGATTTTGGAGCCCCCCAAAAATAAACTCTAACACTGTTTCCACTGTTTCCCCATCTATTTGCCATGAAGTGATGGGACCAGGTACCATGATCTTCGTTTTCTGAATGTTGAGCTTTAAGCCAAATTTCACTCTCCACTTTCACTTTCATCTAGAGGATTTTTAGTTCTTCCTCACTTTCTGCCATAAGGGTGGTGTCATCTGCATATCTGAGGTTATTGATATTTCTCCCGGCAATCTTGATTACACTCAACATAATCATAAATTTAATCTCATCTCAATAAAAATTTCATTATTATCTTTCCTGTAACTTGAGAATCTAGTTCTTTAAATGCACTTGAAAGAGAATGAATACAAGTGAAACCAAGATCTCTTGGAAAGTGGGAAATATTAAGAGCTTCCTTTTTTCCAAATTTTATGCGATATTATAAAGCCAAGCGGTAAAAGCAGAGCAGTGTTGATGTATAAAAATCTCTGACCAGTGAAAAGTAGTAGAAATCTCAGACACAGGTCTATATATACATGAGAATTGTATTTTTTGCATGCTGTGAAAAAAAGATGGTGTTATGACAATTGACAATTCTTTTATAAAAATATAAAATAATAATCTTATATCTTAGTAAGATATGTCTTACCATTCCCCCCAATAAAACAAAATTTTGGATAGATTAAATAGTCAAGTCTCCTGAGGCCTTGATGATCCTGATGGTAGTTAGATATATATTATATATATTTGTATATAATTACATATATAAATCTATTCAAAAGGAACTGTGTCAAATGTGTTTGGAATCTTAGAACAGGCTAAGTCTTCTTAAACAGGATAGAAACTGAAAAGACCATTATGGAAAAACTCTACTATATTATACACTTGAGGAAAATGTCAGTAAGACAAGAGATACAAAACACAGAAATTGAAAAATATTTACAAGTACAGATTGGGGTTACTGTATTTTCATTGTTTTTAACTGAAAATAATATATTTTCAAACTCCTGAAAATTACTGAGAAAGAGACAATCAATGGAACTGGGGGAAAAAAAAAAAAACAGGTAAAGAATGTGTACAGACCATTCATGACCAACACTTAAGAGATGGTTAGCACCGTTGATAACCAGGGAAATGCCGCAGAAGGAGGAGACTGAGAGAACTCGCAGAGCGTGATAACATGAAGAGGCAGGTGGGACGTAAGGAAGTGGGCACTGGTAATGCTGCTGATGAAGGCTTCAATTTGCACAGCCGCTTTGACAGGATCTTTCAGAATTCTTTAAAATTAAATAAATGAACACAGGAATTCCACTTGTCATGATCTAATCTGGGAGACACGTGACTGTGAGCATAAAGAGGAAAATGCGTTGATATCTACTCTTGCGATGGTAAGAACATTTGGGGAGAAATTTCCCATCAGAATGAAAAGGAAAAGATGCAGCTAAGCAACAGAACCTCACGTGCAATTTGGGTTGAATGTGGTCAATTCATGTAAACAGTAGGAAAATAGTATCAGGACACACTGCTGAGTGATGAGCACCGCAGAACCATGAATGGGTACTTTACCATCTAAAACGCTCATGCAGCGTAACACTGTATACAACTATATATGCGGTCAGCCAAACAGTTCGCTCGCGTTTTTCTGTTTGATGTTATGGAAAACCCAAATGGATCTTTTGGCCAACCGATTATTATTGTGTCCATTCATAGAAGAAACTCCTATACCAAAGTGATCTAAGGAATAATAAAATCACTTGGGAAAATATAGGAACCGAGGTGACAACTTAGAGTAACATATCTCCATCTATTTTGGTTACATTTTTAGTATATACACTCGGATGCCTTTGCTGTAGTTATTTTGTCAATTTTAAAAAAGAAAAATGGAGGGAAGCTATCCATTCTGTAGCCATAACTAGCCTTGTGTATTATTGCCATATAAATTTGTTAAAGACCCCAAAGTTTACTTCCTTTGGTGAATTATGATACAAATATTGTCATTGTCATCTCTATACATATACACATATTTACATACATAGTGCATGAATCCATACATACATGTGTGTGCAGCTAGTTTGATTGAAAATGAATGTTTAAAACATTCATTTACATGTAATTTCATGTTAAATTTGCATTCCTAAAAAGAACTTAAAAATTATTTCCTTGAATCATATTTTCAATGCATAAACAGTTATTTTAAAAAATATTCTATAGTGAGTTATTTTATAAATTTATAAATATTCTCCCCAAATGCTTGATTTATGAATGTGAGTTTTATACATCAACTTTACTTAGTTGAAGATAGCCTTGCAGGTAACTGCTCTTCCTGTTCCCTGTCTTTCAGATAAAATATAGCTAGTCTATATGGATTATTTTTATTATATTCTTGGACCAGTTTATTTTTATAAAAGACACTGTCAGAATACTTGCCTATCATTTAAATACCAAAGAATCTTCATAGATTTTTTTTTTTCCGGAATCACCAAGATCTACTTGGAAAACTGTGTTTGAGGGCAATTGCTATATTAGTTTTCATATTTTAATTTTCTTACCAAATATTTGAATATATTTGATAAGTACCAGTGCTTTCTGAGGGATTTTAAGAATGTGTTTGAGGGGATTATATTAGAGATCTCAGAGTACGTTGCAGATCTGGAGGGGTTTCCGAGGCTAAATGAATTCTTGGCAGATTTATAAGAAAACCTTTTGGAAATATTTTGTAAGTTTATTTGTTAATCAGCAAATCTGATTTCTACTATATCACCCTCCATGAATAATTAGCTATTTTCTATGGCTGCAATGCTCAGTTAAGAATGCTAAATTTTAATTATAGATTTTTATTGTTTTCCTTTAAAAGAGAAGAGTCCCAAGAATATGACTTTCCTTAAAGTAAAAGGTCATCCAATTTCTGGTCTTTACATGTCAATAATTAAGTCTCTTGAGACCTTGATGATCCTCATGGTAGTTAGAGGAAAGTCAAATATTCTTATGAAAGGCCATCTTTTCCTTGGACAGGTGGGAGGTAAAGCACAGGTATGACTGCAGAATCCAGTGTATCTTCATTTTAAATACCATTCTTGTTCTGTCTCCAAAATCTGTTGATAACCACATTCTCAGAGGAAAGGCTAGTAGTCAAGTTCCAAAGTTTCCTCAGAAATTAGGAAAGATAGTCAAAGTGAAGTGGGATAAAAATCTATATCCACAAAGCCATTTTCACGACCCATTGGAAATACTTTTATTATTTGAAAATGCCCAAAGAAGAGAATGATACAAATGAAGAAAAGTTCATTGAAAATTTAAATGTGAGTAGTCACATGATCAAGAAATGTTTTTGAATACTCAGTGACAGAAGATAAAAATGCCTTCGTTTAATTTAATAAAGAAAGTGATCACTTACTTCTTATGCTGTCTAACAAAGTACAAAACAAATCTACCAACCCAACAATTTTCCTTCACAGTTCAGGGAAAATAATTGAAATACCTCAGTAATCATACAGGAGGGAGGTGGGAGGGGGTTCAGGATGGGGAACACGTGTACACCAGTGGCGGATTCACGTTGATGTATGGCAAAACCAATACAATATTGGAAAGTGATTAGCCTCCAATTAAAATACATGCATTTAAATTAAAAAATAAAAAAGAAAATATGCCCCAAAGTTGGCATACAACATGTACAAGATAGAAAATGGAAGTGTCCCATAATTCCATGCTCAAAAGATAGCAAATGCAAATCATTTGATGTGGACTCAGCAGATACTTTCCAAAGATAGAGACAGAAGTATATAGATACATGGCTGATGCGTCTTTTCTTCCAATTAATCCTTTACTCTCTGAGTCATTATGACAGCATGCAAGTGGAGAAGACAATGTTTCTTAAGAGCTGAAAAGAAGACTAGATTGGGAGACAGAGAATTCCAGTCAAATAGAGCAATACTGCAAAATGAATTAGCTCTTTGGCCAACCTAAATATAGAAAAAAGTTATGTGTTTATTTGGCCATTTACTTCAGTTAAAAGCATACATATTGACCCTCCCAACTATTAACCTTTTTCACTAACAGAACATTTGGATTTCTGTAATTAACTGTGCTCAAAACCCCAATGCATCCATAAAGAAGGGGCTCCATAACACGTAGTGGGGAGGCCAGATCTTGTTTTCAATCATTTCAGCTTGAGCTGAAACTATTACTTTCAAAAAATTTCTAACTCTTCATCTCCACAATTCTCATTTGCTTCATCTACATCGTTAAAATAAACCAATCTGTGCATAACAATTAAAAACGTGAGCCATGCGTAGCAGTGTGAACAGAGTGTCTGCTCTTTTTTTGGGCGAAAAATTTATTTGATGAGAGTCAGCTTGGGGATAATCTCATTAATCCTCAAACTGAACCATGAGTGGTCCTCTCTTATGAAAATGAGCTGAGAAAGGAAAACGTGCTTGATGCTGGACTTTAGTGATGCTAGCGTTTCTTTTTCATAAGGAGTAATTTTTAAATCGTAGAAATGCACTTTGCTCATCTCAGACTGCTGCTGATGCTAAGTCACCTCAGTCGTGTCTGACTCTGTGAGACTCCATAGACGGCAGCCCATGAGGCTCCCCTGTCCCTGGGATTCTCCAGGCAAGAACACTGGAGTGGGTTGCCATTTCCTTCTCCACATCTCAGACTAGAACATGTCGATATCTTTTATCACCAAGAAAAACTGAGTTAGACAGAAACTACAGGAGAATCAAGCATGTACAAAAAGCCCATAGTCTAAATAGGACCTCATGGTGTTTTAATAAAAAAGCGCAGTGGATACTTCACTAGGGTGTCCCACTCAGGCCCTTCTTTAGGATTAAGGACACGGAGACTTGTCTGCCGGTGGCTCACAAGTGAGTCCCACTCTAAAAATCTCCATCTGCCAAGTGAAACTGCTTCCCCCAAAGTTAAGGACCCTCTTCAAAGGCAGCCTGCAGCCTATGTTGGGTCTACGAAGATATATAAATGTCCTTCTCCTTTGCTCTGTGCAGCTGAGAACAACTCTAAAGGACCATTTCAATAAATTTCCTGCACGTAAACCTCTTTCTCAGAATGATTTCCTGTGGAATCCAATTTAGGACAGACTTTGACCTGAGGACCATTTCTTTTCAGCGGTTCATCTGGAGTGCAGAGTCCCTAAATATCATCTAAATTAACAACTCAAAAGAAGCAGTAAAACCCTATTATTTAACAGTAAGAAGAAAAATCAACAAATAAATATAGAAATTGCTAAGATTACTGGGAAAAGAAAAACCTAACTTTTCATTATTTTCACAAAGCTTCCCTTGTGGCTCAGCTGGTGAAGAATCCACCCGCAATGTGGGATATCTGGGTTCGATCCCTGGGCTTGGGAAGATCCGCTGGAGAAGGGAAAGTCTACCCACTCCAGTATTCAGGCCTGGAGAATTCCATGGACCGTATAGTCCACGGGGTTGCAAGCAGTCAGACCTGACTGAGCAACGGTCACTTTTGCTTCACTTTCTTCAACAGCAAGAGGGTTGGGGGGACTTCTCTGGTGGTCCAACGGTTAGGAATCCACCTGCCGATGCAGAAGACCTCTGTTCCATCCCTGGGGTGGGAAGATCCCCTGGAGAAGGGAAAGGCTACCCACGCCAGTGTTCTTGCCTGCAGAGATCCACGGACTGTGTAGGCCATGGGGTCACGAAGAGTCGGATGTGACTGAGCAACCTTCACGACCACCAACTCTTCCTCATAAGACCTTCTGTGCGTGCAGCATGCATCTGTCACTTTAAATTGTGCAAGGAGAGGAACTTGTAAAAATAGAGCATGTATTTCTGCTTTCCACTTTAAAAAATGACAGAAAGTTCTGTGAAGTATGAACAAGGGTGAAGCCACATCGTGGAATTCACGGCCTCAAATGCGTGGTGCAATTACTTAAACTTCGGTTTAAACGGCTTCCCTGGTGGACCAGCGGCTCGGAATCCGCCCTGCAGTACAGGGCATGCGGGTTCCATCTCTGGTCAGGAACTAAGGTCCCGTGCGCCTGGGCAGCACGCAAGGCCGCACGCCGGAGCTACTGATACCTGCGTGGTCTGAACTCCCGCACCACAGCCAGAGGGCTTGGCGTGACGGCAGACCCTGCGTAACACCAGGAAGAGCCTGCCTGCCCAGCTAAGACCTGGCACAGCCCAACAAGCAAAAATCTAATACATAAATAAAGTTTAGTTTAAAACAAAGGTAAGACTATCAATCATCAAACAAGGAAGGGGGGGGGGACGTCAAACTGCGGCAGGCGGGAAAGAGAATGCGGGAGTCTGATCTTGTTGCGCACATCTCCGGATCTTCCACCTTTCAGGATTCCGTCTCACAATTTCATAAGCGCTATGGATGGAACAGGGTAATTTTTTTAATAATTGAATAAAACATCCTAACATTTCCCTCCAAACTCATCCCCACAGGAAACCAAGAGAAAATCCCATGAGTGAAAACTGTTCCTACTAAATTAGTGTCAAAACATGTGTGATTTACCATTTTTAAAGCCTCCATGCTAAGACAAAAGAGTTAAAGCTTAGTGATACCTCTCTTAGAAAGGAAGCAACACCCTGAATAGGGAGGTGAACCCTAGTTTATGCAGGGCAACCTGTCAGGAGGAACAGCAGAGCCCAGGTGCCCCTGCCAAAGGCGAGACAGCCCAGCTGAGCCATCGTCTCCCCAGCAGCACAAGCACACACACGCAGACACACACAGACGCACACACAGACACACACAGACGCACACACACAGATGCACTCACACACACAGACACACACAGACGCACACACACAGATGCACTCACACACACAGATGCACACACAGACACACATACACACACATAGACACACACACAGACACAGACACACACACAGATGCACTCACACAGACACAGACACACAGACACACACAGACGCACACACAAAGATGCACTCACACACACAGACACACACAGACACACACAGACGCACACACACAGATGCAGTCACACAGACACACACACACAGACATACACAGACGCACACACACAGATGCACTCACACACACAGACGCACACACACAGATGCACTCACACAGACACACACAGACGCACACACACAGATGCAATCACACACACAGACACACACAGACGCACACACACAGATGCACTCACACACAGACACATACAGACGCACACACACAGATGTACTCACACACACAGACGCACACACACAGATGCACTCACACACAGACACACACAGACGCAGTCACACAGATGCACTAACACAGACACACACACAGACACACACAGACACACTCACACAGACGCACACACAGACGCACTCAGACACACACGCAGATGCACTCACACAGACGTGCACACACAGACGGGCACACGCAGACATACACACAGACACACACACAGAGACATGCACACATAGACACATGCACACACACAGACGCACACACACAGATGCACTCACACAGACACACACAGACACACAGACGCACTCACACAGACCCACACACACAAGCGCACACACAGACACACACATAGACGCACACAGACACACTCACACAGACGTACACACAGACACACTCACACAGACGTACACACAGACACACACACAAACACACTCAGACACATGCACAGACACACACAGACGCACTCACACAGACACTCAGATGCACCCACATAGACACACTCATATAGATGCAGTCACACAGACACTCACACAGACACACTCACACAGACGCACTCACACAGACGCATACACACAGACACACAGACATGGACGCACTCACATAGACGCACACACAGACACACACACAGAAGCCCTCACAGAGACGTATTCACAGATGCACACACACAGATGGACACACACAGACGCACTCAGACACACAGACACAGACGTACACACACAGATGTATTCACAGACACATAGACACACTCACACAGACGCACTCACACAGATGTATTCACAGATGCACACACAGACGCACACACAGACACACATACACACACATAGACGCACACACAGACACAGACACACACACAGACGCACTCACACAGACACACAGACACACACAGATGCACTCACACAGACGCTCACACAGATGCACACACAGACACACACACAGACACACTCACACAGACACAGACACACAGACGCACTCACACAGATGCACACAGACACACAGACACACACAGAGACGCACTCACACAGACGCACTTACACAGACATATTCACAGACGCACACACACAGACACACTCACACAGATGCACTCACACAGACGCACACACAGATGCACACACAGACGCACACACAGACGCCCTCAAAGGGGCGTATTCACAGACGCACACACACAGACACACAGACAGACAGACAGACGGACAAACACACTCACACAGATGCACACACACAAACGCACTCACACAGACGCACTCACACAGACACACTCACACAGACACATAGATGCACTCACACAGACACACTCACACAGACACACAGACGCACTCACACAGACGTGCACACACAGATGGGCACACACAGACATGCACTCACACAGATGCGCCCACACAGACACACACACACAGACGCACTCACACAGACACACACACAGACGCGCACACACAGACGGGCTCACCGCATCCTTTCTGTCTCCGTCTCTCAGCGCTGTAGAGCCACAGAGATGATGGAAGGATATTATGCACAGTCTTGGAACTATACCTCGCTTTGCAAAAAGAAACAGACCTTGGATCAAATAGTGAGTGTCAAGGAAAATGTATCCATAGTGCATAAAACAATGGCATTTTAAGAGAACTCCCCATATTAAGTAAGAAGAAGATGAAAATAAATGGCATGAGAAATAGTCTGAGAAAAGGCAGGAGGAAGAGGAGGAAAAGGAAGAGGAACCAAGAAGGGAAGAAGGAAGGAAGAAGGAAGGGAAAAGGGGAGGGAGGGGAAGGAAGGAGAGGGGACACCCCAGGCGAACGGTCTGGGGAGAATCTATTCACAGTTGGCTTGCTGCTCAAAAATCAATCACTGTAATTCAGCATATTAACAAACTAAGAAAAGAAAAGCCATTTGATCAGATCCTCTCAATAGAGGCAGAAAAAAATCATTTAACAAGCTGCAGCAGCCATTCATGGTGGAGATGCTCAGCAAACAAGCAGATCAGGAGATCTTCTGTAAGGCTCTTTGCTTCTTCAGCAGTCCCAGGGGAAAGGTCCGGAAGGTCCAGGAAGCCCAACGAAAGGAAGGAGACGAGGGGAGGGCAGGCATCGCTAGGCTGTCCCTACATCACGCCTCATCCCCGTGCATGCTTGCGGCCCGTCGTCTCCTCAGAAGGAGCAGGGTCCCCTAGCAGGGGGTTCCTTAGGAAGGTGGAAGGCCTGGTCTCAGGGGCTGAAGCAATAGAAGAACTCATCCAGTATGATAATGGACAGTCACCCTTCTGTGTTCAGGGCTCCTAGAACCCTAAAGCCCTACCCATTTTCTACTTCTTCTGAACTTCTATTGATGCAGCTTTATTTCCCTTTCGTAGGCCACTTCTTTGGCTTTCATTAATTCCAGTTGAGCTGTTTCAAATCCTGAAAGATGATGCTGTCAAAGTGCTGCACTTAATATGCCAGCAAATTTGGACAACTCAGCAGTGGCCACAGGACTGGAAAAGGTCAGTTTTCATTCCAATCCCAAAGAAAGGCAATGTCAAAGAATGCTCAAACTACCGCACAGTTGCACTCATCTCACACACTAGTAAAGTCATGCTCAAAATTCTCCAAGCCAGGCTTCAGCAATACGTGAACCGTAAACTTCCAGATGTTCAAGCTGGTTTTAGAAAAGGCAGAGGAACCAGAGATCAAATTGCCAACATCCGCTGGATGATGGAAAAAGGAAGAGAGTTTCAGAAAAACACCTATTTCTGCTTTACTGACTATGCCAAAGCCTTTGACTGTGTGGATCACAAGAAACTGTGGAAAATTCTGAGAGAGATGGGAATACCAGACCACCTGACCTGCCTCTTGAGAAATCTGTATGCAGGTCAGGAAGCAACAGTTAGAACTGGACATGGAACAATAGACTGGTTCCAAATAGGAAAAGGAATACGTCAAGGCTGTATATTGTCACCCTGCTTATTTAACTTCTATGCAGGGTACATCATGAGAAACGCTGGGCTGGAAGAAACACAAGCTGGAATCAAGATTGCCGGGAGAAATATCAATAACCTCAGACATGCAGATCACACCACCCTTATGGCAGAAAGTGAAGAGGAACTAAAATGCCTCTTGATGAAAGTGAAAGAGGAGAGCAAAATGTTGGCTTAAAGCTCAAAGTTCAGAAAACGAAGATATGGCATCTGGTCCCATCACTCCATGGGAAATAGATGGGGAAACAGTGGAAACAGTGTCAGACTTTATTTTGGGGGGTCCAAAATCACTGCAGATGGTGACTGCAGCCATGAAATTAAAAGACGCTTACTCCTTGGAAGGAGGAAGGAAAGTTATGACTAACCTAGATAGTGTATTCAAAAGCAGAGGCATTACTTTGCCAACAAAGGTCCATCTAGTCAAGGCTATGGTTTTTCCAGTAGTCATGTATGGATGTGAGAGTTGGACTGTGAAGAAAGCTGAGCACTGAAGAACTGATGCTTTTGAACTGTGGTGTTGGAGAAGACTCTTGAGAATCCCTTCGACTGCAAGGAGATCCAACCAGTCCATCCTAAAGGAGATCAGTCCTGGGTATTCATTGGAAGGACTGATGCTAAAGTTGAAGCTCCAGTACTTTGGCCACCTCATGCTTAGAGCTGACTCACTGGAAAAGACTCTGATGCTGGGAGGGATTGGGGGCAGGAGGAGAAGGGGACAACAGAGGATGAGATGGTTGGGTGGCATCACCGCCTCGATGGACATGAGTTTGAGTGAACTCCAGGAGTTGGTGGGCCTGGTGTGCTGTGATTCATGGAGTCACAAGGAGTCAGACATGACTGAGCGACTGAACTGAGCTGAACTGAACTGTGTTCATTTTATGCTATTCGACCATAAACCCTCGGGGACAGGGTTCTGCACTGGTCACCTATGCATTTCCCCGGGTGAGGACGTGATCCTTTCTCATGCTGCTGCTGCTGCTGCTGCTGCTGCTAAGCTGTCAGTCGTGTCTGACTCTGTGCGACCCCGTAGACGGCAGCCCACCAGGGTCCCCCGTCCCTGGGATTTTCCGGGCAAGAGCACTCGAGTGGCTGCCAGCACCTTCCCTGCCTTTCTCATGGGTGTTTCTCAATAACTATCTGTTTTAAAATTTTTAATAAAATGAGCCCAAAAGGGAAAGAACCATACTCTAAAAGTAAGAAATCTTGAATTCTAAGCCTGACTCAGTCATTAACCAGGTCTATGACCCTGTAGCAGTGTCTGCCTCTTTGAGTTTTGAGGGTTTTCCTTTATTTAAATGAAAGAGTTAGAATTAACTGCAAGGTCTTAAGATTCCTGCCATCTGTAAACCCGTGTTTTGTTACGAATTTCACAAGGTAAACTTAAAAACAAGCTCTCTTTTAGACACACGAATGGGGCCCTGTCGCTTTTGCCAGATGTTGTCTTCACCCCAGAGACAGGGATGGGCGAGGTACAGCCCAGCAAACGGGTCTCTGATAAAAACTGTAGAGATGGCCTGCCCAGGTGTTTAAGTAGGGCACTCGGGGTGGGGGGGGGTGCGCCGGCCCTGCGGGGAGGCTGAAGATCAGAGGGCCTACAGAAGTGCGGGAAGATAAGAGGGTCACAGGTGCGTCTGCAGTTAAAGCTCCCATGCTGTAGACCACTCTGCAGTCCGGAAGCGGGAGGAGAGGCTGCCAGAGCAATACAGCCTTCGCAGAGACGGAGTTTACATGGGAACAGTTGCCAGTGTGGGACTGGCCTAATGATTTTATCTCCGTCTCTGACTTCCCTCCAGTGAATCTTGTAAGGGAACCAGCTACCTGATCCTTTAATCCCACTAACATTTTATAAAAGAAGGTTCAAATTAGTTTTGCTTATTCCAGATGCTTTATATGCAAATGAGCCTCAGAACTGGTGGCAGCTAAAATGTGAAGCGGACTCCGTGGCCTGGTGGAAGGAACACCCCCACCCGGGCACCCTCCCTAAACGCTGGCGTGATTCTCTCTGCTAATGGCTCAGGGCTCCCCTTTTTTCCAGTAAAGAATTACAGAACCTTCAGATAGCCACGGTGACTCTTTGACCCCAAGAAGGAACTCTTTGGATTTCTTTTCTGTGCAACTGGCTTCCCCTTTCCCCAAACAACATGTGGATTGCTCTCCCTGCCCTTCATGAAAAGCATTACCTATGCAGTATTAATCAGAGTTTGCAAGTCAAATATTAAGATCCTTCCTTGGGGTAATCCAATGGTACAACTTTGCCATTTCATTTTCCCCTTTGCAACTCTAACTAGACAGGGGAGACTGAGACAGTGAGCTAGGAATTATTTATTTAAAGCCGCAATCCAACACACAGACTCTGGATAAAGACTGCTCACTCTCCTTTATAATAAAAGTGGCATCTGAATGCAGAGCAGTGTGGGGCCTCCACCTTGCCTGTGGGCCAGCTCTTACATCCTCCCATGTAGCCTGGCATTTGCCCTCTAGCATTCCCATGTTGCTTGGCTCCAAATGGAAGTGCTCTTAATTTCAAATGATTTATTGGGGACAAGTGGGAGGCCCATCTGACCTAAGTCTGCTTGTACTCAGCTCCCTGGGTCTCTGGGGTGATTGGAAGATAGAGCCTCTGTTGTAAAAGAGCAATAGGAGGAAGAGAAATGCCCACCTGCTTTGGGAAGAGAGCTCCTTGGAGTTTCACGCAGCTGCCTGGTACCATTTTCCACAGCAATGAAAAGAATCAAGTTCAAGGACAGCCGCTGAACCGTGGACTGGCGAGCGAAATCCGTGCAATTCCTACTGAGCTATTTGTTGAAGGCAGCCTGTTGGGTTCATCAAAGAACAGAGGGCTAGCCCGAGTGCCTCCAGCATCAGTGGTAGCGCCACGGGTCAGAGTTTCTCTGTGCCCTGCTGCTGCTACACGCACTTCTGTGACACTGTGCTCCAGATGACACAGAAATTACATTATTTTTATGTTTGCTTCTGGCATTAGCTTAGGGGCTACTCCCAGGAAAGGGACTATGTTTGTATGTAATTCGTTCTTACAGTGCCAAGTAAATAGTAAATACTCAGGAAAAATGTTAAGTGATTTACATTTGTGTAAATGAATTAAAACTTTTTTTTTTCCAGCCAAAGTAAATTCATCCTTATGGAGAAAGTTAGTGTATTTAAATAATGACACCTGATGAGAACTACATTGTATGATCTGTTACGACCAGTTCTCTTTACATAAGATGTCAAATGAAAAGACTTTCTTTAATGTTTATTTTATTTATTGTTGGCTGTGCTGCCTGAAGGCTTTCTCTAGTTGTGCCTGGTGGGGGCCTGTCCTCATCAGGGCGCATGGGCTTCTCACTGCAGAGCCTTCTCTTGTCGCAGAGCAGGGGTTCTAGGTTCACGGGCTCCGCAGCTGCAGCACGTGTGCTTCAGTAGTGTGGTACACTAACTGCACGTGGGATCTTCCCGGCCCAGGGACTGAGCCCACAGCCCAGGGATTGAGCCCACGGCCCAGGGATTGAGCCCATGGCCCAGGGACTGAGCCCACGGCCCAGGGACTGAGCCCACGGCCCAGGGATTGAGCCCACGGCCCAGGGACTGAGCCCACGGCCCAGGGACTGAACCCACGGCCCAGGGACTGAGCCCACGGGCCAGGGACTGAGCCCACGGCCCAGGGATTGAGCCCACGGGCCAGGGATTGAGCCCACGGCCCAGGGATTGAGCCCACGGGCCAGGGATTGAGCCCACGGCCCAGGGACTGAGCCCACGGCCCAGGGATTGAGCCCAAGGCCCAGGGATTGAGCCCACGGCCCAGGGATTTAGCCCACAGCACCTGTGTTGGCAGGTGGATTTCTATCCATGGTACCACCAGCAAGTCCAGTTGAAAACATTAAAGCAGCACCGTGCAATACAACCCTCTGCAGTGATGGGAATGTTCTCTATCTGTGCAATCCAATGCAGGAGCTGCAAGCCCCTTGAGGCAACCGAATACTTGAAATATGGCTAGTGTGACTGAAGACTTTTATCTTAAATTTATGCACTGTTAATTATTTTCACTCTCCTCTTTCACTTTCATCAAGAGGCTTTTCAGTTCCTCTTCACTTTCTGCCATAAGGGTGGTGTCATCTGCATATCTGAGCTTATTGAGATTTCTCCTGGCAATCTTGATTCCAGCTTGTGCTTCTTCCAGCTCAGCATTTCTCATTATGTACTCTGCATAGAAGTTAAATAAGCAGGGTGACAAAATACAGCCTTGACGTACTCCTTTTCCTATTTGGAACCAGTCTATTGTTCCATGTCCAGTTCTAACTGTTGCTTCCTGACCTGCATATAGGTTTCTCAAGAGGCAGGTCAGGTGGTCTGGTATTCCCATCTCTTTCACAGTTTTCCACAGTTTATTGTAATCCACACAGTCAAAGGTTTTGATGAAAGTGAAAGAGGAGAGTGAAAAAGTCGGCTTAAAGCTCAACATTCAGAAAACTAAGATCATGGCATCTGGTCCCATCATTTCGTGGCAAATAGATGGAGAAACAGTGGAAATAGTGTCAGAATTTTTATTTTTTGTGGCTCCAGAATCACTGCAGATGGTGATTGCAGCCATGAAATTAAAGACGCTTACTCCTTGGAAGAAAAGTTATGACCAACCTAGATAGCATATTCAAAAGCAGAGGCATTACTTTGCCAACAAAGGTCCGTCTAGTCAAGACTATGGTTTTTCCAGTGGTCATGTATGGATGTGAGAGTTGGAATGTGGAGAAGGCTGAGCGCCGAAGAATTGATGGTTCTGAACTGTGGTGTTGGAGAAGACTCTTGAGAGTCCCTTGGGCTGCCAGGAGATCCAACCAGCCCATTCTGAAGGAGATCAACCCTGGGATTTCTTTGGAAGGACTGATGCTGAAGCTGAAACTCCAGTACTTTGGCCACCTCATGCGAAGTGTTGACCCATTGGAAAAGACTCTGATGCTGGGAGGGATTGGGGGCAGGAGGAGAAGGGGATGACCCAGGATGAGATGGCTGGATGGCATCACTGAATCGATGGACGTGAGTCTGAGTGAACTCCGGGAGGTGGTGATGGACAGGGAGGCCTGGCATGCTGCGATTCGTGGGTTCGCACAGAGTCGGACACGACTGAGCGACTGAACGGAACTGAGCTGAGCTGAATTATTTTGAATTTCAGCAGCAGCTTGTGGCTTGTATCCATGTGCTATTAGATAGCACAGATCTAGAGGGAGCCTCAGGAAAAATCGGAAAAATGCGTCCCTCTTTTTTCCCAAGGGAACGCATGCATGTGTGTATACGTGTGAACAGATGTGTGGGTGATGGGTTAACATCAGGTTAACATGAGCGTCATCATCACTATGGCAAAGTATGTTAGGAGCGTGATCTCTGGAATAAGGCAGATCGTAAGCTGAATCTTTGGCTTTTCCACTTACTAGCTATGTGACCTTGAATAACTCATTGTTTTGCTGGCACACAGAATTTCCCTGCTTGCCAAACAAATCAGGAAGAAAACCTTAATTTTTGGAGAAAATATGATAGGTGAAACTCCTTTCTAAAACTGAGGTGCTAGTGAGTCTCCCAGCCATCCTGGCTGCCGAGAATATTTACACGGCAATGCCATTGACGTGGGGACATAGGTCCATTCTGACTTCGTTTCCCTTCATGAGAGGACCAACTGGGAACTACCCATAGGCAAGCCAGCACTGTGAAAACTCGGAAGAATTCAGAGGTGAGGACGAAGCACTCCCTGGATACAGACGGAAACAGAAGGGCTCCGTCAGAATAAGGATTACTGGAGTGGCCACACTCTGAAAGCACTGCCCCCTCAGGTCAACTCAGCTCAGCACTGCCCTTAGCTAGTGAAGAACCCACCTGCAATGATGGAGACCTGGCTTCGATCCCTGGGTTGAGAAAATCTCCTGGAGAAGGGAAAGGCTACCCACTCCAGTATTCTGGCCTGGAGAATTCCATGGACTGTATAGTCTATGGGGTCACAAAGAGTCAGACCATGACTAAGCGACTTTCTTGTTTTCAGACAACCATTTAGCCTTTTTGCATTTCTTTTTCTTGAGGATGGTTTTGACCACTAGCCCCTGTACAAGAATCCTTTAAAGAAACGGAGTAGCCCTCATAGTCAACAAGAGTCCAAAATGCTGTACTTCACTGTAGTCACAAAAAAGACAGAATGATCTCTCTTCATTTCCAAGGCAAACCATTGAGTATCACAGTAATCCAAGTGTATGCCCCAACCAGTAACGCTGAAGATCCTGAAATTGAACAGTTCACTTGCATTGAAAACCAAGAGAGATCCAGAAAAACATCTCCTTCTGCTTTATTGACTGTGCCAAAGGACTTATAGATTATGCCTACGAGACCTTCTAGAACTAACACCAAAAAAAGATATCCTTTTCATTATAGGGGACTGGAATGCAAAAGTAGGAAGTCAAGAGATACCTGGAGTAACAGGCAAGTCTGGCCTTGGAGTACAAAATGAAGCAGGACAAAGGCTAAAAGAGTTATGCCAAGAGAATGCACTGGTCATAGCAAATACCCTCTTCCAACAATACAAGAAATGACTCTACACATGGACATCACCAGATGGTGAATTCCCAAACCAGATTGATTGTATTCTTTGCAGCTAAAGAAGGAGAAGCTCTACACAGTCAGCAAAAACAAGACTGGGAGCTGGCTGTGGCTCAGATCATGAACTCCTTATTGCAAAAATTCAGACTTAAATTGAAGAAAGTAGGGAAAATCACTAGACCATTCAGGTATGACCTAAACCAAATCCCTTATGATTATACAGTGGAAGCAACAAACAGATTCAAGAGAGTAAGTCTGGTAGACAGAGAGCCTGAAGAATTATGGATGGAGATTCATGACATTGTACAGGAGGCAGTGATCAACCATCCCCAAGAAAAGAAATGCAAGAGGCAAAATGACTGGCTGAGGTGGCCTTACAAATAGTTGAGAAAATAAGAGAGGCTAAAGGCAAGGGAGAAAAGGAAAGATATATCCATTTGAACGCAGAATTTCAAAGAATAGCAAGGAGAGATAGGGAAGACTTCCTCAGTGATCAACGCAAAGAAATAGAGGAAAACAACAGAATGGGAAAGACTAGAGGTCTCTTCAAGAAAATTAGAGATACCAAGGGAATATTTCATGCAAAGATGGGCTCAAAAAAGGACAGAAATGGTATGTACCTAGCAAAAGCAGAAGATATTAAGAAGAGGTGACAAGAATACATAGAAGAACTGTACAAAAAAGATCTTCATGACCCAGATAACCACGATGGTGTGATCACTCACCTAGAGCCAGACATGATGAGATGCAAAGTCAAGTGGGTCTTAGGAAGCATCACTACAAACAAAGCTAGTGGGGGTGATGGAATTCCAGTTGAACTATTTCAAATTCTAAAAGATGATGCTGTGAAAGTGCTGCACTCAATATGCCAGCACATTTGGGAAACTCAGCAGTGGCCACAGGACTGGAAAATGTCAGTTTTCATTCCTATCCCAAAGAAAGGCAATGCCAAAGAATGCTCAAACTACCGCACAATTGCACTCATCTCACATCCTAGAAAAGTAATGCTCAAATTCTCCAAGTGAGGCTTAAACAGTACAAGAACCATGAACTTCCAGATGTTCAAGTTGGATTTAGAAAAGGCAGAGGCACCAGAGATCAAATTGCCAATAACTGTTGGATCATCAAAAAAGCAAGAGAGTTCCAGAAAAACACCTACTTCTGCTTTATTGATTATGCCAAAGTCTTTGACTGTGTGGATCATAATAAACTGTGGAAAATTCTGAAAGAGATGGGACTACCAGACTCCCTGACCTGCCTCCTGAGAAATCTGTATGCATGTCAAGAAGCAACAGTTAGAATTGGACATGGAATAACTGACTGTTTCCATATCAGGAAAGGAGTATGTCAAGTATGTATATTGTCACCCTGTTTATTTAACATATGCAGAGAACATCTTGAGAAATGCCAGGCTGGATGAAGCACAAGCTGAAATCAAGATTGCTTGGAGAAATATCAATAACCTCAGATATGCGGATGACACCTCCCTTATGGGAGAAAGCAAAGAACTAAAGAGCCTCTTGATGAAAAAACAAAGATCATGGCATGTGATACCATTACTCCATAGCAAATAAATGGGAAAACAGTGACAGACTTTATTTTCTTGGCCTCCAAAATCACTGTAGATGGTGACTGCAGCCATGAAATTAACTGATGCCTGCTCCTTGCAAGAAAAGTTATGACCAACCTAGACAGCATATTAAAAAGCAGAGACATTACTTTCCCGACAACACTCCATACCCTCAAACTTATGGTTTTTCCACTAGTCATCCATGGATGTGAGAGTTGGACCATAAAGAAAGCTGAGCAAGGAATAATTGGTGCTTTTGAACTATGTTGTTGAAGTAAACTCTTGAGAGTCCCTTGGACTGCAAGGAGGTCAACCCAGTCAATCCTAAAGGAAATCAGTCCTGAATATTCATTGGAAGGACTGAGGCTGAAGGTGAAACTCCAATATTCTGGCCACCTGATGTGAAGAGCTGACTCATTGGAAAAGATCCTGATACTGGGGAAGATTGAAGGCAGGAGGAGACGGGGACAACAGAGGATGAGATGGTTGGATGGCATCACCACTTGATGGTATGAGTTTGAGCAAGCTCTTGGCAGTTGGTGATGGACAGGGAAGCCTGGCATGCTGCAGTCCATGGGGTAGCAAAAAGTTGAATACGACTGTGTGATTGAATTGAACTGAATGGAGAGGAATTTAAAAGATATTTCCCAAAGAACATATACAAATGACCAATGGGTATACAAAAAGATTTTCAACATCACTAACCACCAGTGAAAAGCAAATCAAGTGCACAAAGGAGATACCATCTCACATCTTTAGAATGGCTGCTATTCAAAAGTCAAGAGATAGTAAGTGCTGTCAAGGACGGGTAGAAAAGGGAATCCCTATGTCATGCTGGTGTGAATGTGAATAGCCACTGTGGAAACAGTTTGTATTTTTCTCAAAAAAGTTAAAAATGGAAATATCTTATGATCTACCAGTTCTATTTTGGGTTATATATCCAAAGGAAATTAAACTGGGATCTCGAAAAATACCTCTGCATGACTGTGTTCACAGTAGCATTATTTACAGCCTGTTTTGTGGGAGGAGACTCTTGAGAGTCCCTTGGACTGCAAGGAGCTCCAACCAGTCCATCCTAAAGGAAATCGGTCCTGACTGTTCATTGGACGGACTGATGCTGAAGCTGAAGCTTTAATACTTGGGCCACCTGATGTGAAGAACTGACTCATTTGAAAAGACCCTGATGCTGGGAAAGATTGAAGGCAGGATGAGAAGGGGATGACAGAGGATGAGATGGCTGGATGGCATCACGGACTCAGTGGACATAGGTTTGAGTAAATTCCAGGAGTTGATGATGGACAGGGAGGCCTGGTGTGCTGCCGTCCATGGGGTTGCAAAGAGTTGCACATGACTGAGCAACTGAACTGAACTGAACCTGAAATGTGGAAATACCCTAGTGTCCGTCGATAGTAAATGAATAAAGAAGGTTTGTTATGCATAGGTGCAGATACGGGTATAGGTAGAGATGACGGAGCACTAGTTTTCATACACACATCAGTTCAGCTCAGTCGCTTGGTCGTGTCCGACTCTGCAACCCCATAATGGAATATTAATCAACCTAAAGTAAGAAGGATAACCTGCCATTTCCAACAACATGGATGGAATTTAATGGCATTATGCTAAGTGAAATACGTCAAGTACTGCATGGTCTCCTTGTGTAGAATCTAAGAAGCCCTAATTCATAGAAATGTAGATCAGTGGCTGCCAGGGTTGTGGGGAGTGGGAGAAGGGGTGACACCAGTTAAAGGATACACATTTCCCATTATAAGGCGAATGGTTCTGAGAATGTCTGACTATACTGAACAATACTGTATTGTTGCTTGAAAGTCACTAGAAGAGCAGAACGTTCTCCCCCACCACAAACACACAAATTGTAACTATGTATGAGGATGAATGTGTTGACTAAGCTTACTGTGGTAATACAATCTTCTCACTGCATACGTTAAACTTACACAATGTTATATGTAAATTATATCTCAATAAATAAAGTTGGAAAAATATAAACAAAAAGCAGTAGCCCTGCCTGCTCAAATATATGTATACTAGACTCCAAACATGTATCACAGTTCTTTTTAACTTATGAAATCATCTGTCACTTGTCCGGATTGCCATACTTCCAACTCAGTGTGTCTGGAGAAACAGTCATTTCATTTTTTGTGAGAGAATAGACCAAGAGTTTGGGTGCATTTTGGAATTCATACCAGGAAAGGGAAACTTTAGGTATAAAAAGGGTGAAAAGAGAGGGAAGAGGAGGAGGAAAAAAGCCTCAAGATGCAGGAACTCAGAGGCGTGTCTGTTTGCTCTGGTTTGTTCTGTTCAGTATCACAGCCGGCTATCACTCCCGGGCTCGGCAGGGAGCTGGCATCGATAGAGGGAAAAAGTCATACCTTCCTGGCTTGAATTCTCCCTCAGTAGGTAACCATGAGCCTTTGGTCAAGTTATTTAACTTGCAGTATAAATTCTTCATCAGTGAAATAAACACTAATGTTACTACAGGGTTCAGAGATGGTAAGGGCAGCAGCCAGCACGTAGTAGGTACTGTGTCTTTCTTGCTTGTCTGTCTTCTTCCCCTTTCTTCCTTGAACACCAGTAGCATTTTCTCCAGTTTCCACTTCCCCTGGATACAAGGGAGCAGATTACCGAGGCTAATCATACTGTCACCTTCCTCACTCTTTACATCTTCAAAACAAATCTGCCAACATTGGATTTACACTTTCTTGATCTGTATTTTGAAATCAACAAATCTGAATAAATAGGGGAGCTAAAAGGCAGATATCCTAAGGGAACGAGCAGTTTTTCCCATTGCAAAATGAATGAAGATTCTCCTCTCGCTTTTTCACGCATTACTGTGGACACATGTCACTGCACCAGCACTGGGAACGAAGCTTTATTTTCTAAAGGTATTAAACTATGCAGATGGTGACTGCAGCCGTGAGACTAAAAGACGCTTACTCCTTGGAAGAAAAGCTATGACCAACCTAGACAGCGTATTAAAAAGCAGAGACATTACTTTGCCAACAAAGGCCTGTCTAGTCAAAGCTATGGTTTTTCCAGTGGTCATGTATGGATGTGAGAGTTGGGCTATAATGAAAGCTGAGCGCTGAAGAATTGAAGCGTTTGAACTGTGGTGTTGGAGAAGACTCTTGAGAGTCCCTTGGACTGCAAGGAGATCCAACCAGTCCATCCTAAAGGAGATCAGTCCTGAATACTCATTGGAAGGACTGATGTTGAAGCTGAAACTCCAATACTTTGGCCACTTGATGGGAAGAACTGACTCATTTGAAAAGACCCTGATGCTGGGAAAGATTGAAGGTGGGAGGAGAAGGGGACGACAGAGGTTGAGATGGTTGGATGGTATCATAGACTTGATAGGCATGGGTTTGGGTGGACTCTGGGAGTTGGTGATGGACAGGGAGGCCTGGTGTGCTGCAGTCCATGGGGTTGCAAAGAGTCAGACATGACTGAGCGACTGAACTGAAACTATGGTTTAGGCCTCACTGGTAACTTGGGCAGGCATCCCCTCTGCCTTCTGACCTTCAGGACATAGAAATGAACCAGGTGGATCTGATCTAATCAATGCTGCAGCTCAGGAAACCCGCGTGGCTTCCAGACTGTGACTGTCCTGTTGGGAATCATGACTGATACACTCTTCTCATATTTCCAGGTCCCTTTAATGTGAATAGGGTTGGGTACCCTTTTTTTGCATGTGCCTTTGGGCACATCATCAGGGATCAAAAAAAAAAAAATTATCTGAACTGTCTCTTTCCTTCACCAAAACAATTTCACATATAGGAACACCTGCACATTTTTAAGAATCTCTATCAACAAAAAAGGGTGGATCCATTAATCAACTGAATTTGACAAAAACGTTCGCATTCTTCACCAGCATGCAGAAAAGCACTATGGTTGTAGATTACTATCTCATATCTTCCCTTTATTCCCCCAGGCCCCTAAGGAAACAAGTCTCTTCCATTGATAGCTCCGCATCGTATTTTACCTCCTCAGCAATAATAACAAACAGTTATGCTTCTTCGGGAGCAAATCAAAAGCAAAAAACTTTGAACAAGTTTGAGTCTGTTGTAACAAATATTTCAGAGAGCCAAAATGAGTTCTTAAGTGCTTTATCATGACAGATGTATCCCTATATTTTGGAAGAAGTTGTGAGCACCATCAAATATACATTCGCAAATTTTCAGTATCTTCCTTGTTAAAGGCTGGATGCTTGATAAGGCACAATTTTAGAGTGAAGACCTTGAAGGAAGTGTATTCCAGAAGAAAATACTTGATGGTCTTCTTAGAAACGTTAGACAGGAGAAAAATATAACCTGTATAACATTCAATTATGATACTGAAGCAGATGGAAATAAAAGTGGTGGACAACATGTTTTTAAATTTCCAGCCCTGAACATAAAGCTTGTTATACAGTAGTTTCTTGATACCTTGTGCATGGGTTAAACTGTTGAAAGATAAAATAAAAATAAAAAAAGAGAGAGAGAGACTCAGGGATGAATTTAGATTTTTAAGATACTAAGCTTTGAAAAGATGGTAAGCCTCCCTGTGTAATTCAAAATAATATAAAAGCAATTCTGAACTGCAAAACAAGAGCAAGAAAATCCAATAACATTGAAATTTCTCCCATCGTACTTTTTAATAAGGTCATGAAATAAATTCTTTCAAAATATTTTTCTAATTTTTTGGGGGGCTTCCGCTTCACTGGCATCTTAGCCATGTGCCTGGTTTCCTATGGGGTAATCCAGACCGGAGGTGGCCACTAGCTTTTCAGTTGAAACTCATTTGCTCCTTCAGTCCACTGACTTTGATTGAAGGTCAGTAATTTGAGAGTCTGGGAATTTGTAGAAGTCAAGTTCGTCCTCTGGAAGGCCTCGAAATCTAGTGGAGCGATGAAGGTTCATGTATAGAAACGAGCTATTGCAAAGTTCTGAGAGGGGGACAATGATGAAGTAAACTCTGGGGATGGAGGCTCTTCCAGGGGTGGCACCTGAGAAGCATCTGGACCACCGACCCATGTGGAGAGAGAAGGGGGCATTCTTGGTACATGACGTGCAACTGGCTTTTCAAAAAAAAAAAAAAAGGGTGGGGTATGTGCACAAAATAAGGGAAACTGCAGTTGGTTCCAACTTCAGGGGCAGAGGATCTGAGACCCACTGTGACATGTTCCCACCTCCATGTTCTTTTGTTTTCAGGTTTGGCGCTTTTATAATCTCTCTTATATTCTGCATTTTTTTCAGGACTGCATATGTCCCAGAGCTGTTGGACTTACTTAGATTGTGCTTTGACTTTTTGGGTCCCCCCGTTAGGACGTTTGTAATGGGTCATAGTTACCACCTGACTGTTGGCATGTAAGTGTCTGGTAGCCTTCCACACTTCCTTTTTGCCTCGGTTTGATCAAACAGTCCCCTTTGTGATTAGCAGATAGTCAGGTGGGGAGATCTTTCCTTCTGTCCACATTTATTATGTCAGATTTATGTATCTGTAATTCTCCTCTTAATTTGATGTGTGGCTCCGGGTGGGGTGGCCAAGGGAGGACAGGCACAGACAGAAGGGACGTGCTGGTGCCTCTGTGTCTGAGCATCCGAACGCATCTGGGGACAGTTACAGAGCTAATTGGCAGGTGCTATACAGAGCAAACACAAAGAGCCCCTGAAGCTTCAAGAAATGCCGCCTCATGGCCTCCCTAGAAGGAAACAGTCAAGGGCAACTGTTAATTACAACAAGCAGACTGCCCTCATATTGGGAGTGGGACAGATGAGGAAGCGTATGGATCCAGAGAGAGTGGAGCGTGGAAGAGGTGCCTGGCGTGTGTAAGCATCCAGAAAACTTTATTCCTTTGAGCCTAACTTGGAAGATCCTATTCGCTCTGAGGGAATGTGGGCATCATATTTCTTTATATTTTCCATGAACGATGAGTCTTTCTGTTATCTGGTATCTGGAAAAGCCCAGGTAGCTCATGGGTACTGGGAGATGGAGACAAGGCATGCCCATGAATCTGGGTTCTCGTAAGAGACTGCAGCCGGTGGGTAAAAGGCCACAGGGATTAGCCCATGGCTGGTGCGGCCCTGCACTCTGGGGGAGGGGAGCCAACGGGGCCAAGTGTAGTGATGCCCATCACAAACCAGGCCAGGGATTTATGCTGTGGCTAAATAATTAGGCAATGGAACTTGCCTAATTATAGGCTTTAATTTGGGAAAACATACCATACCATCAGATCAGTGTTTGAGAGAAACTTACCTGTAGTTTGAAACATAGGTTGAAGACCTTACTAGCAGCGGGATGGTCTGCTCACAGCCTAAGCCAGTAGTAAAAGTGATAAAGTCACAAAAGAGAGAAAAAAAAAGGGATGGGTGCCTGATTTAAGGAAACAGAGGCATTGGCGATGAAAACGATAGAAAAGGATTTGAGAACACCCAGAAAATAAAACAAAAAAGTATTTAGTGGTTAGAAAGGGATTAGGAAAACATCTAAAATATCTCTCATCTGGCTTTAGTAAGTAGGTGGCTGAAAGTAGGGACCAGTAACTCAAATAAGTAGGCTTGGAAATAGAACATAGAGAAAAGAAATGATCCTGAAGTAGCTGAACCTATATTCATTCACTTAATTCATTTTGAAAGTTGGACTCTTGGCTTTTATATTGCCTTAAGAAGAGGCTTTTTCTCATCATTATAGTCCTGCTATCCCCGACGTTTTGTTCTTAGCCAGCACTGTGTTTAACATTTTGAGTTAGTTGCTAAGATTTAAAAATAAGAAGCATTTTACATAAAAATCTGGATTTCTGACTGCTGTTGAAAAATTGAAACATCTGTGTGGTGGTTAATTTTGTGTGTTAACGTGACTAGGCTGAGGGATGCCCAGATAGCTGGTACAATATTATTTCTGGGTGTGCTTGTGAGGGTACTTCCAGAAGGAGTTAGCATTCGAATCCGCAGACTAAGTAAAAACTCATCTTCACTGATGTGGCTGGGCATCATCGGGCCTGAGCAGAGTGAAGGGGTGGAGGAAGGCTGAACTTGCTCTCTCTTCTCTGAGCTGAGACACCATCCTCTCCTGTCCTTGCCTGCTGGCAAACGTGGTTCTCAGCTCTTTGGACTTGGACTGGTTCTTACACGGCTGACCCCTCGGTCCCTGGTCTCTGGGTCAGAATGGGACGTTCTCCATCAGCTGTTCTGGCCTCAGGCCCTCACATGCAGACTGAGCAACACCACTCACTGGTTCTTCAGCTTGCAGGCAGCAGGCCGTGGCACTTCTTGGCCTGCACAATCACATGAGCCCATCCTTCTAATAAATCTCTTGTATATACATCTCTACATGTCTTATTGGGTCTGCTTTCCTGGAGAACCCTAATAAGATCTGCCTAAACCAATAATCCCATTAGACCGAACACATGTTCTCCAGCTTGGCATAACCCCTATGGCTCCCTGTGGCCTCCTTGACAGGCCTGTTTCCTTCATTCATGGTTCCTGTACAAGACCTAACAGTAGCAGGTGCTGTCACAGCCTTAGCCCAATCCCTTGGCCTGCTCAGAGGTTGCCTGCAGACAGTGTGGGTGTCTTCCTGGGTCTCTCAGCCTGAGGCTCTTCTCCTCCCACAGGAGTGCATATGGCAGGGATGGAGACCATGTCAGAGAGCTAGCCTCTCGCCATCCCAATAACCATCCACCAATGAGAGACGGGAGTTGTTGAATAAAGACCACACCTTTCTTGCCACCTCAGTGGGGCCATCCTGACGCGTTTCCAGGTAGGTTCGTAGAGAGCTCCCGGCAGGATGGAGTCCTTGGTGTCCACCGTGGTGACGCACTCGCTAATACACTGTGCTGGGAGGCACTTTCTACAGCCAGTCTGCACATTTTCACATGCTTCCTGGGGTCATCTCTGAAATCAGTTATTGTACCCAAATCCTTGCCTCAAGATCTGTTTCGGGGGAAACTTAAACTAAGGCAGGACTGGCAACCCACTTAAATTGTCATCCCTGATTCTGACCATCTTCTGGGTCCTAACTAAACACAAGCTTCAGTCTCAGAGGGTCAAAGACAGAATGACCTCAGGGAAGGCAGAGGAACGCAAGAAAACTGTCTGAGGTCACACAGCACCACTGACTCCAGGCGGCACGAGCCTCCCTCTTCTGAGCCCCTGGCCACCAGTGGTCCCTCCACTACATCATGGGGTAGGAGACCGACAGCCCTCCCATCGGCCCAATTCAGTGACTGCCTGTTTTTGGAAATGAGAGGGGGGTGTAGCCACACCCATGTGTTCAATTGTCTTCAGCTGTGTTATCCCTTCCTCAGCAGAGCTGAGACAGAGACCATCCTGCCCCCAAGGTTTAACATCGTTACCATCCGGGGAAAAAGTATTGCTGACCCCTGCACAGCGTCATAGTCATACGTGGGTGGGGCGGAGGGACTGGGCTCGCCCGGGCTCTCATCAAACAGCAAGAGCATCTCCTGTTCACACACACTCAGTGAGGCAGAGCATCGCAGGTGCCTCCCTTTCCTTCAACCTGCAGAGGATGTTTCTGGTAGAGCCAAAGGATCAGGGCTGCAGCTCGGAGTTCTCTTGATAAATTAATTTATTATTTAAGCACATCTGCCTGTTTCTCTAAAGATGTGTGGTGGCCTCCGCTTGTGTGCTTGCATGGAGGGAAAGCATCACACTGAGATCTGAAGTGTCACGGCAATTAGTCAGCTGGGGAAAGATGCTGCTTCCGTGTTCAGGGACACACTACTTGATAATCTTTAATTTGCTCGATATTACAATTAAGGTAACTTCAAATGTGTTATAACCTTAATAATGTCAACATGTTTCCATTATCTCTGTTGTACGTATTATGTTTAACCTACTTCACACACAAGAATGTATTAATGCATTTTTTGGCTTCCAATGAAGTGGTCCTCTAACATGTTTGTGAAGGACTTAATAACCTTGTAGAAATGTTTTACTGATGAGTATTTAAAAATTATTGGAAAATCGCTCAGTGAGAATCGGAAAAAAATAAAATATACTACCTTACCCTTTTCCTACTGCTCATGGGTTCTCAAGGCAAGAATACTGAAGTGGCTTGCCATTCCCTTCCCCAGTGGACCACATTCTGTCAGACCTCTCCACCATGACCCGCCCATCTTGGGTTGCCCCACGAGCATGGCTTAGTTTCATTGCGTTAGACAAGGCTGTGGTCCTAGTGAGATTAGATTGACTAGTTTCCTAAGATTATGGTCTCAGTGTGTCTGCCCTCTGATGCCCTCTTGCAACACCTTCCAGGTCATGGTGAGGAGGTCTGACAGTATGTGGTCCACTAGAGAAGGAAATGGCAAACCACTTCAGTATTCTTGCCTTGAGACACCCATGAATAGTATGAAAAGGCAAAATGATAGGATACCAAAAGAGGAACTCCCCAGGTCAGTAGGTGCCCAATATGCTACTGGAGATCAGTGGAGAAATAACTCCAGAAAGAAAGAAGGGATGGAGCCGAAGCAAAAAAACACCCAGTTGTGGATGTGACTGGTGATAGAAGCAAGATCTGATGCTGTAAAGAGCAATATTGCATAGGAACCTGGAATGTCAGGTCCATGAATCAAGGCAAATTGGAAGTGGTCAAACAAGAGATGGAAACGGTGAACATCGACATTCTAGGAATCAGCGAACGAAAATGGACTGGAATGGGTGAATTTAACTCAGATGACCATTACATCTACTACTGCGGGCAGGAATCCCTTAGGAGAAATGGAGTAGCCATCATGGTCAACAAAAGAGTCCGAAATGCAGTACTTGGATGCAATCTCAAAAATGACAGAATGATCTCTTTTCATCTCCAAGGCAAACCATTCAATATCACAGTTATCCAAGTCTATGCCCCAACCAGTAATGCTGAAGAAGCTGAAGTTGAACAGTTTTATGAAGACCTACAAGACCTTTTAGAACTAACACTCAAAAAAGATGTCCTTTTCATTATAGGGGACTGGAATGCAAAAGTAGGAAGTCAAGAAACACCTGGAGTAACAGGCAAACTTGGCCTTGGAATGCAGAATGAAGCAGGGCTAAGACTAATAGAGTTTTGCCAAGAAAATGCACTGGTCATAGCAAACACCCTCTTCCAACAACACAAGGGAAGACTCTACACATGGACATCACCAGATGGTCAACACCGAAATCAGATTGATTATATTCTTTGCAGCCAAAGACGGAGAAGCTCTATACAGTCAACAAAAACAAGACCGGGAGCTGACTGTGGCTCAGATCATGAACTCCTTATTGCCAAATTCAGATTTAAATTGAAGAAAGTAGGGAAAACCTCTAGACCATTCAGGTATGACCTAAATAAAATCCCTTATGATTACACAGTGGAAGTGAGAAATAGATATAAGGGCCTAGATCTGATAGATAGAGTGCCTGATGAACTATGGAATGAGGTTTGTGACATTTTACATTAGACAGTGATCAAGACAATCCCCATGGAAAAGAAATGCAAAAAAGCAAAATAGCTGTCTGGGGAGGACTTACAAATAGCTGTGAAAAGAAGAGAAGCAAAAAGCAAAGGAGAAAAGGAAAGATATAAGCATCTGAATGCAGCATTCCAAAGAATAGCAAGAAGAGATAAGAAAGCCTTCTTCAGCGAACAATGCAAAGAAATAGAGGAAAACAACAGAATGGGAAAGACTAGAGATCTCTTCAAGAAAATTAGAGATACGAAGGGAACATTTCATGCAAAGATGGGCTCAATAAAGGACAGAAATGATATTGAAATAACAGAAGCAGAAGATATTAAGAAGAGGTGGCAAGAATACACAGAAGAACTGTACAAAAAAGATCTTCATGACCCAGATAATCATGATGATGTGATCTCTAATCTAGAGCCAGATATCCTGGAATGTGAAGTCAAGTGGGCCTTAGAAAGCATCACTATGAACAAAGCTAGTGGAGGTGATGGAATTCCAGTGGAGCTATTTCAAATCCTGAAAGATGATGCTGTGAAAGTGCTGCACTCAATATGCCAGCAAATTTGGAAAACTCCGCAGTGGCCACAGGACTGGAAAAGGTCAGTTTTCATTCCAATCCCAAAGAAAGGCAATGCCAAAGAATGCTCAAACTACCACACAATTGCACTCATCTCACATGCTAGTAAAGTCATGCTCAAAAATCTCCAAGCCAGACTTCAGCAATATGTGAACTTTGAACTCCCTGATGTTCAAGCTGGTTTTAGAAAAGGCAGAGGAACCAGAGATGAAATTGCCAACATCCGCTGGATCATGGAAAAAGCAAGAGAGTTCCAGAAAAACATCTATTTCTGCTTTATTGACTATGCCAAAGCCTTTGACTGTGTGGATCACAAGAAACTGTGGAAAATTCTGAGAGAGATGGGAATACCAGACCACCTGACCTGCCTCTTGAGAAACCTATTTGCAGGTCAGGAAGCAATAGTTAGAACTGGACATGGAACAACAGACTGGTTCCAAATAGGAAAAAGATACGTCAAGGCTGTATATCGTCACCCTGCTTATTTAACTTCTATGCAGAGTACATCATGAGAAGCACTGGGCTGGAAGAAGCACAAGCTGGAATCAAGATTGCCAGGTGAAATATCAATAACCTCAGATATGCAGATGACACCACCCTTATGGCAGAAAGTGAAGAGGAACTAAAAAGCCTCTTGATGAAAGTGAAAGAGGAGAGTGAAAAAGTTGGCTTAAAGCTCAACATTCAGAAAACGAAGATCATGGCATCTGATCACATCACTTCATGGGAAATGGATGGGGAAACAGTGGAAAAAGTGGCTGACTTTATTTTTGGGGGCTCCAAAATCACTGTAGATGGTGATTGCAGCCATGAAATTAAAAGACGCTTGCTCCTTGGAAGGAAAGTTATGACCAACCTAGATAGTATATTCAAAAGCAGAGACATTACTTTGCCGACTAAGGTCCGTCTAGTCAAGGCTATGATTTTTCCAGTGGTCATGTATGTATGTGAGAGCTGGACTGTGAAGAAGGCTGAGTGCCAAAGAATTGATGCTTGTGAACTGCGGTGTTGGAGAAGACTCCTGAGAGTCCCCTGGACTGCAAGGAGATCCAACCAGTCCATTCTGAAGGAGATCAGCCCTGGGATTTCTGTGGAAGGAATGATGCTAAAGCTGAAGCTCCAGTACTTTGGCCACCTCATGCGAAGAGTTGACTCATTGGAAAAGACTCTGATGCTGGGAGGGTTGAGGGCAGGAGGAGAAGGGGACGACCGAGGATGAGATGGCTGGATGGCATCACGGACTGGATGGACGCGACTCTGAGTGAACTCAGGGAGTTGGTGATGGACAGGGAGGCCTGGCATGCTGCAATTCATGGGGTCACAAAGTGTCAGACACGACTGATCGACTGAACTGAGCTGAACCTTACCCAGGGCTGGAAGATGAATGTTTATGAGGAGAGACGCATTTAACAAAAGAGAAAACGAATGTTTTGGTGACAGAAGTGTTAAGAGAGTAGAATAGCAAGGGAAATGCAGCTGAATTAGACGTTAAAGGCCCCAGGGATCTAACCCTGTCTTTTCAGCACATAAGCTGCGTGATTTTGGAAAAGTTGCTAAGCTTGTCTGAGCGTTTGTTTCTACTTCTCCAGCTTAAAAATGCTGCCTGGTTCCCAGCTGGATTCAAATGAGAGTGTAATTAATTGATGCTGGTAAAAAAGAGTTGTGTAAGCTGTACAGAGCTATGCAAATCTGCATTATTATTGCGCAAAAGCTGGGGACAAAAATTTGGGGATGGTGAGTGATGCTGTTTTCTGTAGTCATTCACTGCATGTGTTTCCAGAGATATTTTAAGACAATAAACTGTAAAAAAGAGGAGAAGGAGACAAGAGGGGGCAGTTGATTCTCCCCAGCTTAGAGCTGCCTAGCCAGAAATGACAGGGGATCAGCGCTCCCTGCCTCCCTGCCCCTGCCTGACATGAAGGTGGGTTCTGAGTGGGAGAGAAGCAGCCTGCCAGGTAGCAATGGGAAAATGGAATCTGTGGGAGTCGTGCTATTTTACACTGTGCTGAGCGTGGCCAAAGGCCGGTGGCTGGCGTTGATTTTCTGGTTTGAGGAGCAACTTCACTAGCCTCTGGCAGTGGCTCACTTACCCTCCTGCTTCACACCCTGTTCGGAGGCAGGCATAACCCCGTGCCTGGATTATTGAGGTAAACATTTATGTAACTCCAACCCTTTACACTGGTGTGAAATTACTGATACATTGGGATCCTCCATTTTCCCTAATTAGACCAGTGAGTGAGGGATTTGCAGAAACAATTCCAGAGACTCTCACTTTAATATTAACTAATGTGCACTTGGCCTACTTTTTGATTTTCCCACTGAACATATAGGGTCAGCTTCTCATCTTGCTTGGCACCCCTGTGGCGTGAGCTCTGAGCTCAGAAGTGCAGTGTTTTCAAGCGTGGTCTCTTCCCTCTCTTTATCTCTCTTGTCTCTTGCCTTCCACAAGGTTTTGGGACACTGTCCATTCAAGTACAGAAGCTGTAGCTTCATGGGGCTCTAGAACAATTTTCATTGGCTTCTCCGGTATATAAAATTAGGGAAGTGGAACTGTTGGATTGATTTTTTAAAAAAATATAGACCTGTATGATCACCATGCCTGGATATGTATGTTTCTATGTGCATGAGAGAAATAAAGAGGAAATTTAACATGGACTGAATTCAGTATAGGATACTCTTCATTCAGATAGACTTTGGGGCTGGGAACCCAGGAACATAAAATACTCTATTGGCATCCCAGTTGGATGCAGTGGGAAGAAGGACAAATTCTGGAGTCAGGTGGATTTGCTTTCAAACTCTGGCTCCCTAATGGACTTCGCTGTGATCTTCAGGCAGACAGTTTATCTCAACTCAAATTCCTCGTCAATAAAATGGGGGTGAAACCTAGCTCCTAATTCAGTGTGAAGATATGATAATGTAGATAAATAGCTCCCTCTATCCTGGCATAAAAAAAGCACCGGGTGAATTCGTATTGTTGCCAGAGACAACCTTCCTGAAGGTCAATGAGACTGTAAGAGATAGAAAAGTGTGTGGAACATCTGCCTATAAAAGTAAATAAAAATAGTAATTCAGAGATCAGAAGAAGTGCGATCAAGGCCTCCAGGAAGCTTCTTTGTCTTCTCAGCATTAGGCTTGCTCACCAGAAAATAAGGTGTTCAGACTCTCAGAGGTTTTCAAACTAGCCCTTCTAAAGCCATGCTGACCTTGGGGTTGAACAGACCAACCTTGGAGGGAAAATGGAGAGGAACGGTAAAGAAGGTACTGTACATGAGCTTCCCAGCGCAGCTCCAGCCAGAAGAGCAGCTGTTTTTCCTCTTGGGTGCCTGGTTTCTGGTGAGGACTTGGGTGGCTGAAAAAGCTTCCTCATCAAGAGCTTGGTAAGCTGTGGGACAAGACGATTCTGAGATCCCTTTCAGGGCTCCCATTCTGTCAGGTTTTGTCACCTCTTCCAAACTTCAGTTTGGCAGGCTGTCAGGGTGCCTGAGGCACCAGGGAATTTCAAGGTGGTTCCAGGGCAGAGTCAGCTTTTTGAAAACTCTCAAGCAGGCACAGAACTCCCAGTCTCCATCTCTACAGAGAGATGGCCCTGCTCGTTCGAAGGCTCCTCTCTGCAGCCTGTCCTGCCTCTGAACTTTCTGGGAATGGCTCCCTCCTCACTCCACGCTGGTCCTCCGCAGCTCACAGCTCTCAGCACTGTTCTGATATGAACACCTCGTCCTCATCCCTGTGTGAGCGCCCACCTCCGCATGACTTGTGGCTTAATTAGAAGAAAGCACGTCACCTTCTCCTCCCCTAGGAAGAGCTTTATGGCCCAGAATTAAAACCTCTGAGGGGAATACTTTCCTCCAGGAGCCTCTCTTCGCAGTTTTCAGTGCTAGCCTTCTGGTGTTTCCACTCCTTAATCCCACCCAGCATTGAGTTCAGATATCAAAGTGTCTGCTATCACCATTAAATGGGGCACTTTGGGGTCAAACAGAGCCACACCTTAGTCCTGGCTGTATAAGTCTTTTGCTTCTTCATCTTGCGTGACCTACTTAAATTCTCCAGTATTTAAAAATTTTTTGCATTTGTATTTTTTTAGTAGCTATCTTGGGGTTTGTTCTAAGAATGTAAAGTTTTCCTGGGATCAGTTCAGTTGCTCAGTTGTATCAACTCGTTGCAACCCCGTGGACTGCAGCACACCAGGCCTCCCTGTGCATCACTAACTCCAGGAGCTTATTCAAACTCATGTCCATTGAGTTGGTGATGCCATCCAACCATCGCATCCTTTGTCAATCCCTTCTTCTCCTGCCTTCAATCTTTCCAAGCATCAGGATCTCTTCAAACGAGTCAGTTCTTTCCCAGCATCAGGATCTTTTCAAATGAGTCAGTTCTTTGCATCAGGTGGCCAAAGTATTGGAGTTTCAGCTTCAGCATCAGTCCTTCCAATGAATATTCAGGACTAATTTCCTTTAGGATTGATTGGTTGGATCTCCTTGCAGTCCAAGGGACTCTCAAGAGTCTTCTCCAACATCAATTTTTCAGTGCTCAGTTTTCTTTATGGTCTAACTCTCACATCCATACATGGCTACTGGAAAAACCATAGCTTTGACCAGATGGACCTTTGTTGGCAAAATAATGTCTCTGCTTTTCAATATGCTATCTAGGTTGATCATAGCTTTTCTTCCAAGGAGCAAGTGTCTTTTAATTTCATGGCTGCAATCACCATCTGCAGTGATTTTGGAGCCCAAAAAATAAAGTCTCTCACTGTTTCCTTTGTTTCCCCATCTATTTGCTCTGAAGTGATGGAACTACATGCCATGATCTTCGTTTCCTGAATGTTGAGCTTTAAGCCAACTTTTTCATTCTCTTCTTTCACTTTCATCAAGAGGCTCTTTAGTTCTTCTTTGCTTTCTGCCATTAGGGTGTTGTCATCTGCATATGTGAGGTTATTGATATTTCACCTGGCAATCTTGATTCCAGCTTGTGCTTCATCCCGCCCAGCATTTTGTGTGATGTGTTCTGCATAGAAATTGAATAAGCAGGGTGACAGTACACAGCCCTGACGCACTCCTTTCTCAGTTTGGAATCAGTCTGCTGTTCCATGTCCTGTTCTACCTGTTGCTTCTTGACCTGCACACAGCTTTCTTAAGAGGCAGTTCAGGTGGTCTGGTCTAGGGTAAAGCGCCTTTATAACTGATCATACCTCCTACATTGCTGTTTTCGTCATCATCATCGATTCTTGGTCCAAACCCAAGATGCATTTCTATATTTTGCTGTAAATAAGCTAAAAAGTTCTATTTAGTATCAGTGTTGCACTCTCTCTCTCTCACACACACACACATGTTGTACCCAAAGGCTCTGTTATCCTCCCAACAATGAAACCATGAGAAAGACCTTCCACCATTGCTGGTTCGGGATTTCCCATCATCTGGACTTCTCCAGTAACCTTTCCATTCATCGAGGGGCTCTGCTGATTCTGAGTCCTACCCAGGTCATAAGATGCCTTGGTGACAATGGAGGCTCCCCTGTTTGGAGTCTCATATTCCCACCATCGCATACTCTGAACTTAGACTGTCCAGTCAGAGACATGTTAATCTCGACCCTTTTCCAGTCTAGGGAACGAGTGCCCATGTGTCAGCATAAGCTATAACAATCCCCCGTCAGAGTTAGCACCATGGTGGTTGTTAACATCACCACTGGCATCATCACCATGGCCATCGCCGCCACCATCACCACCGCCATCATCACCCATGCCATCAGCATCAGCAGTCATGACATTTTATAATTCTTAGAAGAAGACAAAGATGAGTTAGGCTTGTAATATCTTGGGAGATTTTGTTATTCTTATGAAGAAAGAGCGACACGCATGGGACAGACTATGTGAAACTCTAAGCCTGCATGGCATTTTTGACCAAGATGAATTTAGGTACCAAAATTTCTTTCCCCTGCACAATCCTGCATAGTCTTTTCACACATCAAATCTTCCAACACAAAACTGAACTGCCATGGTATATGGGGAAGGAGGAATATAATCAGGAATGACTGGGTTAAATCAGTTTGACACTAACGTTTCAGCTTGAATTTTAAAAAGGTAGTGACATCTCTTTGTGAGCTGGTAGTCATGAACGATTCATGTTAAACTGGGCATCTTGGTGATGGATCTTTTCCCTATTTTCAGAAAAGTTTTAACTTCATATAAATCATCTTTAACTATGAAAAGTAAAACACTTTCAAAGATAGACGTGTTCAGGTTATACATAGGAAATCCACTGCTGCAATTTAGTCGTTAACTTGTGTCCGATTCTATAACCCCGTGGACTGTAGTCTGCAAGACTCTTTTGTCCAAGGGATTTTCCAGGAAAGAATACTGGAGTGGACTGCCATTTCCTTCTCCAGGGGATCTTCCCAACCCAGGGATTGAACCAATGTCTCCACGAATCCTCCTGTGCCACTGAGCCACCTGGGAAATCCACATAGAGGGCTTAATAACTTTAATTCTGCAACAGTATGATTCCAGACCTTTGGTGTTTTTAGTCAGAGCCCAAAATATTCCTCCAATTTCAATTATGCACTCATAGTATGTATAAAGAAATAGCTACGTGCTACCTGCTTGGCAGCAAGATGAGATCTTCACAAACAATATTTCAGTCACTTCTTACATAAACTTTGGAAAGAATGCTCCTGCATCTGAGAATGGCTACACAGCTCTTCAAACACACATGGAGAGGAAGTGGTGAATCACACTGCAACACTTCTGTGATTGACTTCAAGACCTACGCTCTTAACTACTAAGCTACACCGCCTCTCACTTCCTAACTTCTTCATCTAAATAAGAGCAGCAAGACATTGGCAATACCAAATTTGGTTAGGGACAGCTACCCCTGTCCACCAAAGTTCTCAACATTTTTTCTACTCACATAATTTTCCATTTATTCAATTTGGTTGAGTAAGTGAGAATGTTTAAATACCTTTCATAAATATGGTGCAACTTTTCAGCTTCCTAATTTACATTCCCACCTCCGAACAGTTGACAAGAGATTTTTTGTACCTTTCAAAAGTCCGTCTGTTTCTCGGTTGAGGCACTGTTCATTCGTCCTGTAGATGTACAGCTCTTTCCCACCCAGGTCTCTCTGCTGATTCTCCCTATTTTCATCTGTAAGAAAAGTTGCAGAAGACTTTGAACAAATTAGTTTACCCAGTGCCCTATCTGGCCTGCTTCCAGGTTATTTCTTCATTTTATTGTCTTTGACTTATTTGCAACTCTTTACAGATAACTGAGAGCAAGATAAATGGACCCGGTTCCTATACATGTAAATTATCCTGCCTTATGAAGGATCAATTGACCTTTCTGCTCCAAAAACAAACCAAAAACAAAAGCAATCCCACAAGTTTTGCAGTGTATTAGTTTCAGTAATCTGTATTGAGCTGTGTTTAATGTTTTGAATTCTCCTTTAAACTAGTTGTAACATCTTACAACTAGTTCATCATTAGTTTCCTCATTAGTTAATAAGTTAAATAAAATCTTTGACAAGCATTCATTTCCTGTTTGTTGGATATTCATCGTTTTATCTTTTTCTAAAAGAAAAAAATTAACACATAACACATCTTACTTGACTTTGCTATTTATCTTAATTTGGATTTCCCAGAAAGCAGAACCTGAGGTGCAAATTTGGTGTCTTTATCCAGAGGTGACACCAGGAAGCTATGATGGTGATGTGGGGAGGGCAACACGGGCAAGAAGGGAAGAATCAGTCAAGGATGTGCTCCTGAGTCAAGGATGAGTCAGGGGTGTGCTACTGGCGTGCTACTGCCCATGGGGTCGCAGTCAGACACGACGGAGGCACTGAACCGAATCAGTTGCCACTGTGGGAACCCAGAACCTCTCAGGAACTGTGTAGAATAAGCAACTTCAGAATCGTTCACCCAAAGTGTAAAAGGCTGGGATGTTTCTCTTCCAACCACTGTCTCCTATAAGTTTGAAACAGGAGGGAAGTAGCAACCTTGAAAGTGTGACAAAGCTGTAGGACAGGACAGAAAGGGGCTAGAACCAACCAGGGCAAAGATGGTAAAAGATTTAACTTCAGGTGGACCTTGCACCTCATTACATACTCAGCGGAAAACAGTAGCATCTAAATAAGACACCCACCAGTGCTACGACAGTTCTGAGGATAACTCTACAGGGCCCAAAGCTGGGTGGTAGCCCAATTTCTGGAAATCTCTGCCCCTTCCCAGAAATAGTTTTACACACTATTTCTGTGGACTAGTTTTCACACTCATTAATGAAATAAACAGGCCCGCAAAAATTAACCATGCCTTATTTCAGTGCCTCTTGCCCTCTGAGATGACCCACACTTTGTCTGCAGGCTGTGTACTTCTCTGAATAAATCTACTTTCCGCGTATCACTTTGTCTCTCACTGAATTCTTTTGTGATGAGACATCAAGAACCTGAGCTTCATTTAAGGCCTACCAGGCATGGGATCAAGCCCCAGTACGGGATACACAATGGATATTGATGCCACAAACTCAGCCTCTGTGCTGTTGTTGTTGTCCAGTCACTCAGTTGTGTCCGACTCTGCAACCCCGTGTACTGCAGCCCACCAGGCTTCCTGTGCTTCACCAACTCCTGGAGTTTGTTCAGACTCAGGTCCATCGAGTTGGTGATGCCATCCAACCATCTCATCCGCTGTTGTCTCCTTTTCCTCCCCCTTCAATCTTTCCCAGCATCAGGGTCTTTTCCAATGAGTCAGTTCGTCTCATTAGGTGGCCAAAGCATTGGAGTTTCAGCTTCAGCATCAGTCCTTCCAATGAATATTCAGGACTGATCTCCTTTAGGATGGGCTGGTTGGATCTCCTTGCAGTCCAAGGGACTCTCAAGAGTCTTCTCCAACACCACAGTTCAAAAGCATCAATTTTTTGTTGCACAGCCTTTTTTACTGTCCAGCTCTCACATCCATACATGACCACTGGAAAAACCATAGCTTTGACTAGATGAACCTTTGTAGGCAAAGTAATGTATCTGCTTTTTAATATACTGTCTAGGTTGGTCATAGCTTTTTTTCCCAAGGAGCAAGTGTCTTTTAATTTCATAGCTGCAGTCACCGTCTACAGCGATTTTGGAGCCCAAGAATATAAAGTCTCACCATTTCCACTGTTTCCCATCTATTTGCCATAAAGTTATGGGACCAGATGCCATGATCTTCATTTTTTGAATATTGAGTTTTAAGCTTTTTTTTTACTCTCCTTTTTCACCTTCATCAAGAGGTTCTTTAATTCTTCTTCCTTTCTGTCATAAGAGTAGTGTCATTTGCATATCGAGGTTATTGATATTTTTCCTGGCAAGCTTGATTTCAGTTTGTGAGTCATCCACTCTGGCATTTCTCATGATGTACTCTGCATATAATTTAAGTAAGCAGGGTGACAACATACAAACCTGATGTTCTCCTTTCCCAGTTTGAACCAGTCTGCTGTTTCATGTCTGGTTCTAACTGTTGCTTCTTGATCCACACACAGGTTTCTCAGGAGGCAGAAAAGGTGGTCTGGTATTCCCATCTCTTTAAGAATTTTCCCAGTTTGTTGTGATCCACACAGTCAAAGGCTTTAGCATAGTCAATAAAGCAAAAGTAGATGTTTGTCTGGAATTCTCTTGCTTTTTCTATGATCCAACAGATGTTGGCAGTTTGATCTCTGGTTCCTCTGCCTTTTCTAAATCCAGCTTGTACATCTGGAAGTTCTTGATTCACATACTGTTGAAGCCTAGCCTGAAGAATTTTGAGGATTACTTTGTTAGCATACAAAATGAGTGCAACTGTGTGGTAGTTTGAGCATTCTTTGGCATTGCCCTTCTTGGGATTGAAATGAACACTGACCTTTTCAAGTCCTATGGCCACTGCTGAATTTTCCAAATTTACTGGCATATTGAGTGAAGCACTTTAACACCATCATCATTTAGGAATTCCATCACCTCTACTAGCTTTGTTCCTAGTGATGCTTCCTAAGGCCCACCTGACTTTGCATTCCAGGATGTCTGGCTCTAGGTGAGTGATCACATCATTGTGGTTATCTGGGTCATGAAGATCTTTTTTTGTACAGTTCTTCTGTGTATTCTTGTCACCTTTTCTTAATATCTTCTGCTTATGTTAGATCCATACCATTTGTGCCTTTAATTTTGCCTCTGTCTGTGGTACCTGCTGCCAAGTCAAATCTTGAGACAGAATTTTGGGTGGACTAAAAATGAATCACTTTATCGCTTTGCTAGGCAAAGAGGGACACCGTGGACTTGTCCCTTAAAAATTGTGTGTCTCAATCAAGGGAGACTTGATGAGGAGTTTTATAGCAAAGGTTCAAGGGTGGGGTTGCTGAGGAGAATTGGGGTGTGTGCAGGGCCTGCACCCCTTTAATCTGGCCTCAGATGGCCTTCTGATGAGCTTCTCTGGTTCTCAGGGTTATCAAACTGCGACCTTCTCTCTGGAGTGAAGAGTGCTCCATCAAGTAGCTGACATCTTCCAGTTGTTGGGGCTTTCATTCAGCAGCTCAAAGACATTGTCATCTGTATCTCTTGAGCAGAACCAGGGCCCTGCTCTCGGGCTGCACTGTTGCTTTCTGGGTATCCCCCCGCCTTGTCTCCACACCCATCCTCTTCCCTCGTCAGCAACTGTGCCAACCTGCCTTTTGGAATGAAAGGGAAGTCAAGAAATGGGGGCTTGGAACTGCTTTCATGGCCAAGAGACCCATAGGTTCCTGCTCGGTTTCGGTGTTAACTCTCTTGTACATTGCATGGTTTTAGAAAAGGTTGTGAAGCAGAGCAGTGAAAATACCATGGTGCACACATGAGGGGGTGAGTGGGCAGAAAAGCACAGAGCAGGTTATCTCAGGGGCAGTAGAATCAGATGGGCTGAGGGAATGTGGAGCTGGGCACAGAAGCAACAGCTGCAGGGCGGGTGTGATCTTCTAAGCTGAAAGTTGTTATATTCTTCTCCACTTTAAAACTACAACCTGATTCTCCACCGCCTTTAAGGGAAAATGCAAACACACACGGCACAGTCGTTCCCGATCTGGCCTTTGCCTCACCTCTCACGTCTTTGCTTTTCAGCCACTAGCGTCCTTCCATACACTGAAGCTTGCCCTTCACCCGACGCTGTTATGAGTGGTGCTTGTGTTCATGCTGCTTCCCCGTCCTTTCGCGGTGACCCCTCATTAAATGCCATTAGAAGTGTTAAGCCTACGTCCTTCTTGCTCCCCCACAACATTCTGCCGTGCTTTCCTTTATCAGAGCATCACCTACACGGGATTCCCTTCGTCTCTTCTCTCCCTCTCTCCCTTTCTCATTCCTCTGCGAGTTCTTTGAGGTCAGCTGCAATATTTTGCATCTTTGCATCACCCATGTACAACACTTTCTCCCCCAAAACAGGCACTCAAAACCAGTTTGTTGATTTAAGCACTTACTCAGCATTTATCTGTACCTGCCATGACTGAATGTAAAGAGTCTGCCTTAGTCAGGAAAGGCCAGGTACTGCTACAGCAACAAATAACTGGGAAATCTCAGTTTTTTAAGGCTACCAATGTCATTCCCCACTCGCGCTACATATTGCCAATGACCAAAGTCAAGCAGGATCCTTCCTGTGTTAAAAAGATGGATATATGTTTGATTGCTTTCATTAATGGAGTTTAACCAGAAAATTGCCGCAGCTCCACCTTAGCTAAGCTAGCTAGACACAGACTGTGCGTTTGATAAAACGGCTTCCCTTGAGGTCTCCTTCTTAGTGAGAGACAGGACAGTGCCGTGCTAGAAATGGTAGCTGTGATAATGACTCAGAATATGTCTGCAGATGGCAGAATGCTCTCATAGCCCTGTAGAGTCCAGACTCACTTCCCAGCAAATGCCATGCTATGTACATTTTAAGAACAGACATTCTCCAACTCAAGTGTGCTTACCTCTAGATGCTAGTATTTTATATGAGCTTTGTGCCTTGGAACACCAAAATAAGTCTATTTATCTGCTTGTCATTCTTTAATCATTCTCTGCGCAATTTTTAACTCTACAAGATAGAAAACAGTTAGGGGAGAACCTCCAATGAGAAGACAGAAGGCTCATAAAACTGAAGAAAACCTATTTTGGTAAGGCAAATATTTCCATATTATATTTTCAAGAGGTCGACATAAACAATAGTGAGTTAAAAAATATTTTCAAAAGTACCCACAGTGTCACTTCCAGTGTTGTGCTAAGTAGTGCAAACGTGGAGCAATGTATCAGTTCTTGCTTGAATTCTACCAATGTACATCTGTACAGTAAACATGTTAGTGAATAACCCTAAGCCACTGTCAGAGGTTCTTTCGTCAACTGCTAATTCCTGGAAAGTCATTGCCAGCATTCAAGGCACATTTTAATATCTTCAGGCAGATCGAAAGGAGCCAATAGAAGTCTCGAGAAAGGGTGTGACACTCTCCCATTCTTTGTATTTATAAATTCTACTCCCCAAGAGTAGGCAGAGACCAGAAGTAAAACCACATTAATTAAATACCTATTAAAGAAGTGGTTTTTATCCTAGCTATATAATTTAATTTTTACAAACTAGGTATTATTAAAATGTCTGCTAAAATGCCTTCGTTTTCTCAAAGTGGTTGAGAATAAAATAAGTGATTAGTTAAAACAGATAATTTTTTTTTTTTTGCCAACACTGTATGTTGACGAAAGCCCACCATTCCCATGACTGACATTTTTACCACTTCAGAAGAATTTCAACATCGGCAATTTTTTTTTCTAGTGAACAGGAAACATAAAATTAATGCTTAGGAATCCAAAACCTCTTATCCCTTTGTACTATTAAGGAGAAATCTGTGTCTGCCAGCTTGGATCCTGACTCTTTCTTATAGAGAATCATGAAAATAACTGCATTTGGGAACAGCAAGTCACTGGCAATTGCTTGAGTGATTGACATTGGAAAAACCAGAAGGTTAATGGTGAAAGAGAAAGGAATGTATACAAATATTTAAAAAAAAATAGAGAAGAGAAAAGGCCATTTGGGTTGTATTCTGGAGGGTGGGGGATGGAATTCAATGAGCTTTTAGAGAGAATAGAAGATTTACAATCTGACTTACATGAAAGAAAGAATTGTCAAGATAGAACGTAAAAACATAATGATATCAAATGGCATCCCTTTATCACATTTATAGAAGACTTTAAAAACAAATTTCACTTTAAATTAAACATTGGACTAATTTTTAAACTGTGTCTCAGATTTAGACTGGACCACAAGATTATTCAGTTTTTTGTGGTTTTACATTAGCAGTATTAATAACATGATCATTTCTGTGAGGATAATGGTATTCTTCTTCTAAATATTTCTGGATACTCCCCAATTTGCATTGGTCAGTTTCCATTCTTGATTTTGAAGATTTCATACCCTCGACTCTCACTCATTATGCAAATAGGGAGAAAAATAAGATGATACATTTCTATTCAGATTTGTTTACAAACATGAAAAATTCCCATTTTGAACAAGACTCTGGAAGGTTTTTGAACTTATAAAGAACTGAACACAAATCCATTACTGAGTTGGAAGGGCAGTATGAGGGACTCTGCAGATGCCTTCCTCCACAAAAACAAAACTGCATTAAGAAAAATATATGTAAAGTGTTTGGAAGTTACCCTAAGGGCATGCAACAATGAGACATTTATTTTTTAAATCTTACCAAGTCTTGGTGAGAACAGTGAGAGTCTATGGCATCCAAACTACAACCAGCTTTACTCCCTTTCTGACCTGGGTTAGAGTGAGGAAGCTCTGCTTCTGGTGCGAGAAGCAGCCTTGCAGGGTGTTGTCTCCTCCAGGCGCTCAGTCTAGGGCCAACGTTGCCTCTTGGAGAGACAGGATCCTGGCATTTCTCCTCTCCCATGTTCCTGCTGGCAGAATTTCTATTCCCGTGTGGCCCAAGGTTTGGAGCTTCTTTATAGGGTGGGAGCTCTATCCAAGGTTTTGAGGTCAAGAATATCAGATGCTTACTGCCCTCATCTGAGCTCATTCATAGGCCTGCCTTCTGGACGCGGTGCTGCACCGCGTTCTGAGAGAGCAACACTCGCTCATGCTCCGGCTCCAGAGCAATGCCCCTGAGGAGCTTCCCAGGCTGTCAGAGTGCACCACAGCCCTCTGAAAGGAGACCACCTCTATTTGGAACAGAGCATCAGTCAGTTCAGTCGCTCAGTCGTGTCCAACTCTTTGCGACCCCATGGACTGCAGCACGCCAGGCCTCCCTGTCCATCACCAACTCCTGGAGTCCACCCAAACTCATGTCCATCGAGTCGGTGATGCCATCCAACCATCTCATCCTCTGTTGCCCCCTTTTCCTCCTGCCCTCAATCTTTCCCAGCATCAGGGTCTTTTCAAATGAGTCAGCTCTTTACATCAGGTGGCCAAAGTATTGGAGTTTCAGCTTCAACATCAGTCCTTCCAATGAATATTCAGGACTGAGCAGAGGGACGTTCAACTTCAAATAGATAGGGATGTGGGTGCGTAACTGTCAAAGACAATGGAGATTGTGGTGATAAGCCATTCAAAGGGAGGAGAAAGTTTCCCTGGAAAGGATTCCATTTAGTGGGTAGCAGCTTATGCCTCAGACATTGTTAAAAACAATAGAGCAGATGACTAGCAATTAGTAAAGATTAACAGGAAAGGCAGCCCACTCCAGCATTCTTGCCTGGAAAATCCCATGGATAGAGGAGCCTGGCGGGCCACAGTCTGTGGGGTCACAAAGAGTCAGACATGACTGAGTGACTAACACACACTCAACAACTGGGTGTATTGCCAATACAGGCAGACCAGCCAGGAGCGTATCATCAGGGATGCCTGGCTAATTACTGTTAACCTAGAGGTGATGTAGAGGGGAGCAAAGCAGGGTGACCTGTGGATCTCCAAGGCTGCACCCTCAGGGGCAACACATAAAGCCACACAGCATGGGCAAAATAGGCAAGCTGTTCTTAGACAGACCCCATAACTGTGCGTGGCTAAAGGAAGAATAGGTAAATTACACTTCGTCAAAGTTAAAAATGTTTTGCATCTCAAAAAGCACCATCAATAAAGTGCAAGGATACCTCACAGAATGGAAATATTTCAAATCATATATCTGAAAAGAGAAATGTAATTCGGAAGATATGAAGAAACCTTATAGCTCAACAATAAAAAGACAAGTGACCCAAGTTAAAAAAATAGACAATGAATGTGAACAGAGATGTCACCAAGGAAAAAGGTAAATGGTAAATAAGCACAGAAAAAAATGCTAAACATTATTATTATCTGGAGAAATACAGATTAAAACCATGAGATACCATTTCACATCTGTTAGGGTGACTGAAGTAGGAATGGTAGACAATCACAAGTGTTGATGGGAATGTGGAGAAGTTGGAATCTTATACATTCCAGTTCTACTCCTTGGTGTGTATCTCAGAGAAATGAAAACCTATGCACGTGCGAAAGCTTACACACAATTATTCACAGCAGCATGGCAGCATTGTAACCAAAAGGCAGAAACAGCTCAAGTATCCATCACCTAATGAAAGGCCAACAAAAATGTGGTGGAGCAAACAATGGGATATTATTCAACCATATGAAGGAATGAAGTACTGATACATACTACAACACGGATGAAAACACGGTTACATGAAAGAACATGGTCACATAGGATCATACAGTGTGTGATCCCACTTATATGAAATCTCAGAATAGACAGTTCTCTAGAGACCAAAAGCCAGCTAGTACTTGTTTAGGGCTAAGAGGAAGACGGAAAGAGGGAGGGGCTACTGATCAGTATTGGGAGTATTCAAAAATTAGCTCGTGCTGATTGTCCATTTTTATTATTTTAATTTTTAGAATTGAAGTATAGATGATTTGCAACGTGTTTTTGCATATAATGAATTGATTAACCTATATATAAATGCATATGTGTATATATATATATATGTATTTCAGATTCTTTTCCATTATAGGTTATTACAAGATATTGAATATAGTTCCCTGTGCCATACAATAGGGCCTTGCAGTTTATCTGTTTCATATACAGTAGTGTGTACCCATTAATCTAAAAATCCTGATTTATCCCTCCACAGCCCTCTCCCCTTTGGGAACCATGAATTTGTTTTCTATGTCTGTGAGTACATTTCTGTTATATAACTAAGCTAATTCACATTACTTTTTAGATCCCACATATAAATCATATCATATGATTATTGTCTTTCTCTATCAGACTTACTTCACTTGATTGCACACTTTTCATAGGTGAATTGTATGAGATGTGGATTATCTCATAAAACAGTTCAAAAAATCCATTCCTGAAACTTTACCAACCATCATTTGTATCTTACAATGAAAAGATTGAAGTTCAAAGCTGGAAAGTGGTTATCCAAAGCTACATACGTAAAAGGTAGCAGAGATATGTTTGAAACTGTAGACCGGAGCTTTGAAAGAAAACTTTTTAGAAAAAAAAAAAAAAAGATTTGGGGAAGAGTAGTTTAAAGTTTCTCAAGTATTATATTCAATAAGCATTTCCAAAACATACCTTCGGGCTAGGGTTGATGCTGAGGGTGGTGAGGTAAATTCAAATAAAACATGTCCTCCAACTTCAGTGAGCATAGAGGGATGTGGAAGACGAGGTAGCAAGTCTGCTGTGACGAAGCTGTCCTCTAGGAAAACACCCAGGAGAAGCCCTGGGCTCAAGCAAGATGCTTCGGGGAGACCTTCGGGCGGATTCTCGGAGGAGACAGAGGTTTTGGCTAGATACGAAAGTACTTCCTGGCTGAGGAGTCTTGACCAGTCAATATACAGCACTGCCGTCTTTCTCAGCAGAGTTTACAGTCGATTGACAAGCAGACCCTAGAGTAAACACATGGAAATTTAAAAAGATGTCAGCTTAATCACTCAGAAAGCTGTCTGCAAAATAAGATTCAAGTATATATCCAAATGGGTTTGCTAAGTCTTCAACCCTAAAATTACCAGAGAGAGCTATGTTACCTCCTGCTGTGTAGGTAACCCCCCCCCCCCTCCACCCGCAGTGTCGCTCTCGGAAATGCTTTGTGGCCTCTGATGGTCTGCGGGTTCACAGGACACGGCTGCCGCGTGTGGGTCACTGGGAGGCGTCCTCACGGCATGCTCGGGTGGCGGCCGTGCAGGGCTGGATGGCCCGCGGGAGCTCCGGCATGTCTGCGGGCTTTGGTGCCAGGAGCTGGCTGTGGCCCTTGGTTCTCCTCTGAGGGGATCCTCACCCCGTGTGGTGCTGACTCTCCACACTCTCTGTCTCTCCAGCAGGACAGCCTGACATCTCATAGCACAGCCAGAGGGGGGAAAGATGGAAGCTGTCAGGCCTCTCAAGGGTAAGACCTAGAACTTGTAAAACGCCACTTTCTCTTCATTCTCGTGGTGTAAGCGAGTCAGAAGGCCAGCTGGAACGTCAGGTGTTAGGAAATGTATTCCACTTCTTGTTGATAAAATAGGCAGGCAGAGGAGGAATTGCTGGCAGCCTGTCCTTATGGGACAATTCCCGCCTCACACAACCAGCCATCAGTAGGGCCAGACAGTCACTCTGACCCAGGGACGTTGATGGCAGGGCAGAGAGCAGACGGCACAGCTAGCTGCTGCAGACTGGGATGCAGAAGCTAGCAGGCGGTCCTGTGCCACTGGTGGGAATGTAAATTGGTGCAGCCACGGTGGAGAGCAGTACGGAGATTCCTCAAAAACCTAGAAATAGAGCTCCTATGTGCATATGATCCAGCAATCCCCTTCCTGGGATATACACAGAGAAAACCATAATGCAAAAAGATACATGCTCCCCAATATTCACTGCAGCACTATTAACAGTAGCTAAGACAAGGAAGCAGCCTAAATGTCCATCAGCTGAGGAATAAAGGAGATGTGATACAGTTAGGCAACGGAACATTACTCAGCCATAAAAAAGAACAAAAAGAACGCCTTCTGCAGCAACATGGTTGGACCCAGAGATTGTCATACTAAGCGAAGTGAGCGAAAACGAGACTGACAAAGACCACATGATATCTCTTATAGGTGGAATCTAAGATACGACACAGACGAGCACGTCTATGAAACAGAACCAGACTCACGGACACAGAACAGACTGCTGGTTGCCAAGGGGACGGGAGGGGGAGGAGGCAAGGAGGGATGCATTAGGAGTGTGGGATTAGCATAACGGGTGAACAGGGCCCTGCTGTAAAGCACAGGGAGCAATCTGTACTCAGCATCTTGTAATGAGCCATAGTGAAAAAGAACGCATTTACGTGTACAACCGGATCACTTTGCTATGTAGTGGAAATTAGCATAACATTATAAATGAGCTATAATTCGATATAATAGATTTTAGAAAAGAGAGCAAAGAGGAAGAAGAAGGTGCTGCTCCAAGAGCTCCCAAGTCTTTGTCCCAAGTTCACGGATCAGATGAGTTCTCCTTCCTTGGGGAAGAATGAGAGAGAGGGTGGAGTGCAGCTTGAGTCTCAGGGAGAGCCCCCTCCTTCGGGAGCTTGAGGGGAAAAGTCGACCACCAAAATCCCAGGCCGAAGTCACAGGCAGCGTTTGCCAAAGAAAACATCAGGGTGTGTGCACAAACTCTACAACTTCTCATTAGTCAACATGGCCCAGAAAAGTGCCAGGATGTTGCTTCCCAGGGCAACAAAACAAAATAAACAGAACCAAATGGGCTTCCTTTTTCAGAGACAATCTCAGCTACCTTGCCTAACTCCCAGTGGAGCTTTTTGAGAGATGTGAGCTCTTCTTCTAAAATAGGATTTAAGTTTGAGTACACACTTGTGATGCCTGAAGACGGTTGTTTTAATGACAGGTGGGAGTAGGGCCCATGCTGCAAGGGTTGTATAAATTGTAGGGACAGGAAGCCCCTAACAGCGTGGCCAGCTGGGTCACGGGACCCAGCTACTCCCACCTCGTGCCGAGGTGTATATCCTCCACCTAATTAATGAGGCAGATTCTGGGATCTGTTGGAGCTCACGCCCAATGAATGCACACAGTGAGGCAGGATGCTTGCATTTAGATATGTTAATGAACATAGTTTTAATTTTGTTCCATCTTCTCTCCAGAGCAACCGAGGTTTCACAATCTGGAAGAAGGAAAAAAAAGGTAGGAGACAAGTAGCATGAGCAATGGACTTTCTCCCTGAGGCAACTCACCTGAAACAGGAACCGGGGTACAAAATGAATAAATATAAAATATAAACATTGCCATTTGGTGCAGATTAGACAAGGCTTCTTGTCCTCACTTTGGAATCCCACTGGGCGTAGAACACTCTATGCTCAAGGACTCTCCACGTTGCTTGTTTTTTTGTTTATTATTCCTTCCTTTGAGCTTATTTTTAATGGCTTTTTGGTTGTTTTAAAGAACAATGCATTTGAAAGCATGTTAGGAGTAAATTACGATATAAAGATATCATATTTATCTATGTTGAGTAACTAGCTGAGCTTGGAGGTTAAAACAGATCTTAGGATAAAGAGTGAAAAAGAGAAAAAAAGCTGTTAGCTGCTCAATCACGTCTAACTCTTTGAGACCCCATGGACTGTAGCCCGCCAGGCTCCTCTGTCCATGGGATTCTCCAGGCCAGAATACTGTAATGGGCTGCCATTTCCTTCTCCAGGAGATCTTCCCAACCCAGGGATCCAACACAGGCCTCCTGCATTGCAGGCAGATTCTTCACCATCTGAGCCACCAGGGAAGCGCAGGATAAAAAGTGAATCCAGGTTTTGTGGAGTCCAAAGCTTACATAATCAGGGTGCTCCCTGTAAGAAAAATAATTCAAATTAAGAATATAAAATTAGGCCCTAAGCCTTAGAAGGAGCGAATGTAATTGAGGGATGCTAAAGTTTAAATGTCTCATATTATAATAAAGCGTGTTCATCATTCTGTTAAAGTTTAAACGTCTTCGATTTCATGGCAAACGAGTATGGACTACCTCAACTGGGCCCTCGGGTCCCGTGGCCAGGCTGGGTTCAGCCTCCAGGGACTGCTGCGAGAAGAGGGGAAGGCGTCCGAGGGGTGAGGCCGTTCCTGTGATCCCGCGCCTGGCTTTGTCTCAGATGGACAGCACTGTTCCCCACGAGGCCTCTGACTCTACACAGATACCCCACTCCCACCCCCCGCCAACCCGCCAACCCCGGGTAGCTCTCCCTCTCCTTCAGACTTGGGGTGAGGAGGACAGCTCAGGTTCCTTCACGTCCTGGGTGAGGTCTTGTCACTCTGTGTTTCCTTATATCCACACTTTTGTTAAAAATCTGCCTCCTAGATTTATTCTATTTTAAATGGCCCATCTGTTTTGTGTCGGGAGCTTGACTGTATCCGCTAACATACAGATGTAATCACTTCCTTCTCTCTTTCTGGTGGATTGGACTTCATTTCATTTATCTTGAGTAGCATTCCGGAGAAGGCAATGGCACCCCGCTCCAGTACTCTTGCCTGGAAAATCCCACGGACGGGGTCGCACAGAGTCGGACACAACTGAGCGCTTTCACTTTTCACTTTCATGCATTGGAGAAGGAAATGGCAACTCCAATGTTCTTGCCTGGAGAATCCCAGGGACAGGGAAGCCTGGTAGGCTGCCGTCTATGGGGTCGCACAGAGTCGGACACGACTGAAGCGACTTAGCAGCAAAAGCAGCATGCTTCTGTATATGGTACATTATTTATCAAAATAAAGTAATTGAAAAGATATAATCATAGTGAGAAAAAACTGCAGACTTAAGAAAGCATTAATTTCATACAATTATTATGTAAGAAACACTATTTTTTTTTCCATAAATCAACCCATTTCATAGCTTCAGAGGAAAATTTGACCATATCCATTTTCCATGTTCCACTTCTCAAATTTTACACAGTAACAGTTCAGTTCAGTCGCTCACTCATGTCTGACTCTTTGCAAGCCCATGGACTGCAGCACGCCAGGCCTCCCTGTCCATTACCAACTCCTAGATCTTGCTCAAACTTGTACCCATTGAGTTGGTAATGCCATCCAACCATCTCATCCTCTGTCGTCCCCTTCTCCTCCCGCCTTCAGTCTTTCCCAGCATCAGGGTCTTTTCCAATGAGTCAGCTGTTTGCATCAGGTGGCCAAAGGATTGGATTTTCACTGTGACAAGGTGCTTGGGAAACATGGTATGGGATGAGTCATGGATCGTTTGTCCACAGAGTTATGCCAAAGCCAGCACTGTCCCTGGAGCTCTCTACTTCATCTTTTTTGGGTTCAGGGCCTAGCATCCTTCATTGAAGCTTCCTCTGCTCCTATAGGCTTAGACATGCCTCATAAGCCATTTTCTTTCTGAACCCCTTTATCACTACCAGACTGTATGGAAACTGCTCTAGTCCTCCCATGTTCTTCCCTTTTGATTCTCCCGTCCTCAGTCAAAATTCTATTTCTTCCCCCTTATGTTTCTCACTGACTACTTGTTTACAGCTCAATCCTACTTCTTCAGCCATTTGATACATTTGCGGAAGTCCCCTAAAGTCTTAGCATGCTGCTGCTGCTGCTGCTAAGTCTCTTCAGTCATGTCTGACTCTGTGAGACCCCATAGACGGCAGCCCACCAGGCTCCCCCGTCCCTGGGATTCTCCAGGCAAGAACACTGGAGTGGGTTGCCATTTCCTTCTCCAATGCATGAAGGTGAAAAGTGAAAGTGAAGTCGCTCAGTCGTGTCCCACTCTTCGCGACCCCATTGACTGCAGCCTACCAGGCTCCTCCATCCATGGGGTTTTCCAAGCAAGAGTACTGGAGTGGGGTGCCTTTGCCTTCTCTGAAGCGCAGAGGGATGGAAACACCAGAGAGAACTCCATCTTCAGTTTTGATCACAGGGGAGAGGAGCAGGGAGGAAACAGGGTGAAAAACCTCCCCAGTGACTCACATTCTAAAATATTATTCCCCCATAGTGTCATGCACTGAGCTGGAAAGCCAAGGGCATGGCTATGCAGAGGAACTGGAGAAGGAACGTAGAGCTCGTGAAATTCAGACTGGCTTGAAGAGGAGCTTCAGACAGATGGAGGGAAAGCAGGCAAGAACGGCAGCCCTCATCAGAACCAAGTCATCTCCTGGCCTTTACAATGACTGAGTCCACAAGGACTGGCTCTCCTCTGGACAGACACGGATATTCCCAAGGAGAGGCGTGATCATACGTGAGCTTGAGATGGCAGCTCAGCTGTACTGTTCATCAGAGAGTCTGAGGGCAGGGTGGGAGCCCACGTGTCACCCTTCAGGTTCGCCGGAGATCGCCCCACAACAGGAAATCAGCCACCAGGAGCGTCTGTGGAGAGGTCTGGCCCTACCCCACTGGAGAAGTCCCCTAGGCTGCCTCCGCGTGATGCTGTCTCTTATGTGCAGCTTCATGGGGTCGCTTGCTCCCAGCATCGCCTGCTCCTCCTGGCTGCTTCGTGCCCTTCCCGCCTAGGCCTCCCTAGCCTGAATCCTCTCGATCACAGCTCTGTCGTTTCTAGCATCGTTTCGTAAACTCACCGAACGTGTGGATTCACCAAATGAAACCTGCTTCCACTTCTTTCACTCACTTGCCCAGGAATTCACACTTCTGGATCAGTGATTCTCAAGTTTGAGCATGCCTCAAAATCACCTGGAGTTGAGCTGTGGCAGGGATGGACATTTTTGAACACAGATTGCTGGGTCCCATCCCCAGAATTTCTAAATCAGTGAATCTGGAGTGAAACATGAAAATGTTAATTTCTCTTTCTTTCTTTCTTTTTTTTTTTTTTTGCACTTTCTTTCTTATTAAAAAAAATTAATTAATTTATTTTAATTGGAGGCTAATTCCTTTACAGTATTGTGGTGGTTTTGGCCACCCATCGACATGAACCAGCTACGGCGCACATGTGTCCCCCCATCCTGACCCCCCCACCTCCCTCCCCACCCCATCCCTCTGGGCTGTCCCCGAGCACCAGCTCTGAGTGCCCTGCTTCACACGTTGAACTTGCACTGGTCATCTGTTTCACATATGATAATATACATGTTTCAGTGCTATTCTCTCACATCTTCCCACCCTCGCCTTCTCCCACAGAGTCTAAAAGTCTGTTCTTTACATCTGTGTCTCTTTTGCTGTCTCGCGAACAGGGTCATCGTCACCATCTTTCTAAATTCCATATATAGGCGTTAATATGCTGTATTGGTGTCTCTCTTTCTGACTTACTTCACTCCACGTTCATCCGCCTCATTAGAACTGACTCAAATGTGTTCTTTTTCATAGGCGAGCAGTAGAGAATGTTAATTTTTAACAAGTGTCCAGGTTCATGCTGATGCTTCTGTCTCCAGGCAAAGCTGGTCTGGCGATGCCAGAACACAAATGCTTACATTTAGAAATGGGAAACAGTCCTGCCCTCCTGAAAGCAAAGTGTTTCAGTGACAAATAGATCATTCTATTTTTCTCTGGTCAAAAACAGTTATTTGTTTCCCAGCCTGTGTGCTTTGCTACAGTCTAGGCAACTGAGAGAATGTAAGAATACTTTTTTGTCTGTAGTTACTTTCAGGTCAGGCTTATGCAATGCCGTGTGAATTATTTATTTACTAAATATTTAGTAAGCACTTACTTTCTGTGGTAGGTATTATGAGATGGATGAATATGAGACATACTGCATCTCATCTGATGGAGGTAATACTATGCTGTCAAAAGCCTGCAACTTTTGGAGCCCCACAGTCTAGATGGAAGCCCACCTCTGCTGCAAAGGGTGCTGGTGTGGCTGTGCAGTCTGCACCGATGCAGACCCCAGGGCCGCTGTGTCTTTTAGCTAAACTTGACCTAGATTTCCAGTAATTCTGCTCCTTGTATGATTCTAGCAAGGGATGGGCACAGGAGAAATCTGCACAAGGTTTGGAAGCAGTGGCCGCCATGCCCACATTGTTGCATCCCATGCCATCGTCACTGACCTCAGGGCCCACTTCAAGGGCATCGGCAGCAGCCAGGCCACAGTCCCCATCCCTGCCATCTCCCCCTTCAGCTTCTTCAAGATACAATCCAGGTGCTGTACAGCCTCGTGGGAAGGGGCGCCTGCTCCTCCTTCACTTTGCCCGCTTTATCAAGACTGGGGGCAGGGAGACACAGACAGGGCTCCAGTTTGCCCTCGTGGGGTCCAGTTTGTGCAGGAGGGACCCACGCTTTACTTGGGATCCGATTTGTCCTCCACTCACATAAAATTTTCTTAGGACTGTGAGCCCTGGTCGCTTATATTGTCTTCCCTCCCACACCAGACAAAGAGACAACTTTGCAGAGACTCTTTATCCGCTCTCATGATTATGCAAGATCCAATTTCTCACCAGATCCCTTACACCACATCCCTCTTAGTGGTTCCACCTATCGAATCCCAACTAATAGAGAGACCATTCATGTAGACTATGACACGGATACCTCTCTTGAGAGTTTTGCGACGTACAACCTATGTGATCAAAGGCCTGAACCCTGTCCAAATACTTAAGATCTAAATGACCTTGTCAATCTGTGGAGCTTAACTTCAGTTTGCTCATGTGCAAGCTGATAACAGGGCTTCCCAGGGGGCACTAGTGATGAAGACCCCACTTGCCAATGCAGGAGGTGCAATAGCTACGGTCTCCATCCCTGGGTCAGAAAGAACCCCTAGAGGAGGAAATGGCACCCCACTCTGGTATTCTTGCCTGGAAAATCCCACGGGCAGAGGAGCCTGGTGGGCTACAGTCCATGGGACTGCAAAGAGTTGGACATGCCTCAACTACTGAGCACACACAAACTGATAATATTAAGAAGTAGCTCAGAGTATTATTCTGAGGATGAAATGAGCTGGCATATACAAAAGCTCTTGCCCACTCTAACTCAATGCACTCACGCCATCCCAAGTTGCTGTCCTCTGGGTCATGATTCTGTTTTATCATCTATGTATCAACTATTGCCCTGGAAGTTGCCCTATTTATTCCCTTCACGTTTATGATCCATGTTCCTTCACTAGAACATAAACCTAGGAGGGAATGCGCTTTGTCTACCCTGTTTGCCATTCTATTTCCAAGGCCTGTGTCCCCGGAACAGGCTTTGGTGCTCACTCGGGATGCTGGATGGATGGATGGATCGAGGATAGGAGGAGTGTGAGAGGGTGAATGAATGAAATGCCTCTAAGACTGGCTGTCCTAGTTCATGAGACTGAACATGTGACAGCATTCTTTAATGAATTTGTAAACTGTTCGTGGAAAGGTGTTCCCATTACCCACAGTATCTAACAGATCAAGGTATAGGCCATAACGTGGTACTTACAGAATCTGAGACTACAGGGAAGCCGTACTTAAACGAGAACCCAGAGTAACCATAAAGTTTCTTTTAAAGTTACAAATAACCATGAAGTCTTCTTTATGGTTAAGAAGACATTTCAATGATGGATAAAATCAACTGGAGAAGTCTGGATGGGAGGGTGGTAAAAAGGGGGGAAAGCCCAGGTGTTCAGAAAAGCGTAGGATATGTTTGAATAGCAGTTTTCAACGTAGCGCTGTGCTCAGTTGCTCAGTCATATTCAACTCTTTGTAACCCCGTGGACTGTAGCCTGCCAGGCTCCTCTGACCACGGAGTTTTCCAGGCAAGAATGCTGAAGCACGCTGCCATTTTATACATCAGGGGATTGCTGCAACCCAGGGAGGGAACAGGCATCGCTTGCATCTCCTGCGCTGGCAGGCGGGCTCTGTGTCCCTGTGCCACGTGGGAAGCTCTTGATGTAGAGTTAGTAAGAGGAAATGTGTAGAAAATAAATGAGGTGGAATGGGAGGATAAAGAAGGAACAAAGTAGGGAAGCCTTTTTCTTCCTCTAAATATGAAACTTTATTTTGTTGAATAATATCTCACTAAACGTGTGCTTCACAGGGCACTAGCAGTAGCTGGTCAAGATCTAGGAAAAAAGGGACTTCTGTTCAAGAGTACATCCCTTCTCTTCCTCTGCAAACACGCCAAGGGCTTCACCGTATTCAAGCCTCAGGGAGACCCTGCAGTCAAGCTGACTTTTTAAAGTTTTATTGAGATGGTGGTTCCTGTATTTACTGGTGGAAAATCATGCAACATGCACGTCGATATCCAGGAGAAATCCAGCACCCGATGGGTGAATTTCAAGAAGTTCTCTGCCAACATTCTATAGCAGCTATCAAGGAAACACGAAGATGAATAGTATACATTCCAGACTATGACTAACGTAGTGCTGTGTAGGGAAAAAGACCCCAGATTTAAGTCATGATTCAGAGATGGAGAGCAATATAATCAGAATACAACTGTAGACATGTTCCTCTTGAAGCGGCAGATCTCAGACTTGAGGGTTGAGGAATGAGGATACACAAACCATTCAGTGTCTACACTCATCCAAAAATCTGAGTTCAGGGTTAACAGTGAATGTGTTCCTTTATGCCCCTTCTTCAGTGGGGACGATGGGGTCCAGGCCAGCTGAGGAACCCTGAGAGACCCCGAGGGAGGCAGAGGCTAAACCCTGGGTAACTCTTGACACGTCAGAAGGTCAGAGTTGGGAGACTGAATGCAAACCCCATGACCCGTAAGAGGGCTGGAAGGAAAGACCCAACTGGAAGACGAGGTGCGTTGCAAAGTGAGAAGCTGGTCAAGGAAAGGGGACAAAGAGAAAGGAGAAGTCATGCTTAGGCACGTGGGAGACGCACAGAGGCCATAAGACTGCAGTCACGTGTGTGTGATCAAGGCCAGGTTACTGTACAGGTGGGAATTGGAGGAAAGTGAGGTTAAAGGCATTGGAGACGGAGCGTCCTTAAGGCCTGAAGGCTGATGAGGGTGAACCAGGCATGGGCTCACAGGGAGTGGAGGCCTCTGGCAGGGGGCCAGATGGAACTTTGCGCCCATTGCTGCTTTCTTTAGGGAGAGGTGGAGAGGTCCCTAGGGGAATATTGACATGGACTTGGCTGTGGCAAGTTGTCTGGGCTTTCTGCGGCAGGGTTGAAGCTAGACCTCCAGGAATAGAAGAGCTCACATTCCTGTCTTTAGCTAAGACCCCTGAGGCTGTATATCTATGGGATCCACAAGCAAAGAGCTTCACCTGCTATTGATGGTAACTTCCTCTAGTGCGGCATGTCTATCTCTGTACCCGCAGATTCTGGGTCAGTACTAGTATGCACGTTTAGCATGTAGTATGAACTTGATAAATATTTGATGAGTGAATGGAAGGAGGAAGGAAGAAAAGAGGGAAGGGAAGTAGGGAGAAAGGGAAACCCTGCCGAAGATCAGAGAACATGTAAAGATCATTTAACAACATGAGTGTATGCATGCTAAGTCACGTCAGTCCTGTCCAGCTCTTGGTGACCGCATGGACTGTAGCTCGCTGGACTCCTCTGTCCATGGGATTCTCCAGGAAAGAATACTGGAGTGGTCGCCATGCCCTCCTCCAGGGGATCTTCCTAACCCAGGGATTGAACCTGCGTCTCCAATGTCTCCTGCATTGCCAGGTGGATTCTTTACACTAGCTCACCTAGGAAACCCTGACATCCTGAGTCTCTGATAAAACCTAAGGACATTATGTAAATGCCTAATGACATGAGACATGACCTCTCAACTTTTCTCTGAATTTTTGAGGCACCAAATCAAACCCAGTATATCTTTTGCTCTGAATCTTCTGATTCTTCATCTTTATCCCATAGTGTAAGCAAAAGACAATCTGGTATTTGCATGCATGAGTCAGCTTTCAATAACAGTTGTCCGGTGCGTTTTCTGTGAACGCAGGACCCATCTGAACACTAATAACAAAGGCCCGTCTACAGTCAGCCAGAACCTGCTGTCAGCTTCTTCAGGCTCTGCATTTGTGGATTCAATCAACCACAGATTGAAAATATGGAGGGAAAAATCCCAGAAAGTTCCAAGGCCAAAACTTACATTTGTCACACCAGTAATTACTCACATAGCATAAATGTATTTGATATATAAGTAATCTAGACATGATTTAAAGTATACAAGAGGATATACATAAGCTATATGCAAATACTATGCTATTTCCTGGGTTGGCCAAAAAGTTGGTTTGGATTTTTCTGTAAGATTCTATATATAAAATATATATATAGGACTTGAGCATTGGCAGATTTTGGTATCAGAGGGGGTCCTGGAACAAATCCACCTTGGACATCAAGGGATGACTCTATAGAGACAAGAATAATCAGAAAATGAAGCAAAGCAGAGATGGGCACTGTCCTCTGATGAACTGAGCAATATTGAGGGGAAGATGGGTGTTTGGAGTCTAAAATCAGTCCAGGCATCTGCATAGACACAACAAAGATGTCCTTCCCACAATCAGAAAAATAGCACTTTTCATTTGCCATTAACATTTGCCTACTGCCCAGTGTCAGTGGCCATAAGAAAAGCTGGCCAGGCGGAGTTAGGTTAGACTGCGTTCTTTGGGGGGAGAGGAGGAAAACCGGATTGCTCCAGTATGAAGGTAATTTAAAATCCATAATAAATAAAGTAATGAGGTTTTCAGGGAATCACTTAAGCAGGAAGACTGGTATGAAGTTACTAAATCTATAGCAAAATAAGGGTTCTTCAAAAGTTTTAGCTCCTAATTTATTAAACAGTAATTTCATGTTTATTTTCTAATAAAAAATAAAAGATCTATCTTTCCTGGTTTTGTGTAAAATCTAAATATTGTTTCGTTACATGTATAAATTTACTGCTGAAATTTTAGTGCTGAGAATCTGCATAGCATGGCACATTAAATGGATATTGATCTAACATTAGAAATAAAAATACCCATTAAATTAATCAATAAGGATCTAATTCCTGATGAACTCAGCAGCCTAAGGTAGGGTATATTTGTTTGCCTTTCCCCTTTCCAAGTAAACTATTTCATGTTATAGGAAATAATCCAACAGTTAAAAGATTATACTGGGGGAAAACAGCGTTGGTGAAAGCTGCAGTTTGTAATTGCAAAGTTAATTATCTTTCCTAAACCATCAGTTGTCACTTAGAGAGACCAGATTCTTGCAGACTCTCCAGGGACTGCCTTTATTTCATTCCTAATGGCTTGGGACCCACCATTTTGCTGTCTCTGAACATTTGGTCACTGAATGCACCATTTATGGAGTATTGTTTAATTAAGGACAAATTAAGAGAACTGTGCACAGAATTTAATTTCATAGACTCTGTAAATTCTTTTAAAGAGGATACTAACTATAGGCATGATAAGTTTTCATTATCCATCGCTTCTATAAGGTATTGACAATTTATTGTTTGCCACAGTTCCAAGTTTTGTTTACTCTTCAGGGGATTTTTTTTTTGGCACCGCACTTTTTCCTGTGTGCTTTTTTCACTGTGCTTCACAGCAATCCTATGGAGACAGCCGGCTCCTCATTAACCCCTTCGGTTCTGAATCAGCCCAGAGGCAGAGGACCACATGCTTGGAAGATTGCATCTGACTTTTGTAAAGACTAGTGATTTATGGCAAGGGTCAAATAAAAACTGACACCATTAGAATATGTGCTTAATGTTCTAGATCCTGGGATATAAAATATCTCAAGTGGATAGTCATTCATTTATTCTTCCATTTGACAAATATTTATTGAGAGCCTGCTATGCACCAGGAAATATTCTAATGCAGAATGTACCATTTACTAAGAAGTAGAGGAGTTCTCAAATATTTTGGTTTAAACATTTTTGAGAATAAATTGTTTTTTCTCAGGATCACCTCTAAGAAGTCAAGTGCAAATAATGCTTTTTCTGCTGTTGCTTTGATGGAACAATTTTGTATTTGCTATGAAGTGGACTCTTAGAGATCTTATTATCCAAACTCCTATATGTTACTAATGAGTAATTTGAGTTATAGAGAAGTACTTTTACCTGTCCAAGTTCATTCAGCACATTAGTATCTTACCAGACACTCCAGCATTCTTGCCTGGAGAATCCCAGGGACGGGCGAGCCTGGTGGACTGCCGTCTATGGGGTCGCACAGAGTCGGACACAACTGAAGCGACTTAGCAGCAGCAGCAGCCGCAGCAGATACTTAAAGCCTCACATATAAAATTACTTTAAGGTAACTATAATTATAATATAATAATAAATATCTGTAATGTTAAGGCTCTTATATTTGCATATAAAAGAAGCTCAAATCAAACTCTAATCAGTGAGTTTGTTATAAAGATATAGAAGCTCCAGGACAAATTGACACCAGGAATCTGATCATCAGGGTTCTCTGCAATCTTATATCTCTGCCTCTATGGACAGCTCCTTTTTTTCCTTTTTAAATATTTTCTCCTTCCATTTGGAAAACAGAGCTGCCAAAAATTCCTGGATTTATGCATTACATTCTAGCAACTCAGAGATATACTCCCTCCTGTTACAAATCAAAATTCCCAGGAATTTTTGGAAAAACTTGAGGCCAAATATCTTCTGGAACCAGTCCATCATGGCCAGTTAGGAAAGCTTTCTTGAGGGCACTGTGATTAATTCATGTCAGAGGTTCAATCGAGGATCAGTCGGCTAATAAAGGAGTCCATCAAGAGAGTATAGCAGGGATTGGGAAAGTGCGGAGGGCCTATGTGTATCACTTTTGAAACTGGGTGCTCCTGCTAACGGAGAAGGCAATGCCACCCACTCCAGTGCTCTGGCCTAGAAAATCCCATGGATGGAGGAGCCTGGTGGGCTGCAGTCCAGGGTCGCAAAGAGTCGGTCAAGACTGAACGACTTCACTTGCACTTTTCACTTTCATGCATTGGAGAAGGAAATGGCAAACCGCTACAGTGTTCTTGCCTGGAGAATCCCAGGGACGGGGGAGCCTGGTGGGCTGCCAACTATGGGGTTGCACAGAGTCAAACACGACTGAAGTGACTTAACAGCAGCAGCAGCACCTCCTGCTAAAGTCATAGGAGTTTTATTCAAAGAACTGAAAGCAATACAAATGTCCTTCAACAATAAAATAGCTAAATATGCTATGATGTTTTGTAGACTAGCACACTACACGGCAACAGAAAATGAATGAATTGCAGCTACACACAATCAGAGACATCAGTTTCCCAAGCTTAATTCACAATGTAAGTTTTGTGTGTGAGAAAAGCCACAGATGAAAAACGCGTACTGTATTATCCCTTTTATGTAAAATTTTTAAGAGTCAGAGCTAGTGTTTAGCAGTTCACACTAAAGCAGTTGAAACTATTAATAAAACCAAGAAGAAATTATTGAAAAATCAGGATTATCTTTGGGTGGAATGATGAATGCCTAAAGGGCCCATGAGGAGGGTTTTGGCGACCTGGCAATGTTTTATATCTTGAACCAGATGGTTTCACGTAGGCATTGACCTTGTGAGAATTCACTGAGCTACATATTTACGTCTTGTGTACTTTTATAAGGGAATTATTATTCATAATAGAAAACAAGCCAATTTTTCTAATAAGGGTCTTGGCCCATGCACACTTACCCAATGCCGGGATGTCGACAAAGAAAAGGAGAGACAATGGAACCACTTCAGGGCTCTCAGAGCGGAGGGGCCTTAATCTTATTTCTGCTCTAGTTTTCCAGGTGTTAGCAAGTCTCAACAGATTGTCTTCCTGCTCATAAATCCGGCGCGTAGGGAGGGGCGTTTGACTGTTTGCTGGATGGACCAGCCCTGCAGAGGCCTCTTGTCCCCGCGGGTCCTAAGAGAGCGCGGGGTGAGCAGCCGGTGGGGCCGCGGTGGAATTCTGGGGACAGTCCACCGGCGGGGGCGCAGGGTAAGGACGTCGGAGAAGTGGTGGTGAGGCTCCTAGATTTCAGATGCCGCCACTGATGATAGTCCACAAACCCACATCCTCGCCACTCTTTCTTTAATCGTTATTATTTTGGCTGCGATGGGCCTTCACTGCTGTGCCTGGGCGTGCTCCCGTGGCACTGAGCGGGGGTGGGGGAGGCTACGCCCGGTTGTGCCGCGCGGGTTCTCACGCTGGCGCTCCTCTTGCTGCTGAGCACAGGCTCTGGGCCTGCGGGCCTACAGCGTGAGCTCAGGAGTCGTGGTGCACAGGCTTAGCTGCCCTGCAGCTTCTGAGATCTTCCTGGACCAGGTTTCAAACCCGTGTTCTCTGCACTGACAGGCGGATTTTAAGCACTGGGCTGCCAGGGAAGTCCATCCTCACAACTTTTAATCCTCAGGGTTCATGAGACCCGCAGGCCCCTCTGGACTCCCTTAAAAGAGAAAACTGCTTTTAGAGTGAAGCAGTTTCAAATCTAAACCTTCCTTCAAATCTAAACCTCAGTGGATATAAGATTTTGAGGGAAACACCCAAGTAATATACTGCAAACATCCTTATGTATCAAAGCACAGAGTTTGGTACCTACTTGAATAGAAGAATAGAGAAAAGTACAGGAAAACCAATAAGAACCACAGAAAACTTAACTTCAAAATTATAAATTTAATATCCACAAGTGAGCTCTTTATGTAAGTTCATTTAAAGTAGTTAGAATTGGCTGATAGCAACAAATTTGACATCATAGTTGAAAGAAGTAGAGACTTGCTGTTATTTTAGTTTGTAATAAATCTCAGAAGAAGACAGTTTCTAGCATGGACTCAACAGTTGTACATTGTCAGAGCCTTGCATTGGTAATTTGTATTAACCTTTTCCATATAATCACAAGGTGGTTGCTACAAATTAGCTCCTACAAACTCATTCAAGGCGGCAAGAAGGGAAAAATGCTGGGGAATGACATGTCCAAGATATGACTCATGGATCTCTGCTTACAAAACTCCTGTTCAAAGCCAGGGTCACTCTTAACTGAAATAAAGAACATGGACATTTAATCAGACTCATACTATCCCAGTTGCCAAGAAACAAGAGTGAATTGGTTGTGGAATAGGTAACCGAGAACGTCTTCAGCATTGTTGTGGTCTCTTATTATTTATAAAAACAGCGTCAAATCAAAGGATGATCCCTGTGGGGATAGAAATCATTTAGGAGCACTTATTAAAAGGTAGTTAAAGGCAGCTTCAATCTAAACGGTATCAGAAGCGATTGTCTACCTTATTAGAGACGAATATTGGAAAGGCCCATGACTTTAAAAGAGTAGTCGTATTCCTATCTAAAACACTGAATTTGTCAATATGCATGGTTTTCATATCCTTTTTTGAATAATATTATATAACGTCTGCATTTTCAAGGCAAAATTGATATACAAGAGGAAGAACATTTAAAGTACCTCCAATTCCTTCTGGGCTTCCCTCGTGGCTCAGATGGTAAAGAATCCCCCCACGATGCAGGAGACCTGGGTTCGATCCCTGGGTTGGGAAGATCCCCTGGAGGAGGGCACGGCAACCCACTCCAGGATTCTGGCCTGGAGAATCCCCATGGAGAGAGGAGCCTGGTGGGCTGTACCCCACAGGTCACAAAGAGTCAGACACGACTGAGCTCCAAGCACATAATTTCCTTCTGGCCCTATTTCCTATTTTCATCTATTAATAATCCCACATCATCTTCAGTATATGGAATCCTGAAGTTCGAACGTCATTACAGTATATGACTATTTCTTTGCTACTGAAGCAACCAATCCTTAACTATTTTTCCCCAAACTGAAAAAGTCTTTTGTAGAGATAGCATCATTCTTTACAAAGTTATCATCTATTTGGCAGCCCTTCATCCACCAGAATGAGAAATAAATACACCCACTTAAAAAAAGTAAACACATTTTAGGCAGTGTGTGTGTACCTGCGTGTGTCTCTGTGCAGGCGTTTACACACATTTATGCATAAAGTGGAGCCAAGACAGATTTTATAAGAGGCTAGATCGCTGAACACAAGATCTGGGACTAAATTCTTGCGATTTGTTTCTACCATTACAGAAGAAATGAGAGTAAACATTTGGGTATGGGAAAGAAAAACTTAATGAATCCACAGCTAGATAAATGAGTAGATAAAGCTTCAATATGTGCCCTCAGATTTGCAGGTGTGCACACTCAGATTTGCAGACAGACAAGAGGGTTTTGTTTTATACTTTATAGAGAATCCCCTAGCCATGAACTAAGTCCTAAAATATTTAGATAAGATGGAGTGTATACAGAGGAAGAGGAAGGAAAGAGGAGGCTTGATGTGGAAGAGAGGGCAGACTTGGAGGGGAAACACTGAAGGCTCAGGCATGAAACGTCTTCTGAATCACAGCTAACGGATTGCTCACACAACACTCAAATGCTATAGAAGAATTATACCAAATCCAAAACCTGTCAAAGGAGATTTAGCCACACAGTTCAGAAGTTATCCCCCATTGGGTAACTGTCTATAATCTTGCAACAAACCCCAGAAGTGTTCACGGTAGTTATTCCATATGCTAAGGGTAGCATAACATTTCAGAGCTGTCAGTTTTAATTTCAGCTTTATTAATTTTACCATAAGCCCACAGACGTATATTTCAGAAGGCACATATCACAAAGATCGTAAACTCCCACAAAGAAGCTGGTGATAGTTATAGGTTATGTCACAGGTTTGATGGGAATTAGATTCATCAGGAGACTAGTAACAGGTTTAATGTATATGTCAAAGCATGCATGAAGAAAATAGCCTGTCCACAAATTGACAGTTAGGACATGTCCAAGTGATTAAACACACTGTGCAGAGATGTTTTTGTCTCATTAACAACACATTGTGTTACAAAAATGTGAGCTTTAAAGCAAACCTAGGAGCTTGTGATGAAAGGTTTACTTTTTTTAAAGAAAACTATTTTTATTTCTAAAAGCACTGGTTCTTACATCAATATTTCTCAGTAACTTGATTATTTTTGTGAACTGGAATCAAAATTTTTATGGTGTATTAGCACACATTTTTCTACCACTGACTGGCTGATATCAGTGGGCTTTAAAATATATATACTGAAACATATTGTGGTAAATTAAAATATTAAAATTGCTGCACATTCTTTGCCACTCATCCAACTGAAAGATAGAATCTATTTCCCTCTTCTTGAATTTGGGGTAACTTTGGGACTTGTTCCATTCAGTAGAATGTGGGAAGAATCACTCTAGCTTTCATGGATGATGAGCCTTAAGATATCTTAAAACAGGCTCATCTGTGTGAAAGCAGTCACAAAAAATTATTAAATTATTTATTAAAATTAGTAAATCTCAAAGATGAGCCAGTGGCAATTGCTGGAGCCATTGATCACGGTGACATAACAATTGGGAACACGAGTGCTCTCACCTTCACCTCTTAGCACCTTGACTCCGGAAGCCAGCTACCATGTAAGACGTCCAACGCCCGTGACACCTCCATGCTGTAAGGAAGCCCGACTACTCAGAGAGAAGTTGCTGGGAGGAGAGCTGCAGTCAGCGCCAGATGTGCAAGAGAAGCTTGCTTAGATCTTCCGGCCTGGCCATATCAGGAGCTGAATACAGCTAAATGAATTTTAGCTGATACCATGTAGAAGTACTGCCCAGAAGAGCACCATCTAAATTCCCCTTCACTGTATTTCTTTTAAGCTACTATGTCTCGAGGCTGTTTGTAGCAGGACCACCAACAGATAAGCCACATAGTGCGTACGGCGCATGCGTGTGCTTCCCCTTCTATGCCGTTTGTATCTTCATGAGAGGAAACTAACCAGGGTTAGGAGCTACTCCTTCAGCCCTGGCCCCAGGCTGAAGGCAAGAATACCAGACCTAAGACCAGCCGAAATGAAAAACACCAGACCCAGCTGGACCTACGGCCAGATCCAGCTGCCAGAGCTCAGCCCAGAGATGCCGACCTCGGCCGATCCACACACACAGGAGAAGCAAACGCTTCTGGTGTCTGCTGCTGTGATTATCGTGCAGCAATATCTGACTGATACCATTTCTTAGAAGATTTTGGGAGAAAGAGATAAGTGGGCTTTTGAAGAGGATTTGCTGAATACTCCCTGAGTACTTGGGTGGTATCCCTGACTCAATGGACATGAGTTTGAGCAAGCTCAAGGAGATGGTGAAGGACAGGGTAGGCTGGCGTGCTGCAGTCCATGGGGTCGCCAAGAGTCAGACACGACTGAGCGACTGGACAACAACACCAACCCTGTATACACTGGGATTTCTGGCTCCACTGGGCAAACACTAGACAGAGAGAAAATATAGAGGGGGACTGATTAAAAAAACAATCTGATGAAGAAAAAACGCTGACTGGGGACCAGTGTAAAGCAGAAGTTTAGAAAATGAGCGAAAGAGAAGTCACCATGGACAAATGGACATGGTTTCCTTACCCCTTATCAGTAGCTAGGATTGTGATGTTAATCATCGAGACAGAGTCACTCACAATTATATTACCCTTGACTCCAAAAATGAAAACCTATCTAGTATATATAATAGCACTTTTTGTTATTTGACCCTCACAATATGCAAATGAAGAAAGCAGGGAAGGTTTTTTTTTATTTCATAAATTAGACAAAGCTCAGAAAGATTAAATGCCTCATCTGCTGCAAAAAAACCTTGTCTCTAAGACTTTTCCTCTGAGATCTAGCCCTTTATACAGCAATGCTTTTCATCTCAGTTTTACCAGGAAAAGCAAAAAGGCTTATCCCAACCCGGAATTCAATAGAGTGCCTTGTCTAAGAACCGCAAAATGCTGCCAAGCATCCGCAGTGCTTGTCTCGGGACCTTGCCTGTGTGCCGCCTCAGGCTCATTTGGTTTTGTCTGTGGTGCTGGTGCGTCATCCAGGTCAGCCCCCCCCTCTCCTTCGTGGTTGGCCTCCTACCTAATGCTGCTGACCGAAGCTGAGCCCCAGCAATGCATGAAGTCAGAAACTGGCGGGGAAAGGCATAGTGTTGGCTCCTATGTAATGGATTAAGCAGAAGCAAAATACCGGCCGTAATTAAAAATATATCTTGGTCCTAGGTTGATATTTAGTATCTCGTCCATTAGCTTACTGGCTGAGAGTTCATAGCCTTTGTGTCATCCCATTTGAGGGTTCTAATTTGGGCATTGTGGTAAACTCCATTGTCAGCACTCATTGGGGCTATTAATAGTAAAATCTACAAAGTTCTATTGTCTTGATTTTCTTGCTTTGGTGTATTCTTCCATGGGAGTAACAGAATCACTGCCTTTCTCATTAAAAATATTCTATGCTGATATTCCTTTAGCCAAGCACATTATTAGTTGCTCAACTAGTTCTAGCATTTTGATCTTCTCTGACTAAAAGCCCGGTATTTTATTCTACAAGCAAATATCACCTATATATGCCAGGCATTTTGGTACAGGTTAAATAATACACCTAGCGGTAAAGAACCCACCTGGCAATGCAGGAGACACAAGAGACATGGGTTTCAATCCCTGGGTCAGGGAGCTCCCCTGGAGAAGGGCATGGCAAGCCACTCCAGTATTGTCATCTGGAGAATCCCATGGACAGAGGAGCGTGGTGGGCGACAGTTGATGGGGTTGCAAAGAGTTGGACACAACTGAAGTGACTTAGCATGCACCTGCAAATTCCAAAACCATTTCTTTGGCTGGGATATTTGCTAATTTTTATGATAAGAAAGTAATGAAACCTTCCAAGTCCAGTTGAGTAAATTAATCTGTTTGATGATTTGTATTTTCAAGAGACTTGTAGATCACTTCCAAAGAGAAGAATGTTCTAGAAGCTCATTAAGGGATCTTTTCCGATTAAAATATGGGCAGAAGGGAGACCAGATACACACGCATGTGGTAGAATGCCCACGCTGCTCTCTCCCTCGCTGCTCTCTCCCTCATCCCACGAAGTGCGCTGTCTCAGTTCACCGGAGGCGTCTTCGGACCACGTGGTGCCAGAATGCCTTCACAAGACTCTTCGCCTCTCCAGAATCCCTGCAGATTCTTCTGCAGACACTGGATCCTCTGCAGATCCATGGGAACGTTAGAAAGAGGTGTCCCTTATCCCATTGTGCTGCCTCTTCACCTGGCTCCTAAGGCAAAAGTTCCCGTTCCTGAGCTTCCCAAATCTCTCCATCAAAATGGCCTCAAGCGAGCCTGCACCTCTGTGATATGGTACTATAAGAAATATATATATATATATATATATATATATGTGTGTGTGTATATATACACATATTGGTTTCTGTTCCCAGATCTGGCCAGAGCTCCTAAAACCTATTGCAATTTCCTAAGCAATAAAGGTGCTAGATGTATCTTTTATTATAATTGTTGATCTTGGACCCAGGTTTCTGACTCAGAGCTCCTAAATTCTTTGGAATTTCCTGACTGATGGGAGGGTCTCAAATGGCTCTTGGTGGGATCCTGGTTGGGGGCTGGTCACCAGAAAAACCAAGCCAGGATGAGAAGCTTGGACTTTCATTTCCATTCTCCATCCTCCAAGGAGGAGAGAAGGGTTAGGTTACGCTGACCTAATAATTGATCACAGCTTTGAGATAAAGCTTCCCTGCATAAGAAACCCTGAACTATAGGGTTTGGAGGACTTCTAGTTTGGTGGACACGCAGGAAAGGAAGGTGGGTGCCTGGAGAGGACATGGGTTTAGCCTACCTCTTAAACTGTATCCTCTCTAGTAAGGAAACTATTTTCCTGAGTTTTGCGAGCCATTCTAGCAAATTACTGGACATGAGGCGGGGGTCATGGGGACCCTGATTTGCAGCTGGTTACTCAAAAGTACAGATGCAGACCTGGGACTTGCAAGTGGCATCTGATGTGGGTTCAGTCTTGTGGGGCTGAACCCTTAGCTTGTAACATCCGATGCTAACACCATGTAGACTGTGTCAGAACCAACTGAACTGTGGGACACACAGCTGGCACCAGAGAATTGGTCAGTGTGAAAGAAAGCCCACACATCTGATGACGTAAGTTAGCAGAGCAGACGAGAAAATCATCAATCACCTAACGCTTATTATACAAGTATATGAAGCTCTGACAAATCAAAGGTGGCTCCTGGGTGTGAGACTGGACAGGATAATTAATAAAGACTTTCTGCCAGCAAGAACTCACACATATGGACATTTCCTTCAGCATCTTGAATATGGTTCCAGTTCCAGTTCAGTCGCTCAGTCGTGTCCGACTCTTTGTGACCCCATGAATTGCTGCACGCCAGGCCTCCCTGTCCATCATCATCTCCCGGAGTTCACTCAGACTCACGTCCATCGAGTCCGTGATGCCATCCAGCCATCTCATCCTGGGTCGTCCCCTTCTCCTCCTGCCCCCAATCCCTCCCAGCATCAGAGTCTTTTCCAATGAGTCAACTCTTCGCATGAGGTGGCCAAAGTACTGGAGCTTCAGCTTTAGCATCATTCCTTCCAAATCTGGTTACATTATGAATAAAATGCATTTGAAACTTTTCAGTTAAAAAAACGAAGAAGAAAACACTACATTTTTCATTGAATCCTTACCTCTCTCACCTAGAGTCACACTGTCCAATATACGCCCACACATGGCTGTTGGGCACTTGAAAAGTGACTAGTCCCAGTGGAGATGCACCTTTATAGTGTGAGACACATACACTTCAAAGATTTAATATGGAAATAATGTAAACTGTTTATCAATAATTTTATATTGATACGCTAAGATGATAGGATGGATAAACTGGGTTAAATACATTATTAAAATTAACTTCACCTGTGTCTTAGTATTGCTTTAATAGGCTACTAAAAATAAAGAAACATGCGGCTTACATTAAATTCTATCAGACATCAGTGCCTCGGGCTTTCAGATCAATACCTGGGAAAAGCTCGTGGGTATGTATGGTCTGTTTTTTCCTCTTCCTCTTGTCTCTGTCTGGCAATCTCCTCCTTCAGCTTCACACAAGAATCTAATTTCTGCAAATATATAAAAGAATTAGAACAGATGTCTGGGGGATGGGGTGGTCCTTCGAAGTTAATTAAGGTTTGAGCAGATCATCCTATCACAGCTGGGGGAGGTGACTCACTGTACTCACTGTTCCAGCTTTCTGCTGCTTGCTTCCATAACAGATGGACACAAGCAATGGTCCAAACGAAGCTAATTCATTGTTTCACATTTCTGTAGTTTGAGACTGACTCAGATCACACCAGGGTGAAATCAAGGCCTGAAAAGGCCTGTGTTCCTTCCTGTAAGCCCCAGGTGAGACCTGTTTCCATGCCTTTTCCAGCTTCAAGAAGCTGCACACCTCCCTTGACTCAGCTCCTTACTCCATCTTCAGAACCAACAGAAACAGACCAAGTCTGCATGCCACAACCCTCTAAACTCCTCTGCCTTTCTCTTCCAACTTAAAGCCTCTTGCAGTTCCGCTGGCTGTTGCCTGAAAAATAAGTGTACAACCTAAAATCTGAGAGTTATGTTTTATTCAGTGAAGAATTTTAGGACTTCAAGCCTGCGAGGCAGCATCTCAAGTAACTCCTGGGAGACTGCTGTGAGGAGGCGAGGGGGAGGCCAGGATGTAGAGTTTTGCAACAAATGGTAGGCAGTCTGAGCATCAAAAAATCTCTGTTAATTCACCGACTCGATGGACGTGAGTCTGGCTGAACTCCAGGAGTTGGTGATGGACAGGGAAGCCTGGCGTGCTGCAGTTCATGGGGTCACAAAGAGTCGGACACGACTGAGCGACTGAACTGAACTGAACTGAAAGAGAACATGATTATCTCAAGTTAAGGAATTTCGTGCTTTTCCTTGTATGAGAAGAAGAGTCTGGGCTCACTGGAATCCTCCTTTGATGTGCACCTCACTTATCTTGGGCCAATACTCTGTTTTCACATCCTAAGTTTCCTAAGAGCTGCAGTCTGATGGCTGCTAAATGGCAGGTATTCTTTCCTGACTGAAGACAATATCTTGTAATATGTGTGGGGTTTGGTTTGATTTTAAACAGGGCTAATCATCATTCCCAGAAAACTGCATCAAGGCATCACTGCCTAGCTAAGAAGCTTTAGAGCAGAGCGGCAAAAAAAAAAAAAAAAATCAAAACACAAAAACATTCAAGTAGGTTAAAAATTATATGTGGCTTCCCATTCTTGTCTTCTTACCCTCTTATCTTGCAATCCCATATCTCTGGATTGCAGTTTCTCAAGCCTGGTGCTATCAGTGTCTGGGGTCAAGTAACTCTGTGCACAATATCCCTGCCTCCATCCAGTACGTGATGATGACACACACCTCCCATGCAAGTTATGACAACAAAAATGTCTTCAGATATTTCCAAATGTACCTGTGGAAGGGGAGATCATACCTTGTTAAAAACTATGGTCCTAGATAAAGACTATATAAGCATACTCTAATGGAAATGGAATCTGATTCAACTACCCTATTCTTTCAAACCCTCAAAGACTAGACTTCAGTTCAGTTCAGTTCAGTCGCTCAGTCATGTCCAACTCTGTGACCCCATGAATCACAGCACACCAGGCCTCCCTGTCCATCACCAACTCCCAGAGTTCACTCAGATTCATGTCCATCGAGTCAGTGATGCCATCCAGCCATCTCATCCTCTGTCGTCCCCTTCTCCTGCCCCCAATCCCTCCCAGCATCACAGTCTTTTCCAATGAGTCAACTCTTCACACGAGGTGGCCAAAGTACTGGAGTTTCAGCTTTAGCATCAGTCCTTCCAAAGAAATCCCAGGGTTGACTTCCTTCAGAATGGACTGGCTGGATCTCCTTGACTTACTCTGATAGAAATTACTAGTGATTTTACTACACTAAAATTTTATGTTTTTCCAAATGATTATATATCTAAATTAACTCTCTCCTCAAATAATCCAAATCGGCCTCTCTCCTTTCTATACAAATCGTCATTTAGTAACAAATATCAGCTTGCTTCCCAGGTGGTGCTAGTAGTAAAGAACCCGCTTGCCAATGCGGGAGACACAAGAGACAAGGGCTCCGTCCCTGGGTCCGAGAGAGCCCCTGGAGAAGGGTACGGCAGCCCACTCCAGTAGTCTGGAGAATCCCATGGACAGAGGAGCCTGTCAGGCCGCAGTCCACAGGGTCGCAGAGTCAGACTTGACTGAAGCGACTTAGCGTACAGGCATGTATGAGTTTTGCAGTCGCAGAAACTAACAGTGACCTTGGTTGACATTTCTGAACTTTAGTTACATTAAGAATGAAATGGTTAATACATTTCCTTGTATGAAAAATAACTGGCACAGAACTCAACAGCTGTTGCTTCCTCCTCCTAGATAACTGCAACATCCTCACAGTCTGACAAAAATCTGCTAAAATAGGAAGATGCAAAGCTCCTGTAAGATTGCAGACTCTCTCACACATGTGTGTGTATACAGACATACACACACAGACACGAAATCACCAAAGTCACAGACACAGACAGCTTCACTCTGCTTAAATCACAGTCTGGGTGTCCTGAGCCAAACTCGATACGACGAGACGACTACAAAGGAAAATTGAAGACCTAAATCGAAGAAGGTAGGGGAAACTACTAGACCATTCAGGTATGACCTAAATCAAATCCCTTATGACTATACAGTGGAAGTGACGAACAGATTCAAGGGATTAGATCTGATGGAGGGCCTGAAGAACTGTGGACAGAGGTTCATGACATTGTACAAGAGGCAGTGATCAAGATCATTGCCAAGAAAAATGAATGCAAAAAGGCAAAATGGTTGTCTGAGGAGGCCTTACAAATAGCTGTGAAAAAAGAGAAGCCAAAGGCAAATGAGGAAAGGGAAGACATACCTATTTGAATGCAGAGTTCCAAAGAATAACAAGGAGAGATAAGAAAGCCACCTCGGAGATCAATGCAAAGAAATAGAGGAAAACAATAGCATGGGAAAGACTAGAGATCTCTTCAAGAAAATTAGAGATACCAAGGGAATATTTCATGCAGAGATGGGCACAATAAAGGACAGAAATGGTATGGACCTAACAGAAGCAGAAGATATTAAGAAGAGGTGGCAAGAATACACAGAAGAACTGTACAAAAAAGTTTTTCATGACCCAGTTAATCACCATGGTGAGATCGCTCATCTAGAGCCAGACATCCTGGAATGAAAGGTTTAGTGGGCCTTAGGAAGCATCACTACCAACAAAGTAGTGGAGGTGATGGAATTCCAGTTGAGCTATTTCAAATTCTAAAAGATGATATTTTGAAAGTGCTGCACTTAATATGCCAGCAAATTCGGAAAACTCAGCAATGGCCACAGGACTGGAAAAGTCAGTATTCATTCCAATCCCAAAGGAAAGCAATGGCAAAGAATGCTCAAACTACTGCACAATTGCACTCATCTCACAAGTTAGCAAAGTAATGCTCGAAATTCTCCAAGCCAGGCTTCAACAGTACATGAACCATGAACTTTCAGATAGTCAAGCTGGATTTAGAAAAGTCAGAGGAACCAGAGATCAAATTGCCAACATCCACCGGATCATCAAAAAAGCAAGAGAGTTCCAGAAAAACATCTATTTCTGCTTTATTTACTATGTGAAAGCTTTTGACTCTGTGGATCACAGCAAACTGTGGAAAATTCTTTAAGAGATGGAAATACCAGACAATCAGACCTGCCTCCTGAGAAATCTGTATGCAGGTCAAGAAGCAACAGTTAGAACTGGACGTGAAACAACAGACTGGTTCCAAATCAGGAAAGGAGTATGTCAAGGCTGTATATTGTCACCCTGCTTGTTTAACTTACATGCAGAATAAATACATCATGAGAAACGCTGGACTGGATGAAGCACAGGCTAGAATCAAGATTTCTGGGAGAAATATCAATAACCTCAGATATGCAGATGACACCACCCTTATGGCAGAAAGTGAAGAAGAATTAATGAGCCTCTTGATGAAAGTGAAAGAGGAGAGTGAAAAAGTTGGCTTAAAGCTCAACATTCAGAAAACTAAGATCATGGCATATGGTCCCATCACTTCATGCAAATAGATGGGGAAACAGTGGAAACAGAGGCTGACTTTATTTTATGGGGGGCTCCAAAATCACTGTAGATTATGACTGTAGCCATGAAATTAAAAGACCCTTGCTCCTTGGAAGAAAGTTCATGACCAACTTAGATAGCATATTCAAAAGCAGAGACATTATTTTGCCAAGAAAGGTCTGTCTAGTCAAGGCTATGGTTTTTCCAGTGTTCATGTATGGATGTGAGAGCTGGACTGTGAAGAAAGCTGAGTGCTGAAGAATTGACGCTGTTGAACTGTGGTGTTGAAGAAGACTCTTGAGAGTCCCTTGAACAGCAAGAAGATCAACCTAAAGGAAATCAGTTCTGAGTGTTCATCGGAAGGACTGATGTTGAAGCTGAAACTCCAGTACTTTGGTCACCTGATGCAAAGAACTGACTTATTGGAAAAGACCCCGATGCTGGGAAAGATTGAAGGTGGGAGAAGGGGATGACAGAGGATGAGATGGTTGGATGGCATCACCGACTCAGTGGACATGAATATGAGCAAACTCCAGAAGTTGGTGATGGACAGGGAGGCCTGGCGTGCTGCAGTCCATGGGGTGGCAATGACTCAGATGTGACTGAGCGACTGAACTGAACTGACTGATGATGGAAAATGCTTCAAGACACATCTACTCCGAAGATGAGACCAGTGAATGCTGCGGTTTATCCTTGCGGATCGTCTTCCCCAGCAGCTTTCAAACTGCAAGTAACAGGAAAGAACAAATCTGACTCCACATTGGACCTGTTCCTAGTACTTTAACCTTTGTATTCTATTGTTTTTGCTACAAGTTAATCATTAGAGTCATAGTGCCCATTTCTTAAAGTATATATAATGGACCATCTTTCAGAACCCTTCCTCCAATGGCTGAGCTAAAATACCTTTGTTTAGCTCACAGGAATCATTCTGACCAGGCTCACCAAGGAATGGCTGCAGTCAAAAAGAAATTAGCACATCCCCTCCAAAGTATGGCCAGAATGAAGAAATACTTGCACGAACTTACCACCATTTAACTCTTCCTCCTCACCTCCCAGTCTGTTCTGTTAATGAAACAAGCACCCAAACCCTTGCAAGGTGATCCTTTGGAATGCGAGTCCCCGACCTCAGCAGTGTGCTGGGTTTCCACGTAAAGCCTATATTCCTCACCCCAACACCTCGTTTGTTGATTCATTGGCCTATTGTGTAGCAAGCAGTCCAAGCTTGGCTTTGGTGACATGTGTTGTCCTGGAGTCCTTCAGAGCTTTTTGGGCGGTGGGAGACTGGGTTGAACCCTGCCCTCGAAACTTGCTTCAGTGAGAGGCGACCCTCTGAGGCTTGTTTCACATACACAAATATATCTCTCTTACATAGGATTTGTCTGATTGAGGCGTTCTATTGAATTTTTATTTCCAAGTCATTGGTTTAGTTCAGACACTCATGTACAAAAATGAAGTGAGCTGACCCTTGATGCTCCATGAACTGATGGTATGCTTTTCAGCTCGGCCTGCTGCTTTTCTGGGGTTTGCCATGGCGAGAACAGAGACAGCTGGAGATAGCTGTCAGACCCAGCATCAGCTGTTCTCTAGTCAGCCAAGGGCATTGTGCTGAGAAGCCATCAATTATCCCAACTAGTCAATGAGAGTTTGCTGTTGTAAAGGGACTCAATTGAAGATAATCCATAAAAAATCAATTACATTATTATTTCTTAATTAGGGCACTTGACAATATAGCTTTCCTCAGCAAAGCCATCAATGAATAAGCACATAAATACACATAAATAAATGCTGCTTCCATTCCACTAAGCTCCTCTCTAAGATCACGGTGACCTTTATCACCAAACGTTCTTCCAGAAAAGAACATTTGCCTGTTTAAGAAAACTCCCAAGCTGTTTTTCTCTTTGGGATGAAGAAATGAACCCACCACAAATGCTAATAATGCTGACAATAATCTTTGGAGATTATTAAAATGTCATTGAATATTTGTGTAAGTGCTGTTACAGTTTATTTCCTCTCTTTGAAGCGGTAGTGAACTTAACCCTACGCCTTCACATATATCAAATACACCTGCACAACAGCCAGTAAGGATGTGCCTCACTGCGACACTATCTCCAATAACCCTTCTCCATTTCCTGATTTTATCCCATTCCAGCTGAACTTCTTTCCAATTTCTCTGTTTTGCTCGTTTCAATTTTTTATTTGGCTGCACATTGGGGCATGTGGGATCTTCATTCCCTGACCAGGGATCAAATCTGTGTTGCCTGTACTGAACACATGGCGTTTTAACAACTGGACCACCAGAGAATGTCCCCCCGCCCCCCACCATGTCTAGTAATGACTATCTCTCTCTTTGCAGCATTGAGACAATCTTATGGACTTAGTGTTGCATTAGTTTAATTTGCTTGTTCAGCCATAATTTATGGGGTGTTGGACATGCAGCAGGCATTCAGTTCAGTCCAATTGCTCAGTTGTGTGCGACTCTTTGAGACCCCATGGACTGCAGCATGTCAGGCTTCCCTACCCATCAACAACACCCAGAGCTTGTTCAGACTCATCAAGTCAGTGATGCCATCCAACCATCTCATCCTCTGTCATCCCCTTCTCCTTCTGCTTTCAATCCTTCCCAGCATCAGGGTCTTTTCCAATGAGTCAGTTCTTCACATCAGGTGGCCAAAGTATTGCAGCTTTAGCTACATCACCAGTCCTCCAATAAATGATCAGGATTGATTACCACTGGGATTTCCTTTAGGTTTGATATCTTTTCTGTCCAAGAAACTGTAAAGAGGCTTCTCCAATACCAGAGTTCAAAAAAATCAATCTTTTGGTGCTCAGTTCAGTTCGGTCCAGTCACTCAGTCGTGTCCGACTCTTTGCAACCCCATGAATCACAGCACGCCAGGCCTCCCTGTCCACCACCATCTCCTGGAGTTCACTCAGACTCACGTCCATCGAGTCAGTTATGCCATCCAGCCATCTCATCCTTGGTCGTCCCCTTCTCCTCCTGCCCCCAATCCCTCCCAGCATCAGAGATTTTCCAGTGAGTCAACTCTTCGCATGAGGTGGCCAAAGTACTGGAGTTTCAGCTTTAGCATCAGTCCTTCCAAAGAAACCCCAGGGCTGATCTCCTTCAGAATGGACTGGTTGGATCTCCTTGCAGTCCAAGGGACTCAAGAGTCTTCTCCAACACCACAGTTCAAAAGCATCGATTCTTTGGCGCTCAGCCTTCTTCACAGTCCAACTCTCACATCCATACATGACCACAGGAAAAACCATAGCCTTGACTAGATGGACCTTAGTCAGCAAAATAATGTCTCTGCTTTTGAATATACTGTCTAGGTTGGTCATAACTTTTCTTCCAAGCAGTAAGCATCTTTTAATTTCATGGCTGCAGTCACCATCTGCAGTGATTTTGGAGCCCAAAAAATAAAGTCTGACGCTGTTTCCACTGTTTCCCCATCTATTTCCCATGAAGTGATGGGACCAGATGCCATGATCTTCGTTTTCTGAATGTTGAGCTTTAGGCCAACTTTTTCGCTCTCCTCTTTCACTTTCATCAAGGGATTTTTTAGTTCCTCTTCACTTTCTGCCCTAAGGGTGGTGTCATCTGCATATCTGAGCTTATTGATATTTCTCCTGGCAATCTTGATTCCAGCTTGTGTTTCTTCCAGTCCAGCATTTCTCATGAGGTACTCTGCATAGAAGTTAAATAAGCAGGGTGACAATATACAGCCTTGACGTACTCCTTTTCCTATTTGGAACCAATCTGTTGTTCCATGTCCAGTTCTAACTGTTGCTTCCTGACCTGCATACAGATTTCTCAAGAGGCAGGTCAGGTAGTCTGGTATTCCCATCTCTTTCAGAATTTTCCACAGTTGATTGTGATCCACACAGTCAAAGGCTTTGACATAGTCAATAAAGCAGAAATAGATGTTTTTCTGGAACTCTCTTGCTTTTTCCATGATCCAGCAGATGTTGGCAATTTGATCTCTGATTCCTCTGCCTTTTCTAAAACCAGCTTGAACATCAGGGAGTTCACGGTTCACGTATTGCTGAAGTCTGGCTTGGAGAATTTTGAGCATTACTTTACTAGCATGTGAGATGAGTGCAATTGTGCAGTAGTTTGAGCATTCTTTGGCATTGCCTTTCTTTGGGATTGGAATGAAAACTGACCTTTTCCGATCCTATGGCCACTGCTGAGTTTTCCAAGCTTGCTGGCACATTGAGTGCAGCACTTTCATAGCACCATCTTTCAGGATTTGTAAAAGCTCCACTGGAATTCCATCACCTCCACTAGCTTTGTTGGTAGTGATGCTTCCTAAGGCCCACTTGACTTCACACTGCAGGATGTCTAGGTGAGTGATCACAGCATTGTGGTTATTTTTGTCATTAAAGCCTTTTTCCTTTGGTACAGTTCTTCCGTGTATTCTTGCCAACTCTTCTTAATACCTACCCCTTCTGTAAGGTCATACTGTTTTCGTGCTTTATTGTGCCCGTGTGTGCATGAAATGTTCCCTTGGTATCTTTACTTTTCTTGAAGAGGTCTCTAGTCTTTCCCATTCTGTTTTTTTCCTCTATTTCTTTGCATTGATCAATGAGGAAGGCTTAAAGCTTTCTTATCTCTTCTTGCTATTCTTTGGAACTGTACAATCAGATGGCTATATCTTTCTTTTTCTCCTTTGCCTTTCACTTCTCTTCTTTTCTTAGCTGTTTGTAAGTCCTCCTCAGACAACCATTTTCCCTTTTTGCATTTCTTTTTCTTGGGGATGGTTTTGATCACTGCCTCCTGGACAATGTCATGAACCTCCAACCATTATTCTTCATGCACTCCATCTATCAGGCCTAATCCCTTAAATATATTTGTCACTTCACTCTGTGTAATTGTAAGGGGTTTGATTTAAGTCATACCTGAATGGTCTTTTGGTGTTTATGACTTTCTCCAATTTAAGTCTGAATTTGGCAATAAGAAGTTCATGATCTGAGCCACAGTCAGCTCCTGGTCTTATTTTTGTTGACTGTATAGAGCTTCTCCATCTTTGGCTGCAAAGAGTACAATCAATCTGATTTCAGTATTGACCATCAGGTGATGTCCATGTGTAGCCTCTTCCCTTGTGTTGTTGGAAGAGGGTGTTTGCTATGACGCCAGTGCTTTCTCTTGGCAAAGTTCTCTTAGCCTTTGCCCTGATTCATTTTGTACTTCAAGGCCAAATTTGCCTGTTACTCCAGGATCTCTCGACTTCCTACTTTTGCATTCCAGTCCCCTATGATGAAAAGGACAACTTTTTTGGGGTGTTAGTTCTAGAAGGTCTTGTGGGTCTTCATACAACCATTCAAATTCAGCTTCTTTGGAATTAGTGAATGGGCACAGACTTGGATCACCATGATATTGAATGGTTTGCCTTGGAAACCAATAAAGATCATTTTGTTGTTTTTGGCATTGCACCCAAGTAGTGCATTTTGGAACCTTTTGTTGACTATGATGGCTACTCCATTTCTTATAAGGGAGTCTTGCCCAGAGTAGTAGATATAATGATTATCTGAGTTAAATTCTCCCATTCCAGTCCATTTTAGTTTGCTGATTCCTAACATGTTAATGTTCACTCTTGCCGTCTCCTGTTTGACTACTTCCAATGTCCCTTGACTCATGGACCTAACATTCCAGGTTCCTATGCAATAATGTTCTTTACAGCATCAGACTTTACTTCCATCACCAGTCGCATCCACAGCTAGGCACTGTATTTGCTTTGGTTCAGATTCTGCATTCTTTTTGGAGTTATGTCTTCTCTCTTCTCCAGTAGCATATTGGGCACCTGCTGACTGGGGAGTTCATCTTTCAGTGTCCTATCTTTTTGCCTTTTCATACTGCTCTTGTGGTTCTCAGGCAAGAACATCGAAGTGGTTTGCCATTCCCTTCTGCGGACCACATTTTGTCAGAACTCTCCACCAAGACCCCTCTGTCTTGGGTGGCCCTACGCTCATAGTTTCATTGAGTTAGAAAAGGCTGTGATCCAAGTGATCAGTTTGATTAGTTTTCTGTCCTTCTGGTTTCCATTTTGTCTGCCCACTGATGGGTAGGGATAGAAGCCTGTGGAAGCTTCCTGACGGGAGGGACTGGCTGTGGCAGAATCTGGGTCTTGCTCTGAGGGGTGGGGCCATGCTCAGTAAATCTTTAATCCATTTTTCTGTTGATGGGTGGGGCTGTGTTCCCTCCCTATAGTTTGTCCTGAGGCCAAAGTATGGTAGGGGTAATGGCAATAAGGCCTTGTGCTAGGACTGGTCCAATGCCCCTAACCCCATGGCAGGCCACTGTTCATCCACGTCTCTGCCAGAGACTCCTGGACACTCACAGGCAAGTCTGGCTCAGTCTTTTGTGGGGTCACTGCTCCTTCCTCCTGGGTCCTGGTGTACACAAGGTTTTGTTTGTGCCCTCCAAGAGTCTGTTTCCCCAGGCCTATGGAAGTTCTGTAGTCAAATCCCTCTGGCCTCCCAAGTCAGATTCCCTGAGGGATCTCAGTACCTTTGCCAGTTCCCGAGGTCGGGGAATTTGCTCTGGGCCCTAGAACTTCCATAACAGTGTGAGAATCTCTTTGGTAGAGTTGTTCTCCAGCTTGTGGGTTGTCTGCCCGGTGGTCTAGGTCAGGCTCACATGCAGCACCTTCCAGGTCTGCTGCAGCCAGAGCCCCTGTCCCTGCAGCAGGCCACTGCTGACCTGTGCCTCTGCAGGAGACACTCAAACACTCAGATGCATGTCTCAGTCTGTCGTGGGGTCCCTGCAGCCTGGTGTGCACAAGGTTTTTACTGAGCCCTCCGAGCATTTCTGGAGCAGAGGGGTTTGATTCTATATGTGATTTTTCCCCTCCTACCATTTCGTTGGGGCTTCCTCTTTGCCCTTGGATGTGGAGTGTCTATTTGGTGGGATCCAACATTCTCCTGTGGGTGGTTGTTCACCGGTTAGCTGCAGTTTTGGAGTTCTCACAGGAACAGATGAGTGCAAATCCTTCTACTCTGCCATCTTGTCACAGACAGCAGATATTACAGAAAAGTTACCTGACTTATAGTTTATACTCCCACAGACAAGTGGTGGCAATGCAGTGCAAACACAAAAGCATTGCAGGCTTCTTGGGACTGGTGATCGAAGCACCACACCCATCCTGAGGTGAGAACGGAGGTCTTTCTACATGAAGTACCAGATGCACCGAGACTGGAAAGATGAATGGACCAGGAAGGAGTGAACACCATGTTCAAGGGCCCAGGAATAAGAGAGACTATGGTGTAATTCCAGATCTAACAGCAGAACGAAATGACAGAAGCTCGAAATGGGATGAGAGACTTTGATTAAGCCTAATGTATAGATGGGAAAACAGCAGAAACAGTGTCAGACTTTATTTTGGGGGGCTCCAAAATCACTGCAGATGGTGACTGCAGCCATGAAATTAAAAGACGCTTTCTCCTTGGAAGGAAAGTTATGACCAACCTAGATAGTATATTCAAAAGCAGAGACATTACTTTGCTGACTAAGGTCCGTCTAGTCAAGGCTATGGTTTTTCCAGTGGTCATGTATGGATGTGACAGTTGGACTGTGAAGAAAGCTGAGCACTGAAGAATTGATGCTTTTGAACTGTGGTGTTGGAGAAGACTCTTGAGAGTCCCTTGGACTGCAAGGAGATCCAACCAGTCCATTCTAAAGGAGATCAGTCCTGGGTATTCTTTGGGAAAGACTGATGCTAAAGTTGAAACTCCAATACTTTGGCCACCTCATGCAAAGAGTTGACTCATTTGAAAAGACTCTGATGCTGAGAGGGATTGGGGGCAGGAGGAGAAGGGGACGACAGAGGATGAGATGGCTGGATGGCATCACCGACTTGAAGGACATGAGTTTAGGTGAACTCCGGGAGTTGGTGATAGACAGGGAGGCCTGGTGTGCTGCAATTCATGGGGTCACAAAGAGTTGGACACGACTGAGCGACTGAACTGAAGTGAACTGAGTGTATAAGCAGAGAGAGGAGGAGAGCTCTGGAGAAAAGGTGTTCGAGGCAGAAAGTCTAATACATGCAGTCTCAGAGAAAAAGGAAAAACAGAATGAGACAGTTGACTACGACTGGTGAAGTATGAAGGATAATGATAAGCAATGAGGTTGGAGTCAGAACCAGACCACAAAGGGCCCAGCAAATATTGTTAAAGGGCTCAAACTCTATTTTAAAAGCTTATCTGTATTCTCCAGAGAAACAGACCCATTAGGGAGTGTATACAGTTGACCTTTGAATCACACAGGTTTGAATCTTGTGAGTCCACTTACATGCAGTTTTCTTTTTTTTTTTTAATAGTAAATATTGCATTATCCATGATTGTTTGAATCTCCAGATATGGAAGATACAGAGGAATCATATATACATGGGGCTGACTACAATTTATACACAGAATTACAAAGCAATTTATTATGAAGCAATAGATAAATGGAATAGGATCAAACTTTGAACTCCTAGCTCACCAAATAAAACATATACCAAGTATTTTAAAATGCACCTATATAAAATTACCAATGCAAGCATATTTATATTATTCTGATCATGGTGGAAAAAGTCACTTTCTTAGATGGTTGTCATGCTCAAGAAGGTTATAACATATCTTCAGACACCAGCAGAAGCAAATACAGGGATCAAATGGTATTCTTTCCTTTCCTTTCCTATTTTTTTCCTGAGGGCCCAGGATAATACTAATAAAAAGAGTTACGGTTTTATTCTCTTGAGGACCTGCCTGCACCAGCCAGTGTGATCCTATTAGTTGGGACCTGTCTTCGTTCACTGTTATTTTCTCTGTGGAATGTGAGGCACATGGTCAGAGTGGGGATAAAGAGTTGGTTCCACTTTCCAACAAACACAGGCTTTCCTGATCAGTCCACTTGTTGTGGCACACATCCACCAGCTGTTTAGCATAGGATCATTTTCATAAAATATTAGTTATCCTAAAAAAATTAGTTATTCTTATACAAAACTGTAAAAGCAATACACTATAGAGCAGTGGAGCAGGAAACGACTGGTAGGTTCGTTAAAAATCCAGATGGTGACCACACTACAGATTTTCCAGTTCAGTTGATCTGGGGTGGGGTCTAAACCTCTTCACTTCTTTTTTCTTTCTTTTTTTTAAGAGTCATATGGTTCAAACTGGCTTGTGTGTGTTTGTTCTTTTATTTTTTATGTTTTACTTTCTCTAGCTTAATATTGAGGTGTGATTGATACATAGTGTCAGTTTAATGTGTACAAACTGATGAGTTGATAGGTGCATATATTGCAAAATGATGACTACGGTAAAGCTAATTCCCAGCTCTGTTATCTCAATAGTTGCAGTTGCATGTGTGTGTTGTCAGGAACGTTTAACATTTGCTCCTTAGCAACTTCCAGAAATGCGATCCAGTATGTTAACGGCAATGATCACGCTGGAATGTCGTTGCTGCATTTCAGTCACTAGGTTGTGCCTGACTCTTTGCATCCCGTGGACTGAAGCACACCAGGCTTCTCTGTCCTTCACAATCTCCCAGTTTGCTCAAACTCATGCCCATTGAACGATGAAGTCATCCAAATATCTCATCCTTTGTGAAACCCTTCTCCTCCCACCCTCAATCTTTCCCAGCATCAGGGTCTTTTCCAATGAGTCAGCTCGTCACATCAGATGGCTTCAGCTTCAGAATCACTCCTTTCAATGATTATGCAGGGTTGATTTCCTTTGGAATTGACTGGTTTAATCTCCTTGCATTTTCTTGGCAAAACTCTATTAGTCTTTGCCCTGCTTCATTCCACATTCCAAGGCCAAATTTGCCTGTTACTCCAGGTGTTTCTTGACTTCCTACTTTTGCATTCCAGTCTCCTATAATGAAAAGGACATCTTTTTTGGGTGTTGGTTCTAAAAGGTCTTGTAGGTCTTCATAGAACTGTTCAACTTCAACTTCTTCAGCATTACTGGTTGGGGCATAGACTTGGATTACCGTGATATTGAATGGTTTGCTTTGGAGATGAACAAATATCATTCTGCCATTTTTGAGATTGCTTCCAAGTACTGCATTTTGGACTCCTTTGTTGACCATGATGGCTACTCCATTTCCTCTAAAGGATTCTTGCCCGCAGTAGTAGATATAATGGTCATCTGAGTTAAGTTCACCCATTCCAGTCCATTTTAGTTCACTGATTCCTAAAATGTTGACGTTCACTCTTGCTATCTCTTGTTTGACCACTTCCAATTTGCCTTGATTCATGGACCTGACACTCCAGGTTTCTATGCAATATTGCTCTTTACAGCATCAGAATTTGCTTCTATCACCAGTCACATCCACAGCTGGATATCGTTTTTCTTTGGCTCCATCCCTTCATTCTTTCTGGAGTTATTTCTCCACTGATCTCCAGTAGCATATTGGGCACCTAATGACCTGGGGAGTTCCTCTTTCAGTATCCTATCATTTTGCCTTTTCTTACTGTTCATGGGGTTCTCAAGGCAAGAATACTGAAGTGGTTTGCCATTCCCTTCTCCAGTGGACCGCATTCTGTCAGACCTCTCTACCATGCCAGCCCATCTTGGGTGGCCCCACAGGCATAGCTTGATTTCATTGAGTTAGACAAGGCTATGGTCCTAGTGTGATTAGATTGATAGTTTTCTGTGATTATGGTTTCAGTGTGTCTGCCCTCTGATGCCCTCTTGCAACACCTATCATCTTACTTGGGTTTCTCTTACACCCTCTTCCAACAACACAAGAGAAGACTCTACACATGGACATCACCAGATGGTCAACACTGAAATCAGTTTGATTATATTCTTTGCAGCCAAAGATGGAGAAGCTCTATACACTCAACAAAGACAAGACCAGGAGCTGACTGTGGCTCAGATCATGAACTCCTTATTACCAAATTCAGACTCAAATTGAAGAAAGTAGGGAAAACTGCTAGACCATTCAGGTATGAGCTAAATCAAATCCCTTATGATTATACAGTGGAAGTGAGAAACAGATTTAAGGGCCTAGATCTGATAGATAGATGCCTGATGAACTATGGAATGAGGTTCGTGACATTGTACAGGAGACAGGGATCAAGACCATCCCCATGGAAAAGAAATGCAAAAAAGCAAAATGGCTGTCTGGGGAGGCCTTACAAATAGCTGTGAAAAGAAGAGAGGTGAAAAGCAAAGGAGAAAAGGAAAGATATAAGCATCTGAATGCAAAGTTCCAGAGAATAGCAAGAAGAGATAAGAAAGCCTTCTTCAGTGATCAATGCAAAGAAATACAGGAAAACAACAGAATGGGAAAGACTAGAGATCTGTTCAAGAAAATTAGAGATACCAAGGGAACATATCATGCAAAGATGGGCTCAAAAAAGGACAGAAATGGTATGGACCTAACAGAAGCAGAAGATATTAAGAAGAGGTGGCAAGAATACACAGAAGAACTGTACAAAAAGATCTTCACGACCTGGATAACCGCAATGGTGTGATCACTCATCTAGAGCCAGACATCCTGGAATGTGAAGTCAAGTGGGCCTTAGAAAGCATCACTACAAATAAAGCTAGTGGAGGTGATGGAATTCCAGTTGAGCTGTTTCAAATCCTGAAAGATGATGCTGTGAAAGTGCTGCACTCAATATGCCAGCAAATTTGGAAAACTCAGCAATGGCCACAGGACTGGAAAATGTCAGTTTTCATTCCAATCCCAAAGAAAAGCAATGCAAAAGAATACTCAAACTACCACACAATTGCACTCATCTCACATGCTAGTAAAGTCATGCTCAAAATTCTCCAAGCCAGGCTTCAGCAATATGTGAACTGTGAACTTCCAGATGTTCAAGCTGGTTTTAGAAAAGGCAGAGGAACCAGAGGTCAAATTGTCAACATCCGCTGAATCATGGAAAAAGCAAGAGAGTTCCAGAAAAACATCTATTTCTGCTTTATTGACTATGTCAAAGCCTTTGACTGTGTGGATCACAATAAACTGTGGAAAATTCTGAGAGAGATGGTAATATCAGACCACCTGACCTGCCTCTTGAGAAATCTGTATGCAGGTCAGGAAGCAATAGTTAGAACTGGGCATGGAACAACAGACTGGTTCCAAATAGGAAAAGGAGTACATCAAGGCTGGATATTGTCACCCTGCTTATTTAACTTCCATGCAGAGTACATCATAAGAAATGCTGGACTGGAAGAAACACAAGCTGGAATCAAGATTGCCGGGAGAAATATCAATAACCTCAGATATGCAGATGACACCACCCTTATGGCAGAAAGTGAGGAGTAAATAAAGAGCCTCTTGATGAAAGTGAAAGAGGAGAGTGAAAAAGTTGGCTTAAAGCTCAACATTCAGAAAACAAAGATCATGGCATCCGGTCCCATCACTTCATGGCAAATAGATGGGGAAACAGTAGAAACAGCGTCAGACTTTATTTTTGGGTGCTCCATAATCACTGTCGATGGTGACTGCAGCCATGAAATTAATAGACACTTACTGCTTGGAAGAAAAGTTATGACCAACCTAGATAGTATGTTCCATAGCAGAGACATTACTTTTCCAACTAAGGTCCATCTAGTCAAGGCTATGGCTTTTCCTGTGGTCATGTATGGACGTGAGGGTTGGACTGTGAAGAAGGCTGAGTGCCGAAGAATTGATGCTTTTGAACTGTGGTGTTGGAGAAGACTCTTGAGAGTCCCTTGGACTGCAAGGAGATCCAAGCAGTCCATCCTAAAGGAGATCAGCCCTGGGGTTTCTTTGGAAGGACTGATGCTAAAGTTGAAACTCCAATACTTTGGCCACCTCATGTGAAGGGTTGACTCATTGGAAAAGACTTTGATGCTGGGAGGGATTGGGGGCAGAAGGAGAAGGGGACGACCGAGGATGAGATGGCTGGATGGCATAACTGACTCGATGGACGTGAATCTGAGTGAACTCTGGATTTGGTAATGGACAGGGAGGCCTGGCGTGCTGCTAGGCGACTGAACTGAACTGAACTGAATCTCCTTGCTGTCCAAGGGATTCTCAAGGGTCTTTGCCAACACCACAGTTCAAAAGCATCAATTCTTCCACACTCAGCCTTCTTTATGGTCCAACTCTCATATCCATACATGACTATTGGATAATAGCTTTGATTAGATTGACCTTTGTTGGCAAATGATGTTTCATATTTTTAATACATTGTCTAGGCTTGTCTTAGCTTTTCCTTCAAGGAGCAAGTGTCTTTTAACTTCCTGGCTGCAATCACCATCTGCAGTGATTTTGGAGCCTAAGAAAAGAAAGTCTGTCACTGTTTTCATTATTTCCCCATCTATTTGCCGTGAAATTGGGCCAGATGCCATGATCTTTGTTTTTTAAATGTTGAGTTTTAATGCAGCTTTTTCACTCTCCTCTTTTACCTCCATCAAGAGGCTCTTTCATTCCTCTTCGCTTTCTGCCGTTAAGGTGTTATCATCTGCCTATCTGAGGTTGTTGATATTGCTCCCAGCAATCTTGATTCCAGTTTGTGATTCATCCTGCCTGGCATGTCACATGATGTACTCTGCATATAATTTAAATAAGCAAGGTGACAATATACAGCCTTGACATGTTCCCTACAATGTCTTCTTGTGATTGGAGTTTGTAGCCCACCATTGCCTACACCTCCCACCTCTAGCAGCTACCAATCTCTGTTTCTATGAGTTCATTTTGTTTAGATTCTGTCTCTGAGATCATGCATTATTTGTCTTTGTCTGACTTATTTCACTGAACACAATGCATTCAAGGTTTACTCATGTCACAAAACACCAGAAATTTTTACTACTGAATAACATTTCATTGCACGGTGTGTATGTGCGGTGTGTATGCTCACATGTATGTATGTACATGTGTATCATATATATTTATATATATGTACATATATAAAACAATAAACTGCCACATTTCAATATATGTATATATCTCATTTTTTAATCCAGTCATTCACCAATTAACATTTAGTTAGCTTCCATGTTTGTTATGAATAATGTGTCCATGAAAAGATGTATCTTCCAGATAGTGACTTCATTTCCTTCAGATATTACCCAAGACTGAAATTTCTGGATCTTATGGCATCTCTCTTTTTAATTAATATTACTATTTCTGTTTTTAAATTTATATGCAAACTATTTTCCACACTGGCTGTCTCAATTTCCACTCCCACCCAGAGTACACACAGATTTCCTTTTTTCCATAGCTTCTTAGCTCTGGTCTTCTCCTGTCTTTTTTGAAATAACCCTTCTAACAGTTATGAGGTGATAGCACTTAATGGTTTTAACTTGCCTTTCTCTAATGATTAGTGAGAGCTTCTCAGGTGGGGCTAGTGGTAAAGCACCTGCCTCCCAATGCAGGAGACATAAGAGACACAGGTTTGATCTTTGGGTTGGGAAGATCCTCTGGAGGAGGGCATGGAAACCCACTCCAGTATTCTTGCCTGGAGAATCCATGGGCAGAGTAGCCTGGTGGGCTAAAGTCCATAGGGTCACAAAGAGTTGTACACAACTGAAGTGACTTCCAGTTCAGTTCAGTTCAGTTGCTCAGTCGTGTCTGACTCTTTGCGACCCCATGAATCGCAACATGCCAGGCCGCCCTGTCCATCACCAACTCCCGGAGTTCACTCAGACTCACCTCCACCGAGTCGGTGATGCCATCCAGCCATCTCATCCTCTGTCGTCCCCTTCTCCTCCTGCCCCCAATCCCTCCCAGCATAGCATGATGACTATTGATACTGAGTATCTTTCAATGTACCTGTTGGCATTTGAATAGCTTCTTTGGAAAAATGTCTTTCCAGGTCTTTTCCCTGTTTTTTTTAAATTGGATTATTTGATCTTATGTTTTTGAGTTGTGTGAGTTCCTCATCTATTTTACATTACATACTTTGTGTATCCATCTCTTCCCATATATGTGATTTGCAAATATTTTCCCCCATTCCACAGGTTGCCTTTTATATTTGTTGGTTGTTTCTTTTGCTGTGTAGTAACTGTTTAGTCCGGCATACTCCCTCTTGTTTGCTTGTTTTTATTTTGAGGCTTTTTCTTTCAGTGTCATATCCGAAAATTCATTGCCAATGCCAAAGTCAAGGAGACTTCTCTCTCTAAGCCCTCTTCCAGGAGTTTCACGGTCTCAAGTCTAACATTTAAAGCTTTAGACCATTTTGAGATATTTGTTGTGAGTGATTTAAGACAGGTGTCTAGTTTCATTCTTTTGCACGTGACTATCTGGTTTTCCCAACACCATTTATTAAAGATCCAATTCTTTACAATGAGTATGCTTGCCTCCTTTGCCAAATATTAGTTGATGACATTAGTGTGGTTTTATTTCTGGCTCTCACTTCTCCTCTATTGACTGATGTGTGTATTTTTATGCCAATACCACACTATTTTGATTACTATAGCTTTGTAATATCGTTTGGAATCAGGGAATGTGATGCCTCCTGCTTTGGCCTTCTGAGAATTGCTTTGGTTCTTTTGTAATTTCACATGAATTTTAAGGTTATTTTTTTCTATTTTTATAAAAATGCCATTGGAATCTTGATAAAGTTTATATCAAGTCTACAGATGGCATTGGATAGTATGAACAATTTAATAATATTAATTCTTCCAATCCAGGAACACAGGATATCTTTCCATTTGCTGTATCTTCAATTTCAGTCATTAACATCTCATAGGTTTTAGAGTCCAGGTCTTTTACCTCCTTTCTTGAACTGATTTCTAAGTATTTTGTCATTTTTGATGCTATTGGAAAGGGCATTGTTTTCTTTATTTATTCCATAGAATTCATTGTTAGTGTGTAGAAACACGGCTCCTTTTATGTTGACTTTGTGGCCTGTAACTTTAATGAATTCATTAGTTGTTCAAACAGTTTTTTGGTGGTCTTTGGGATTTGTATTTATATACACATATGAAAACACTCTACAGAAAGAGACAATTTCACTTCTTTTGCTCTGATTTGGATGTTTCTTTTTTCTTGCCTGACTGTGATAGCTAGGACTTCCAGTACTATGTTAAATGGAAGTAAGGAAAGTGGGCAATCTTGTTCTTGATCCTAGAAAAAGCTTGCAGTTTTCACCACTAAGTATGATGTTAGTTGCAGGATCATCAAAGTTGACCTTTATTATGTTGAGGTATGTTCCCTCTATACCCAATTTGTTGAGAGTGTTTATCATGAATGGATGTTGAATTTTGTCAAATGTATTTTCTGTGTTTATTGAGAAGATCATACGTTTTTAATCTTTCATTCTGTTCATGTGGTGTTTCACACTTTTGGACGTGTGTGTATTAAACCATCCTTAAATCCCAGGGAGGAATCTGACTTGATCACGCTGGGTGGTTCTTTTAATATGCTTTGAATTAGGTTTTGCTAGTATTGTACTGAGAATTTTTGCATCTATATTCATCAGGCATATTGACCTATAGTTTTCTTTTCTTTGAGTATCCTTATCTAGCTTCAGTGTCAGCGTAATGCTGGCTGCATAAGGTAAGTTTAAGAGTGTTCCCACCTCTTTAAATGTTTGGAAGAACTTGACAAGAATTGGTATTAATTCTGCCTTAAACACTTGGTGAAAACCATCAGTGAAAAGCCCATCAGGTCTTTTCTTTGTTGGGAGATTTTAGGTTATTAATCCAATTTGCGTAATCATTATTGGTCTGGTGAGATTTTTTAGGTTGTCAAATGTACTGCATATAATTGTTCATAGTATTCTCTTATGACCCTTTATATTTCTGTGGTATCAACTGTAATATCTCCTCTTTCATTTGAAATTTTATTTATTTGATTCTTCTTTCTTGTTTTGCTAATGGTTTGCTAATTCTAGTTTAGCTAATGGTTTGTCAATTTTTTTTCCTAATAATCAACTCACTTTTGTTATTTTTCTTTATTGTTTTTGTTAACTATTTCACTTGAGGTATAAAGTTCAGCTTTTTAATGTGAGATTTTTCTTCTTCCCTGTTACATGCATTCGTTACTGAAAACTTAGCTCTTAGAACTTCTTTGGCTACATCCTGTAAGTTTTTGTATTTTGTGTTTCTATTATCATTTGTCTCAAGACATTTTTAAATTTCCCTTTTGATTTTGTCTTCTATCCATTTGTTGTTCAATGTGTGTTATTTAATTGCCATGCATTTTTTAATTTTCCAGCTTTCCTCCTGTTATAAAATCTGTGTTTCTATCAAGCTCCCAAGTTAGGCTGCTGCTGTTGTTTCAGAGCTCACACTTTGAGAAACACTATTTTATAGGATGGTGTTAAGTGGTATTGCTGCTAAAGCTACAGATCATGTGGGTTTGCATCCTGGGTCCGCCACCTACTCTTCTTTTGACATTGTGCCTATGTTTATTTGCAGCAAAGCAGAGACAGTAAGAATTAACTATGCTATGGAGTTGTTGAGAATATTGAACAAGAAAACACTTGCAAAGCATTTAAAATAAATCCTGGCGTATAGCAAGCACCCAGTAAGTGCATCTTTCCTTATTGATAAACTATTTTGCTCAAATTTAGGCTTTGGAAGTTATTGTGCTGTGCTTAGTCACTCAGCTGCGTCCAAATCTTTGCAACCCCATAGACTGCAGCCTGCTAGACTACTCTGTCCACGGGATGCTCCAAGAAAGACTCTGTCCGTGGGATTCTCCAGTAAAGACTCTGTCCACAGGATGCTCCAGGAAAGACTCTGCCCGTGGGATTCTCCAGGAAAGACTACTGGAGGGGGTTGCCACACCCTCCTCCAGGGAATCTTCCCAACCCAGGGACTGAACCCACATTTCCCACATTGCAGGCAGATTTTTTACCAATTGAGCCACCAAGAAAGCCCTTAAAAGTTATTCAGTTCAGTTCAGTCACTTAGTCGTGTCTGACTCTTTGCGATCCCATGAATCGCAGCACGCCAGGCCTCCCTGTCCATCACCAACTGCCGGAGTTCACTCAGATTCACGTCCATCGAGTCGGTGATGCCATCCAGCCATCTCATCCTCTGTCGTCCCCTTCTCCTCCTGCCCCCAATCCCTCCCAGCATCAGAGTCTTTTCCAATGAGTCAACTTTTCACAGGAGGTGGCCACAGTACTGGAGTTTCAGTAAAAGTTATTAACTATTAATAAAAATTAGGGTGGACATATTCAAATTTATGCCATTTTCTATGGTGTTTTTACATTTCTTATCTGCCTTCATTTCTGACCTCCCCTTGTTCTTGGTTTTCCTGTCAGATTGCATAACACCGTTAAAACATATTCCAGATCAGTTCAGTATTTAGCTTGTTCTCATTGATCATTTCAAGAACAACCAAGCCCCACAGAACTGTGAATGATCATCTACTTAAAGGACATTATCTAATTTGCCACTTTTGCATTTTAGTATGTTTCCTTATTACATATGAAAGACTTCATTAGCCACTTTTTCTAAAAGGAACACAAGAACAAAATGGTTTTTAAAAATAATTTCATAGGCTCGAAGTTTACTTTCTATCACCTAAAAGATGAAGTGTTGTCAAGAGGAAATGTCAGCAGAAGCAAGAAATGTTTACACAGTAGAAATGACTCTTAGAATTCTTACAACTGCAGGGAACATTTCATTTTGGCTGACAAGGCAATCAAATATTTTCCAAATGGTTTTACTCCTTGCCCTGAGCATTGCCAGTGCTGATCTGTTCACCCATTTTATAACCATTTGCCCTCAACAATCCGGTTTCTGTTTAGATACGTTTGTGCTACCCCTTTCCCTTGCTTTGCTTTCCAGAGGCTTTGCCCGTGAAATGCCCTGTGTCAATATAAGTCACAAATGGAGCCTATTTAAAGCTCAGCTGCCTTGGCTGATCTCGACGAATGGTGGAGCTGAAGCTCCAGTACTTTGGTCACCTGATGTGAGGTGGAGACTCACTGAGAAAGATTGAGGGCAGGAGGAGAAGAGGGAAGAGGTGAGCTTGTTGGATGGCATCATGGACTCAATGGACATTAGTTTGAGCAAACCACGGGAGACAGTGAAAGACAGCGAAGCCCAGTGTGCTGTAGTCCATGGAGTCACAAAGAGCTGGACACGACCGAGCAGCTGAACAGAAGTGAGGCTGATCTTAGCAAGCCACTCATCAGTTCAGCTCAGTCTCTCAGTCGTGCCCAGCTATTTGTGACCCCGTGGGCTGAAGCGCACCAGGCCTCCCTGTCCATCAGCAACTCCCAGAGTTTACTCAAGCCCGTGTCCATCGAGTCGGTGATGTCATCCAACCATCTCATCCTCTGCCGTCCCCTTCTCCTCCTGCCTTCAGTCTTTCCCAGCATCAGGGGTTTTTCTAATGAGTCTAGTGAATCTTGTGACCAAAGTACTGGAGTTTTACTTTCAGTATCAGTCCTTTCGGTGAGTATTCAAGACTGATTTCCTTTATGATTCCAACAAACTGTGGAAAATTCTTAGAGTTGGGAATACCAGACCACCTTACCTGCCTACTAAAAATTCTGTATGCAGGTCAGGAAGCAACACTTAGAACTGGACATGGAACAACAGACTGGTCCCAAATCAGCAAAGGAGTACGTCAAGACTGTATATTGTCCTGCTTATTTAACTTCTATGCAGAGCACATCATGCTAAATGCTGAGCTGGATGAAGCACAATCAGGAATCAAGATGCTGGGAGAAATATCAATAACCTCAGATATGCAGATGACACCACGCTTATGGCAGAAAGGGGAGAACTAAAGAGCCACTCACTGTATCTCCTTATTTAAGTTTTCAGATTAACTTTGTCAAAACTGCCCCTTTCAAACAAGTTGAAGGCTGATGAATGTTTTAACATTCGGCTCTCTGAAGGAAAACAGCAGTAACAACCAACGCTGCTTTACAGTGCCAGTTTTGCCAGTGTAAACCCTCCCACAATGACCAATTGCAAGCTTCCAACATGGCATCAGGGGATGCGAAGGTGAGGAACGACGCCAACAACTGGCTCTTATGCATGAGCTTGTGTGAGCTGACACCAACACACCACTGACCCTAACACACACATATTTCAACACCATAATCTCAGCAGGGGAGCTAAATTCCGTGAGTGCAATAGCACTTCCTGAGCACAAAAGCTCCCCCTTGCCTTTGGTTATGCTGTGAGTACTGCCAAAGACACCCACCCACGTGCATATCTAGCGAACTCCTACTTAACCCCTAAGGTCCAGGAGAAATGTGAAGTCTTCATAATTTCCCCACTTCCTCTAAGAGAAAAGTTAATTATCCCTTTTCTTTTTTTATAAAACAACTTTTTTGAAATATCTTTGACATATAACCTTGCATATATTTAAGGCATACTTGGTGTCCTGATACACACGTACTTTGTGAAAAGATCACCGCAAGCTAGATAACTCATCCATCACTCACACATAGTTTTCCCACTATGCATATGTGTGTGTGGTGGAAATATTTAAGGTCTATGCTCTTAGCGAATTTCAAGTATATGACGCAGCTTTAAGTATCATCTCCGCACTGGGCATTAGATCTCCGGATCTCACTCATCTTGCGTAACTGAAACTTCGTACCCTCGACTCGCCTCCTAACTTCCTCCTCCCACACCCTGGCACTCTCCATGTTACTCTCTGCTTTTATGAATTTGACTATTTTAGATTTCACATGTAAGTGAGATCATGCAATATTCGCCTTTCTGCGTCTTGTGTAATTACTCCGTTTTCTGTGCTCACTTCGGTGATGCTTCAGTTTAACACTGCCACATTGCCCACGTGCGTATACATTTGTGTATGGGTAGGACAGTTCCTCTTTCGGACATGACTGAGCGACTGAACTGAACTGAGGACAGTTCCTGGTACCTATAAATAATCGTGACACTTATATTGCATATCCAGGAAGATGCTCCAAGTAAACAGAAGTCCACGGTTTAAAAAAAAAAACAACAACTACAAAGTTTTCTAATGATTAAGTCAAAGGGAAGAGCTTAAAACCTATTAAAAAATATATTACAATCTTTTGAAGGTAAAAATATTCAAAGAATGGAATCAATCACAGTGTTTTTATTTATAGAATATAATATTTAAATATTTAAGTATATTCCTTTACTTAATTCTTCCTACATTAAAAAAAAAGGCTAAAAATCCAAAATTCACAGAGGTAAAGTAACCTACCCCCAAATCAGCAAACTAATTATTAACAGAGCCAAGACTCTAAATTTTTCTAGTCTGCCTTTTCTACTGAAATGTGAAGTCAATTTACTCTATACCCAGACGCACCATAAGCTTCCTATAGCAAGGCGCACTCACAGTCACAGTAAACAGTGCTGACTTTAGCAGCCCAAGCCTGGCGAAAAGGAATTCAGCATTTAATTCATTTTAGTCTTGTACAAGTTTTGATAAACTAACATAGAAATATGACTTGAAAAACATGTTAAAATTATAAAGTGTGTAATTTTCTGATTCAGTGAGTGCTCAGTTGTGTCTGACTCTGGCGACCCCTTGGACTCAGCTGTCCATGGATCTTCCAGGTAAGAATACTGGAGAGGGTTGCCATTTCCTACTCTAAGGGATCTTCCCAACCCAGGGATCGAACCCACGTCTCCTGTGTCTCCTGCACTGGCAGGCGGATTCTTCACTGCCGTACCACGAGGGATACAACACTAACTCAGTCCTTCATCACTGTATACTGCGTGTCCACTATGAGACACCATGTGCTGTCTGCCTAGTATATGCCAGGCACTGTGCTGAACACTGTGCATATGGTATCTCTTTGCTCTTACAGACATTTAAGGCAAGTACTATTGCCATGTCCATTTTTTAGATAAGGCTTGAAAGTGAAAGTCACTCAGTCCTGTCTGACTCTTTCGACCCTATGGACTATACAATCCATGGAATTCTCCAGACCAGAATACTGGAGTGGGTAGCCTTTCCCTTCTCCAGGGGATCTTCCCAACCCAGGGATCGAACCTAGGTCTTCCGTGCTGCAGGCAGATTCTTTACCATCTGAGCCACAAGGAAGCCCAGATAAGGCTTGGCAAGTTAAAATAACTTGGCCAAGTTCTCACAGCTGCAATGTTTGTCTCAAGTCTGATACCTACACTAGTAACCACCATGAAAGGTTGCTCTCTTTCTATTGTAGAAATAAATCTATTGAAGACTCTTGGCATCAAAAGCAACAAATACTCTTTTTGGAATCAGGGATAAGAGTCAGAGAACCAGACCCTGACTTGAAAAGGTCGCTCAGCAAGACAGATATTGGCATAAATATATTTAGATAAAGATACTTTGTATTTGTACATGTTTCAGAAATTCATAAAAGATGGGACTTACTGGCAACTAAGGCAGACAAATCAAGTAAGACTGGTAGCTCAGATGGTTGAGTCTGCCAGCAATGTGGGAGACCTGGGTTTGATCCCTTGGTCAGGAAGAGCCCCTGGAGAGGGAAGTGACAGCCCACTCTAGTATTGTTGTCTGGAGAATCCCATGGACAGAGGAGCCAGGTGGGCTACAGTTCATGGGGTCACAAAGAGTTGGACATGACTGAAGACACTGAAGACTGGAGATGGAATTGTGGCGGGAAATGCGGTTAAAAAAAAATAGCATGCGGAAAAGTCATCAAGAGGGAAGACTCAAAATTATTCCATAGGTTTGGATAAAGGAGCTCTAGGATTTGTAGCCCCAATATTTGGACAAAAAATAAGAATGCACGGGAAAGATATACCAGTTTGTGAATATGGACAAGACCTTTGTTTGAAGATACTCTAAGTGTGATATGGTGGAACTTACAAGTATAAACCACCAGTAGCCAGCCAGAATTATGTGGGAATGAAATGTAGGTGAGTGTTCTAGACCTACAGTGAGAGACTTGTCCATCTAGAATTAATAACGTTTCAGTGGAGGAATATATCTTGACTCAACACAACTACAGAAAAGTAAGATTTAAATGTTTGAGTAAATTGACATTGAGGGGATGGGAAGGAAAGTGCTACCAATAAAAGAGAGATGAAGAAATGCCAGCAAGTGTCAAGGATGGCAGAGTGAACACAGGCGCCGAGTCCTCCACTGACCGGCCGTGCTGAGGGTTCAACAGGGTCCAAGTAGGACAGCTGAACACGACTCTGGCTTTTCACACCTGGTTAAAGGATTCGTGGAGAGTCCTAACAGTGAGATGTACAGAGGTTGCATTGCTTTGAGTTAAGAACAGTGAAGAAATGAAGACAGGACATAAAGACGCGCTTCAGAGTGAGCCAAGAGAAGCAGCAGCCGGATGTGGGGAATGCTCGTGTCGAGATGGAGACGGAGGAGGCTTGGATAGAGCAGAGGGGGGAAATGCCCGTGTCGAGACGGAGACGGAGGAGGCTTAGATAGAGCAGAGGGGGGACATGCTCGTGTCGAGACGGAGATGGAGGAGGCTTGGATAGAGCAGAGGGGGAAGAACCAAGGGTGGAGGGAGGGAAGACAGAGGGGAAATGTCCTTGAGGAAACAAGAGTCGATGAGGAAGTCCACGGAGCAGTTGGGGGAACTGAGTGGACTGGAAGATAACCCCCTTTCCCTTCCTGCAAGACTCGAGAGAGGAGGTGGGGGCAGAGAAAGGACTGCGCTGTGCAGGGGAAGGGAGAGCTCCTAGGGGAAAAATGTCTTTGATAATCCACTTGCATCCAGACCCAGCCTGCCTGCCAAGTTGTCACAATCATTGTTTAATGGAAAGGCTTCCCCTAAAGGGAGCAGGTGTGGTTGGAACCAGTTCAAGAGGGAAGGAGCTGGCGCTTCCTCTGGCAGCCTCCCACCTTTCTTCTCATCTTTTCCCTACCTCATCCTGCAGGTGCCCAGTGGCCCCCCAACTGGGGGCTGCACCCAGGCCTGCTCCCTGGGGACAATTCTCAAGACTGTGTTAATTAAAAATACAGGCCATTGTTCCTGCCTGTCTAGCAAGAGGTTTTTTTTGATAAAATACTAGATGGCCTGGCAGCTGACATATTATTTCTTCCCCCATGTATTGTTTCCACCAAAAGATTTTCTTTCAAGACCTTTGTCCAAAGAAATGAGTAGAGGAGGGACTTCCCTGGTGGTTTAAGAGTCCACCTTGCAATGCAAGGGACACAGGTTGGATCCCTGGTCAGGGAACTAAGTTCCCACAGGTTGTGGTGCAACCAAATCCACATGTCTCAACTACTGAGCTCATGCCCCACAGCTAGAGAGTCTGTGCACCACGGCAAAAGGTCCCAGCACACAATGCAGATCCCTCTTGCTGCAGTCCAGGCTCTGAGTGCTGCATAAGACCCTATACAGTCGAAAGAGTCAATCAATCTATAAACAACCACAGCAACAAAAAACCCACAAAGGAATGAATAGAGTTCCAAGTGCTGAAGCGGTGCACTTGGGATGATTTTTGACAGAGGACGAGGTGGTTGGGTGGCATCGCCGACTCGATGGACGTGAGTTTGAGCAAGCTGGCATGCTGCAGTCCGTGGGGTCGCAGAGTCAGACACGACTGAGTGACTGAACTGAACTGAACTAATCCTGACAAGGGTCCCTTCAAAGCTGGATTATCCAGACTACATAGGGGTGGTTAAATAGAGGTAGACAGCAGGGTGTAGTAATAAAGACTTGTCTGATGCCACCAGGGTTGACTAAATAATAGCAGTGTTATTCATAATAATGAATGTTATAAATTATTGCCATAAGTTCTGTTTCCTCTGAAGTCTGTTTTATGACAGAAAATGAATGGGAACTTTCAAGTGGGAACGGGGTGGGCTTTGGTAGTTGGTAGTCTCCAGAGAAACAAAAGCAATAGAATAGAGAGATGGATAGATATGAACTGGTTATTTATTCACTTCAGGTGGCTTGGCGGTGAAGAATTCGCCTGCCAACCCAGGAGATGCAGGAGACAGAGGTGTGATCCCTGGGTCAGGATGATCCCCTGGAGGAGAAAATTGCAACCCACTCCAGTGTTCTTGCCTGGAAAATTCCATGGACGGAGGAACCAGGCAGGCTACAGTCTGGGGACGTTGCAAAAAGTAGGATGTGCTTGAGTGAGTGAGCACGCATGCAGTTGTTGGGTCGGGCTGGTGCTCAGGCTGTGACTCCAATGTTTCAGTGGTAGGGAAGATCTTCTTTTTATAAACCTCCTTTTCACTCTTAAAACTTAACAGAGTGGCTGAGGCTCTCTCACATTATCAAGGAAAAGATCCCTTATTAAAGTTCAACTGATTATCTCTGTCAGCCACATCCACAAGATACCTTTCCAGCTATACCTAGCATTTGATTGAATAACAAGCCTAGCTGACATGTAAAACACATTACAAGAGGTAAATAACGACTTGTAGGAATAAGGATGCTGTGGGTACAAGTTTAAACTGAAGGTTGTGTTGCCCTGTTGCCATACCTTCCACATCTGCTTTGTATAAGTGGTGCTTTAGGGAAAGCCAGGACAGGAGGTTTCTCCAGGGGTTGGTTTCTTCACGGGAGAAACACACAGGATTTGAAAAATTCAGTAGAAGCAGAAAATAAAGTCAGTTATTTAGGAGAAATGACCAGACTCCAAGAATCCCCACGGGGGGCTTTAATAGTCACAGATGGTTTCAAACTATTTTTATTTAAGCAACTAAAAAACAATGATTCCACAATACTGGAAGATCTTAGGATACTCAGGTAAATAACACAAGTTACATAGGAAGAAAGGAATTTGACGAGAGAAATAATGTTCCATCCATCTGCTATGTTTAGTTCTTTGTGTTGATTCTTTTCTTTTGCATATAAATTATTTCTTAAATTTAGGATGTAAAACCAGCATTAGTTGTCCTATTAATTTATTCAACTTGGCAACCCTGAGTAAGAAACATAGCTTATTAAGAGGAGAGAAAGCTAATACTGATTGTGTGTTTACTACAATGCCAAGCTTGTTGTTTTTGTTCAGTCACTCAGTCGTGACCAACTCTTTGTGACCCCATGGACTGCAGCATGCCAGGCTCCCCTGTCCCTCACCATCTCGCAGAGTTGGCTCAGATTCATGTCCACTGAGTCGGTGATGCTATCTAACCATCTCATCCTCTGCCACCCTCTTCTTCTTTTGCCTTCAATCTTTCCTTCAAGCATCACGGTCTTTTCCGATGAGTTGGTTCTTCATATCAGGTGGCCAAAGTATTAGAGCTTCAACTTCAGAATCAGTCCTTCTAATGAATAGTCAGGCTTGACCTTTAGGATTGACTAGTTTTGTCTCCTTGCAGTCCAAGGGACTCTCAAGAGTATTTTCCAACACCACATGCCAATTATCTTACTCTGTTTCTCCTCCAGAGAGCTCTTTTAAGTTAGATATAATTACCAGGATTTTGCATATAAGGGAGTGGAATTAAAGAAGTTAGATTTGAAGCCTATGATAAGTGGAAGAGTTCAAAACAGATCTAGGCCTCAAAACAGGCCTCCAAGTCCAGACGCTTGACCAATATGCTACAGGGCAGCCTCAAGCAGAAAGAACATTGATTCTGGACGAGTTCCTGGGTGCTTTGGTTTGCCACCAGCTTGCCTTAGGGGAACCTCAGGCAAGGTGATCAGAAGGCTTTGGATTTCGAAAATTAAGCCAGGAGCCCCACTGCAGCTAGATCAAGCTCTCCACTTATCAAGTATCTTTTGCTTTTCAGCACTCAAAAAACACATAAAAATATTGTTTTGGATGATTCACTCCAGGTATCTTTTAGATAAATTAGTGACTTCAATTTTTCTTGAATTAGCATTTATGACCTAAAGGACTCAATGTGGTTTTTAGTTTGGTGATTAAGGTCCTAACACAGTGCAGAGGACTCCCCATTTAAAACAAGGCCACTTCACTAACAGTGCCAAAGTCAGGTTAAAATAGGATAAATGTTCTCCAAATAGGAAGACTGAAACAAATGAAACTAATTTTTAGACTTCATTTCATCTCAGGCTGCCTATAGAAGTCCAGCCACAAATCAGGTCCATCCTTGCTGGGTTTCTTTATAAATGTAAGCAATATAAGCCTCAGCTTCCACTATCTTGGGTAGTGCAATTCAAAAATCAAAACATAGAGAGTCTCCAAATGTTATCAAATCTATTAAGTCCCAAATAGTTCATTGATGACCTATTTCCAAGTGCTTAAATGATGCAACTGGACCTTAGCTTATGTGAAAATCAATGCAAAAACATGAATCACCAGGCAGTGTGCAGGAGCCTTCCAAAGGCAGCTTGTAATTAGCAAACGATTGATCCGAATAGACAGGACCCTGAAAGCTGGAGAGACCAGGCAGGTGAAAAGCCAGGGTCCTCGTCCTTTACAGTTGCTCATCAGTCCTCTGCTCACTATCAGCATTCTACCAGGACTTCCATTCAGACTGGACTCTTGGCATTTCAGTTGGTTTGGGGGCAATAACTCAACTCTGGCACCAAAGAGAAATATACACACTATGAAAGAGAACTCATTACATAACTTATGTATGCTCCATTATAAGGCCAGCACTATTATCATTAATATTTCCCATATCTTTTATCTACCACACTGTGTTCTGGTGACTCTTATATAAATCCAAATGGAGATTGTAATTCAGAGAATTACAGTATCTGGAACCGAAAGGAAGCTAAGAGGCCATCTCATCTAACCACTTCATAGGCAGAGGCGATGAGACAGTTTGTCTAGGGTTATGGAGTGGTAGGCATGAGGCTAGAATCATGTCTCATCCCCATCAGTGCCTTTCCCACCTCATCTTATAGACTAATAGCACAACAGGCTTACCCTGGTGGTCTACAGCGTTCATCTTAAAGTGACTGATCTAGCAATTAATAACACCGTTTTCTAAAAAAAGATCTCATCTTTTCAAGAGAATGCTCTGGTCAGGCCTGGATTCCAGCCATCAAACTGACGTGCATTTGTAGTTTGTAGACTAATAAAATTCCCATTTTCTTTGCTTCCACATTCAAATTGCTGTACAGATTCTACCTGAGGCTGACCATTCTACTATTCTCTAAGATCCAGTTTCCTTCATGGAAAACTGTTTCATTATCTCTTTGGAGAGAGGCAAGGTCATGATTACTTCCTGGTCCATCAGGGGGCTTGTTGACGGTAGGCAGAAATGACGAGTGTCACATTTTGGGCCAGATCACTTAATGGTTATTGTAAGACTCTGTACCTTGCCTGTCTTTCTAATCCAGACCACACGAATCAAAGTAGGCGGTCCATCAGCCTGGCTCCTGTGTGACTTGAATGAGCAGAGCTAACCATGGCTGGGCGGGTCGTGTGAACCGCCGAGCCTTGGGGAGCTATTTGTTACTGCAGAATTACCAGGCCTATCCTGACTAACACACGAACACTCGCTCATATCAGTCTTCTCTTGGTTTGTTACAGGGTTTGAAAAGAGCATACACACACATCCGCAGTTGAGCTAGACAGAAAAATGTGGTGAATGATGCATGCTGGAGCAAGATATAAGAACTTGTTCCTTTTTTGCTCTGTGTGCTCAGCTTGAAAACACAAACTTATTTATTCATCTACCAATTTTATTGCACACTTTTGGAGACCTGCCTAGACTACTGATAATTATTTACCTGGATTGTCATGACATATATAACAAGGGTCATTAACATTTGATTTTTGCTTGTGAGTATGATATTTCTTTAAAAATCAGTTTAAGTAGTGTTGAGAGTAAAACTAATTGGGGGAGGGGGTCTCAATGTAGAACCAGCAGTTCCACAATGGTTACCTGAGAAGACTAAGGGGATAATTATTATTGAGTCAGTTAAATGTTCCAGCAGCCTGGTCACAGCAGGAATCAATGCACTCCTCTGTTTTCCATATCAAGGGATCCTCTCAAAATCATCAACATTTCTGAAGGGTGTAACTGCAGAGTGGCCTGAATTTAACACTTAAGGGGCCTGGGTAGGGTTCCCTCATCTCTTTGTTTCAACCCACATCTTTCTGTGAGAAGCAGAGGGAGAGAGAAATTTTAAAACCTCTGCTGCACTAGTAGAAAATAAAAATAGAAAGAAAGCTAAACACTTCGGTCTCTCTCTCTTTTCTCCACCCCTAACAATGGTACGTTTTGCTACACTGGACAGATCCTGTCATTGGGGAACAATAGCAGGTGTCTAATGGATGCACGTTTATCAAATTTCTTTGACTTCGAACCTATTAATCACTGAGCCGTTTATGAAGCAGTGGTCCCATCAGATTTCAGAGACCCGTGGACAGAAATCCCGGAGTTCCAGGGCTTTTTCAGCAAGGCAGGAACTTTCAGGTAACTGTGAATCCTCTAGAGTGGAGCACGGTGCAACTCAACGTGTGGTCCGCAGGCCTCAGGAACATCTCCTGGGAGTCTGTTGGCAATTCAAAGGCCTAAGTGGGACGCTCCAGACCTACTACATCAGAATTCTTAGAGACAGGTCCAGGGACCTGTGTATTTAACAAAATCTCCAACCGAAGCTGGAAAATAACTTGTGAAGAGTTTAATCAGCCTCCACGCGTCTCTGTGCCTTTCCACTTTCGTCTGGAACTCAGATAGCATGTATCTCTGGGGCCAGCAGACACCAGTGCACATTATTCAGCTGTTTTGATGCCTCTGTCCGATTAGACCCTGTTGATGGCAGTACAGATAGCGGCTTCAGCTTTGTGAGCTGAGGAGGTGCCAGGCAATTGCCTTTTCTTAGATAATTCCAAGATTAACGGGCTCGAGTGGCTCAGATTAGCTGTGATTCCCGCCCTGCAGCCAGTGCGAGAGGGAACACACTGTCCTCTCCGTGGGCCAAGGGGCTGGCTTCCCAGCCATCAGTTTGAGCAGGAGAGATGCTGATCAACATAAGTCACTGCCTGTTCCCAGATTGTCACCATTACCCAACCAGTGAGACATTCTGTGCTGGTGCTCAAGCGAGGCTCTGCTGGTCTGCCTGGCTCACGCTGTGCGTGGGCAATGGCCGCCACAGTGATTGCAGAGGGCGTTCTGTCCAAAAGGGAGCAAGCAGACAGGGGAAATCCTTGCCACCTGACTCTGGGAGAAATATCAGTGCCGTAAAACGGTTGTTGACAGAGAGCAAGGGTGAGATCTGTTAGGATCTTCTCACGCATTCCATGGAAAGCACAGCTGGATCTTGAAGTACTTACTGTGTTTCCCAGGAGGTCACAGTGCAGACCCCTGGCCTGCTGGCGAGAGGGGCAGTGCGGAGAGAGATTTCCCTTGTTCCTTTCTTGTATTTCACTTTTAAACTGTCTTAATCTTTATTCTGTATTATTTGGAGCTAGTGTCAGTATGTGTAAGTTGCAGGAAGCCTTCAAAAGGAAATAGGTAAGTATGATGAATCTGCAGTAACAAAAATACCTGGCCACGACTTCTACTCCAAAACCTCCCAGAGGTGGTGATCACGATTCAGGTGAACAGCAGTTCAGATCTCCCTCTCTTAAAGAAAAGAACATTAAGATATTTTTACATGATCATTTTTTGAAAAGGACGCTGCTCATTTTAAAGCCCCTGGCAATAAGATAAAATAATATCTAAGTGTTCAAATATGCACACCTTGCACTCCTAAAATACACAACTCTGACCACTTTTGTTCAAATGGCTTAATTCTGTCCAACCCCATCAGATGAGATTCTGAATGGTTGTGCTGGAAACAATAGCAAAAAAATGTTTTGCTACAAAACGAGCAATGACAAAAGTCTGGTTTCCTCTCCAGCCTCTCGAAAAAAAACAAAAAGCAAACGATCCCGGCTGCCCATTATAACACCTGCTGCTCACAATGAAAACCCAAGCCAAGGAACTCATGCCCTTCCATCCAAATATCCAATCTACCCGCAGAGAATTCAAGCTGTCCAGCCACACACCAGCTGCTTGCTTAGTCACTGCAGAAGGCTCGGCTTCCATTCCCTTCTCTCTCCTAATGTTTTTTTCCTCATTTTCCCTCTTCTCTGTCTCTTCCATGAAAGAAGAGTCATTAACACAGTCTCAGAATTCCCCATGAACTCCTGAACCAAAATTCATGGTATTTTCAGCAAGGATCATCAAGCGTTACCCTTCCCTTTCACCCTCTGCTTCTACACCAGAATGACACAAACCAAGCGGCTCCAAAACGTGAGGCATAAATGGCGCATCCCCCTCAGCGCTTAGGGTCGGTCCTGATGCTTCGAATGGACAGTTCGTGGAAGGGGATGAGCTGGAACCCAACCTCACCCGATATTCCAATTTTACCCTCATCCTGCTTTCCAGTTACCAGATGACGGGATGCCTCTCGCGATCTCAAAACCCCCATGAGGAACTCCCATCTCCTTTGTTTGGCCGTATTGTTTCCTTGGGGCTTGACTCACAACACGAGTTCTCTGTCTTTGCCCGAGTCATGACTTGTCTTACCTTATGGGTGTATTTTTAAATCAACACAAGCAAACCTTCAAAATTCAAACTGCACTTTCTCATAAATACGCATTTTTATTCCCAAGGCTCTTGGATTATTTCAGTGATTGATATTGGTCAGTGATTCTTAACATTTTTACTTCAAACGCATGCTTCTCAGGCAGGGAACAGCAAACCCAGATGTTCACAGTCCCCTCGGGATTCATCTTTATGGTTTAGTGGGTGATTCTATGATGTAAAAAATGACTCCCACCTGATCATGTTGGCAAGACGCGGCAGCTTCCTGGTAGTTCTAATAGCACACTGTCCCATTTGGAACACAACCAAAGGGACCTGAAATCTAGCACCAGGTTTGCTGGTCCAGCCAGGGAGCCCAGTGGAAGGGCATGGCTTGCCATTCAACTCTTCACAGACGGGGGCCCTTTTTAGGCCACACACAGGTTCTGTGTGTGCTGCAGCGGCCCCTGCACTGGGAACATTGCTACTCTAGCCATAAGCAAATGGGGTTCCCCCACCTTTTCTTTATTACTCCGCAGAGAAGCCCTCTTTGACCATCTTACTTAAACCAACCTTGCTGTTGTTCAGTCACCAAGTCATGTCCGAATCTTTGCCACCCAATGGACTGCAGCACACCAGGCTTCCCAGGCCTTCGCCATTTCCCAGAGTTTCCTCAAACTCATGTCCATTGAGTACGTGATGCCATCCAACCATCTCATCTCCTGTCACCCTCTTCTCTCTCTGTCTTCCATCTTTCCTAGCATCAGAGTCTTTTCCAATGAGTTGGCTATACTCATCAGGTGGCCAAAGTATTGGAGGTTTAGCTTTAGCATTAGTTCTTCCAAAGAGTATTCAGGGTTGATTTCCTTTAAGATTGACTGGTTTGATGTTCTTGCTTTCCAAGGGACTCTCAAGAATATTCTTCAGCAACACAGCTTGAGGTGCTCAAGCTTCTTTATAGTCTAGCTCTCACATCTATACATGGCTACTGGAAAGACCGTAGCCTTGACTATATGAACCTCTGTCGGCAAAGTGATGTCTTTGCTTTTTAACAAAGCAAACCTCTGTCTAGGTTTGTCATAGCTTTCCTGACAAGAGGCAAGCGTCGTCTGATTTCATGGCTGTAGTCACCATCCACAGTGATTTTAGAGCCAGAAAGAGGGACTCTGTCACTGCTCCCCCTTTTCCCCTTCGGGGATCACCGCCTTGTCGTGGCGAAGGGGCTGCCATAACTTAACGAAGCTATGAGCCATGCTGTGCAGGCACACCCAAGACGACCGGTCATAGTGAAGAGTTCTGACAAAATGTGATCCGCTGGCGGAGGGCGTGGCAGACCAGCCACGCCGTGAGAAGTATGCTTCCCATGAACTGCATAAAAAAACTAACCTTTCCTCACTCCAAATACATTCTCTCTCAACTCTCCTTTTAACTCTTGTCAGCAAAACAAAGCAATTGATGAAGTTAGTGGCAAATTTTAATGCTGACTCCAGTTTTTTAACCCTTCCCAGTTTCCATGATTTTCCCCTGTAGTCTCTTCCCACTTGGCCCTTGTCCCCTTTGGTCAATAGAATGAGGAAGAAGTGTGATCACAAATGCATGCCCAAGCCTCTGTTTGTATCAGTTTCATACGATCCCATTGGCCACAGCAAGTCACATGTCCCTTCCTACAGTCAAGAGAGGGGCTTCCCAGGTGGCACCAGTGGTAAAGAATCTGCCTGTCATTGCAGGAGACACAAGAGGCGTGGGTTCCATTCCTGGGTCGGGAAGATCCCCTGGAGGAAGAGATAGCAACCCACTCCAGTACTCTTGCGTGGAGAACCCCATGGACCGAGGAGCCTGATGGGCTACAGTCCATAGGACTGCAAAGAGTCGGACATGACCGAAATGACTCAGCACATGGTCAAGACATGGGAAAGTGGGAAGAAATGCAAAATTCCTTGACAAAAAGGGCATAGACACAGGGAGGGACAAGCAACGGAAGCTAATGACTCAGTACGCGGCGCTGGCCAGGTTCTGCCAGTGGCCTGGCCTCCTGGAACGCCATGTTGGGAAGGATTCCAAAGGTCCAACTGGGCTCACTGAACGATAGGTTGCGACTAATGGGTTCATCTCTCATCTTCTCTCATCCTCTATGATATATCTGATGGCATAACAGAAAGCTGAAGAAAAGGAGTTAAAATCAGATCAGAGGGATCAAGAAAATATTGTCAACAGTCCTTTGTCAACAAGACTTTAGGAAATATCGCTGGCCAGTAGCTTTGTATCCTATGCCTCTTATTAATTTTCGTATTCACTTTTCTCAGTCTGTGCTTTGGAGACCACTGGCTTTATTTGCTGTAGACAGATGTGCTTGTTTCCTTTAGTGAAGAGCTGACACCACTGGGGAGGGTGGAAAGAGAAGGACCAGTGTGGGGCACTACGTGCTGAAGTTGGACTGAAAGCAGCTTAAATTTTTGCAAGGCTAACTCTGGAATTGGTTTTCAAAAAGTCCATTGTTTTTCTCCTTTAATTTGGGCTCATCAAAGGATTTCTCCTATGTGGGCTCCTCATTAAGGCTTATTGATAATTTGCTTAAAAGCCTAAGAAAATGATGGCATAGAAGTGTTGGCTTTTATACCTTTTCTTCTAACGCACCATTATTTTAACACTCACATTAAATCTTATTCCCAAAATCGTTTAAAAGTTTCAAATGCCACCCACTTGTTTGTTTTTATTTAATAAGTGTCTCACGGAAAATCTGTATAATTGGGGGATTCTGAGCTTCTGGTCTGGAGTAGCTTCTGATTCCCTCCTCACTGAGGTGGATTTTGTATGAGATGATGCTAGCAGTTTCTTCATATTTTTGTTTTCTGAGAAAGTTAGACAAGTATCTAACCAAGTATAGTGGTAGAGTTGCCATTACATAGGGACCAATCAGGAGAAAATTACACAAGAAGGGTACACATATGCATATAATTATAGCTGCAAGAGATAACTAATGACTACTGTGTGGCACAGGAAACTCTGCTCAGTACTCTGTAAAGACCTAAATGGGCAGAGAGCCTAACAAAGAGTGGATATATGTGTAACTAAATCACTTTGTTGTACACTTGAAACTAACACAGCATTGTAAATCAACTATTCTCCAATAAATATATTTATTAATATTATATATATATATATATATATATTTAAAGGAAATGTACCACAAAGCTCAGAAACCATGGACATGGTCAAGGATGACTTCATCTCTTTTCCCCTCCAAACCTTTTCTTCCCTTCTGTTCCTCATTTCAGTGAATGTGGTCACTCTCTGCCCAGGCATCCTAGACATACCCCAGGAATGACTCAATGTCACTTCCTCCTCAGACCTCCGGTCCAACCCATCGCCGAGCCAAACCAGTTCTGTTTTCTGGACAGTCTCACACTGGTCGCGCCCCCTGCTCTCCACTCCTGCCCTCTGGATTAAGACTGCTCCACTTCCACCACATTGCTGCCTAGCCCCATCTGTAGTCTTCCGGTCCCTGCTCACGCCCAAGTCTAATACATTTTCCAAACAGCCAAAGTGATTTTCTAAACAACTGTTCAGAGCAAGACCCTAGATCGCATGTTCCATCCTTGCCTCCATTCTGAAGATGAAGATTGAATTCCAGGACTGAATTCCCAAGATTCTATCCTGCCTCTGTGCTGGCCACTTTCTCTAAGTGACTGAGAAAGCTCTTGCTTCTCTGAACCCACCACGCTGTTTCCGCGATTTTGTTCACATTATTTCCTTTCCCTGAAATACTTCTCACTTACCCATCACCTGGCTACCTCCCACCAAGTCCTGGCACAGGCTTCACATTGTCCTGGAAGCTCCTCCTGGGCTCCACGAAGGGTTGTGTGACTGCTCCCTGCCTTCTACCAGCCTCCGCAAAGGAGCTGGAGCTCTGACCACACTGGATGGATAATGACAGTCTACCTGCTGTGTGTCCCTGCTAGACTGTAAGCTCGAGAGCAGAAGCATCTGTGTCTGACTTGTTGACAGTTGTATCTACCCATCATCCAGTAAAGTGTCTGGCTCATGTTAGACATACAATAAATATTTTTGAATTTCATATACATGGAAGGCTGTGTATCAATTTGCCTCACATGCTGAGAACAAGCCAATAAACTGATCACCAGGTCCAGAAGATGTTAGAGCACAAAGTCTGGTACCAAAATGCCTGGGCCTGAACCCCATGTGCACCAGTTACTAGTGGGTGACCTTGAATAAGTTACTTAGTTATCCTAAACCTCTTAAAGTGAATATAACAATGCTTACTTAACAGGGTTGTTAGAGAACAATTCAGCTCAGTTCAGTCGCTCAGTCATGTCTGACTATTTGCAACACCATGGACCGCAGCATACTAGGCCTTCCTGTCCATCAGCAACTCCCAGAGTCCACCCAAACCCATGTCCATTGAGTCATTGACACCATCATCATCCAACAATCTCATCCTCTGTCATCCCGTTCTTCTCCTGCCCTCAATCTTTCCCAGCATCAGGGTCTTTTCAAGTGAGTCAGCTCTTCGCATGAGGTGGCCAAAGTATTGGAGTTTCAGTTTCAACATCAGTCCTTCCAAAGAACACCCAGGACTGGTCTCCTTTAGGATGGACTGGTTGGATCTCATTGCAATCCAAGGGACTCTCAAGAGTCTTCTCCAACACCACAGTTCAAAAGCATCAATTCATCAGTGCTCAGCATTCTTCACAGCCCAACTCTCACATCCATACATGACCACTGGAAAAACCATAGCCTTGACTAGATGGACTTTTGTTGGCAAAGTAATGTCTCTGCTTTTGAATATGCTGTCTAGGTTGGTCATAACTTTCCTTCCAAGAAGTAAGCGTCTTTTAATTTCATGGCTGCAATCACCATCTGCAGTGATTTTGGAGCCCCCAAAAATAAAGTCAGCCAATGTTTCCACTGTTTTCCCATCTCTTTGCCATGAAGTGATGGGACCGGATGCCATGATCTTCGTTTTCTGAATGTTGAGCTTCAAGCCAACTTTTTCACTCTCTTCAAGAGGCTTTTTAGTTCCTCTTCACTTTCTGCCATAAGGGTGGTGTCATCTGCATATCTGAGGTTGACATTTTTCCTGGCAATCTTGATTCCAGCTTGCTTCCTCCAGCCCAGCATTTCTCATGATGTACTCTGTATATAAGTTAAATAACCAGGGTGACAATATACAGCCTTAATGTACTTCTTTTCCTATTTGGAACCAATCTGTTGTTCCATGTCCAGTTCTAACTGTTGCTTCCTGACCTGTATACAGGTTTCTCAAGAGGCAGGTCAGGTGGTCTGGTATTCCCATCTCTTTCAGAATTTTCCATAGTTTATTGTGCCACAGTCAAAGGCTTTGGCATAGTCAATAAAGCAGAAATAGATGTTTTTCTGGAACTCTCTTGCTTTTTCGATGATCCAATGGATGTTGGCAATTTGATCTCTGATTCCTCTGCCTCAGGCATTCTTATAAAGCACTCAGTAAGTACAGTGTCTAGGCTGGTAGATGTTAAATAATTATCTTACTCTTATCAGAAACAAAAGAGTCAGTTGGATTGAATATGCATATTGAACATGCAGAAAGTACTAAAATTTAGTAGACAGAAGAAAAGAAACTTAGAAAACTTGATGGGGGGGGATATAGGAGTGACAGTGTTGATGTCACCTAATCTTGCATCGAACTTTCATATGCAACTAGTGCTCTGTTTCTGCTTGTTCCACGTCCACCCGCAGAGTCAGACATGTGTGTATATCTGGAGAGTATTTCTACTTCACTTTGGACTCCTTCAACTCATGACAAAAGTACAAGTCACATGGCTTAAGCTCTAAAATGAACTGATTGGCTCATGCAACTTATGACATAGATAACCCTGACTTCAAGCAAAGCTAAATCCATGGCTTTAAAATGCCATCAAAAGCCCAGTTATTTTTATATCTCACTCCAAACATGACTACTAGAGGCTCTCCAAGGACACTTGCAGCTACCTTCATGTTCAACAGAGAAGTCAGAGCTTTAAGCCGAAGTCTTGGCACGCACTCTGATGGTCCCAGGAAAGGACCCATGACTCAGACTCCTCCACTAAGAGCTGATATTGGGATGCTTAACTGTCCTTTAGTCAATTCACCATGATCAGGTGATAGGATATACTGATTTGCTTCAACTAATCTAGATCCACCAGTGAAACTGAATTAGGGTCAATCTCATCAAACTGTAAGGCTGAAAATAAGGGAGAGGAAGCTTCCAAAGATCTTAGAAGTAGTGTTTTCATTAAGAGAAGGAATGAATGTCTACCAGAAAACAATGGTGCTTGAAGTCAGGAAGCATCCTTGGAAAAAAATCTCATCTCCCAGGAGGGAGAGACCAGACTTCTGAGCTTATTCCAAGGACCACACCCAGTAGAAGGCAAGAGTGGAGAGTATGGCTGGTGTCCTCTTGCAGGAATATTAGAAACTCTTCCATGAAGGGTGGCACGATAATTGTACCAAGAAGAAAACCAAAGATCATCCAATTTGCCCTAGAAGCTCAGTTAAGGACTCAGACCCAAAAGGTCTGACTCTAAAATCACGTGGTCTTGCAGAGCCTCATAAATCGAAGTCCCAGTTGAAACAGCCAAGCTTCACAGCCTTCATAAAGATTTTAAAACCGTAGACCCCAAAGTGAATGGATAGATTTGTCTAAGTAAAGTACATAAAGAGTAAGTACAACTCTATTTCGTGTCTTCTAACCCATTGCATACCTGGAATCAAGGACAATAGTGGAATATTACAAATCTGTAAGCCTCAAAGCTCTCTTTCCACTAAGTGTGTAATTCTCCTTTTTGGTAGCATGAAAACTTCTATCATGTATTTTTAGGCACTTTGCACCAAGCTGCTTGCATCATGTCAACGTTTGCTGTGCTAACTTTGCATCTAAAAGTTATTCAACACACTGAGATATGAGAAAACACATTTTTACCTTGAAGAAGCAATACTTGGATTCTGCAGCATGTTCTAATGTGTTAAATGTCAAAAAAGTACTGGGAATATAAGAATTGGGAAAGGCACTGCAGCTCTCGCCCTAGACGGCCTGGGCAGCTAAAAGACGCAGGGACATCACGGCCCGGCATTTGGGGGTCAGCCCATAGATTTTGAAGAGCAATGCAAACAGAGAGGTGAGAAAATGCACTGGTGATTGTTTATCAGGGCCTGCGGTTCACCCAATACCAGCCACCAGCAAAAGCAGCAGCAGCCACTGAATGAAGAACCCTGCAAGGACAGGACGACATGCCGCTCTTGGCTGTCTGAGCCGAGCACCGGCGTGTGTCCCATCTCCTTCCTCTCTTTCGTCTACCCTGCAAAGAGGAAATGTTATCTCATCTGCAAATGAAGGACCTGGCAATTGGGCAGGTCAGGGTATTGGCTACAAGGTGACTTGTGCCATTCTGAAGCTAGTGGCACAAGGAGACCCCTGAATCACTTATTTCTGAGCCAACTTTCCTTTCTAGACCTGGGTCATCAGTGAGGCCTCTAGCGTCTCCCGTGGCGGGAAGTCCCTCTGTCTCTGGGTCTCCTAAGCGCTTCGAAGCTTAGACAAGATGCTGTTGGAACTTCTGTTTCGGTAATGCAACATGCTGCTCGTAAATCAGCAAAGAAATAAACCTGCTCTCAGTCTCCCTTATTTAAAGACTTTGAGAAAGCAATGGCGACTTGGAGAGGGCTTGTAGCTGCAGCTGTGCATTTCAGTGAATATTTCACACACACACATGGAAACGGTTGTACATCATATCAAGGAAGGAGAGGGAACAAAATTGAAATTCAACTTTTAAATCCTTTCTTTGTTTAGAAGTTATATTAGCTTGCTTTTTGTGTTTCTACTTAGGAGTAAAGGGTGCTTGTATTTCAGTGTCTCCAAAGAGAAGAGAATGGAGTGCTATTTATTTCTGATGATAATAATAGGCGCTATTAGCCTATTATAGCTAAAATAAATTGATGCGTTACAATTACCTTATAATTTAATAATACTGTAATATAATAAATATCATTGTAACAAATAAAGCCATATTTTGCATCTGGATGCCAATTTATGACCACATACATTCGTGAGACTTCAGCGCCTGGGTTTGCTTTCCCATCTACAGTCACAGAGTTGACAGGTGATCTTCTGGATCGGGATCTGTAAACTAAGGCCCACAGGCCGAGTTCAGCCAGCTATGTTTTTAGGGTTTCATTAGAACACAGCTATAGCTGTGCATTTTTGTACAGTCTACGGAGGCTTCCAAGTTATACGAGTAGAGTCGGGTAGCTGTGACAAGGACTCTGCAGTCTGTTGTCCAGTTGCTAAGTCTCGTCCGACTCTTTGTGAACCCATGGACTCTAGCATGCTAGGCTTCCAGGGCTAGAAATATTTATCTGGTCCTTTCCAACAAAGGTGGCCGGACTCTGATCTAGGTTATGTGACAGCGTTTCTTTATTTATTTATTTTTGTTTTGACAAGCATGCCTGGCAATGACTAGCCCAGCCTATCAATGTGAAAATGATAGAATTATCCTACATCCGTTATTTTGCCACCTTTGCATCCTTTATTAGCTCTGTCAGTCCAGTTCAGTCGCTCAGTCGTGTCCGACTCTCTGCGACCCCATGAATCGCAGCACGCCAGGCCTCCCTGTCCATCACCATCTCCCGGAGTTCACTCAGACTCACGTCCATCAAGTCTGTGATGCCATCCAGCCATCTCATCCTCGGTCGTCCCCTTCTCCTACTGCACATAATCCCTCCCAACATCAGGGTCTTTCCCAATGAGTCAACTCTTCGCATGAGGTGGCCAGAGTACTGGAGCTTCAGCTTTAGCATCATTCCTTCCAAAGAAATCCCAGGGCTGATCTCCTTTAGAATGGACTGGTTGGATCTCCTTGCAGTCCAAGGGACTCTCCAGAGTCTTCTCCAACACCACAGGTCAAAAGCATCAATTCTTCGGCACTCAGCCTTAGCTCTATAATAAACTATAATTAGACATTTGTTGTTTAGTTGCTATGTCCGACTCTTGCGAACCCATGGACTGTAACCTGCCAGGCTCCTCTGTCCTTGGGAGACAAGAATACTGGAGCAGGTTGCCATTTCCTTCTCCAGGGATCTTCCTGACCCGAGGGTCGAACCCACATCTCCTGTGTTGGCAGGCAGGTTCTTCACCACTGAGCCACCAGGGAAGCCTGCAATAAGCATAACAATAGAAAAAAGATATTGTTTATTATTAGAAGAAAGATCATTTTCCTTTACTCAGACCTCTTAGAGAATTGATTTAGTGTCACTGACATTTATGAAACACCTACTATGTTCCAAATACAGCAGTTCTTACTCAGATTCTAACACTCCTTGGAGTGGCATCAACTCAGTCATTTTTGTCTCTTTGCGACCCCACGGACTGTAGCCCACCAGGCTTCTCCGTCCATGGGATTTTCCAGGCAAGGCTACTAGAGTGGGATGCCATTTCCTTCTCCAGGGGATCTTCCCAACTCAGGGATCGAACCCGGGTCTCCTGCATTGCAGACAGGCACTTTACCATCTGAGCCGAAATAAGTGATGCCTAGTGTTGGTAACAGGGCGTTATGAAAACTCCTCAACGGACTTTGAAAAAAAAAGAACAGGTCTATTAGATGAATCGATAAATAAATTTTTTCTCTCTTTTGGTACCAGGAGGTTTTTTGATTAGGAGCAAAAATGCAGAGCGCCATGCGCTATCTAGTGGCGATGATCAGCACGCCTTCCCAAGCCACTGCCACAATCCTTTGACATTCCGAAAGTACGTTGTTACCTTACAGCAATACCAAATAATTTTAACTCCTCTTTCACAAAGGCTCCAATTATAAACCAATTCCTTTCAGATTAAGTACACTTCGATAGCAATTCCCATATACCAAAAAATATAGCCCAAGATAATGGGCTGTGAGTATAGTTTTAATGCTAATAAGAGGCAGTTTAACAGCCTAGAGAAGTTCATTCTGACTACATTTTCATTGCCGTGATAAACAGCATATAATGCCCCTCAATTATAGCTTTAATGTAAAAAAACTGAAGTTATAAGACAATTTATCCCAACTAAATTGTGATTTCGCTTCTGAGATGTTGCCCTTTTTATAAATAAAAAATCCACTTACCCATTCCATTGTTCTCAGGTTGGGTTTTGACAGGGAGATTGATTACAGGAAAAAAAGAATTACAGATGAAATCAATGATACCACTATAAGGAAATTAATGGGAGTTTGGTCAGGTCACCACAGCTGAAACACAACTCTCCCCTTTCCTCTCAAAGCACACTGGAACATAGCATGCTACTGATGACTGCAACCTTAAATGGAGTCAAGACTTCCAGCCTACTACATGCAACAAGACAAAGGGACACTTCAGGGAAATTTTTGAATTGTGAGCAAATGTTCATTTTTTTTTTTTTTTTACTTTACTGGGATACACACACACACACACACACACACATGTACTTTTGGAATATCAAAGGAACATGGCAGTGGCCTTGGGAGGGTGTGCTGATCATCATCACTTGATATCACATGGTGCTCTGCATTTTTGCTCCTAATCAATCTGGGTAGCAAAAGAGAGAAAATGTTTATTTATCGATCCATCTAATAGACCTCTCAAAAGTCTTCTTCTCCAACACCACGGTTCAAAAGCATCAGTTCTTCAGCACTCAGCCTTCTTTATGCCAGTCTCTCACATTTGTACGTGACTACTGGAAAGACCATAGCTTTGACTAGACAGACCTTTGTGGGCAAAGTGATGTCTCTGTTAGTGGCACTGAAAAGCCACTGATGGCCTCTTCTAAAGGGTAACCGCTATTTAGACTTCTGAAAGTATCAGTGGACTTTGTGTGTTTATAGTGTGTATAAAAGGAACCTAACCCTCACGACTGGCTTTAGTCACTCACCATTATGTGTACAAGAGCCATTCAGATTGGGGGGGTGTGTGTGTGTGTGTGTGTGTATGTGTGTGTTCATTGTATAGGATGTGTCTAAATGTTTTTTTTCCAGAGATTAACCTTTTTAACAATTTTAATAATTATGGATTTATAGTTAGGCAAAAGAACATATGGAGAAGGAAATGGCAACCCACTCCAGTGTTCTTGCCTGGAGAATCCCAGGGATGGCTGAGCCTGGTGGGCTGCCGTCTATGGGGTTGCACAGAGTTGGACACGACTGAAGCGACTTAGCAGCAGCAGCAAAAGAACATAAGAACTTCAAACGTATGATTTCAAGGAAGCTTCTAGCAAAACCGACTTTAAGAAGACAGTGGCAATCCTGTACACGAAATACTCATCACAACTTACTGGTAATATTAAATGCTGAAAACAACTTGTCTTAGGCAACTGGGGGTGACCATCCACAAGACCTCAACTAAGGAGAAGACGCCACTGCCACTGTTACACAGGAGGTCAAGGCTTTAACATGATTTTTGGAGGACGTGAACATTCAGTCCACAGCACACCTTAAATGTCCTTAGATGAGAAACGGTTGGACCAGCTTGGGCATACACGGGCAATGGCATCTTATTCAGTAGTAAAAAGAACTGAGTGGTACATACTAACAATCTGGATGAACTTAAAGGTCATTATCCCTACTATTAATAGTGAAAAATTGCCGGGGGCCAGCATAAGGAACTCCGCCCTTGGCAAAGTCATGAGGAAGGAGGCTCGGCATACGCAAAGGCAGGATCGAGCCTCAGGAAACCCCCTGTTCCCGAGCATCTACCCTCAAAACCAGAGTCTGTTTTATGTTCTCACCTATACCTCTGACTTTATGGGGGGCTCTACTCCATCACCATTTCTCTCAGCAAAGGGGTTAACTTGCAGCCCCAGTTAATAAAAATTTCTGGGCGTGACAAGAGTGTTTCAACTTACAAACTCCTCTGAAGGTTCTCTAGCCTGCCTGAGCGGGTTCGTCCAGCCACATGTGATTGTTTACAGCCTCCCAACCGTGAGAGGCATGAGATGCTTTAACCTTTCTATATACAGACTCTTCTGAGAAGTTAGAAAATTATTAGTATAGTATAGTGGGTTGATTAGAAATTACATTGGTGAAGGGTTTTTCATTTATTGTGCCAATAATTACTGCTAATTCCCTGCTCTGGGTGTGACAAGGGTGTCTCAGGTCAAACCTCTTTGCTGACAGCCTAGCTTGTGTGACAACCTCTCAACCATAAACAGCACAGAGAGTTTGGAGTATTTTGAGAGTCTTAAGTAGCATAGGGCTTTTCTCATTGTTGAGTCAGTGATTGCTGCCAGGCCTCCATATTCTTAGGCACCTGGGAATATATTAATCAATGTATATGGAATATAGAAAAGGAAATATAGTAGTTTTTGAGGTTAGCAATACTAGACTTTTTGAGTTAACGAATTTTCTCTTTTGTTATAGATCACTGTACTTTGTTATAAATCACTGTGTCCTTGCTATGTAAAAATGTAACTTTATCACTATCTTAAGACTAAATAGATCTTAAGGGGAACATTGGTGAAGGGTTTTCATTTGTTGAGCCAATATTTGCTGCTAAATCTCCATATTCCCTGCCCTTATAATGAATACAACTAGCATATAGGAAAAATAAGCATTAACCCTTAAGATTAACCATGTTAAGCCTAGGCTAAGTACGTTCCTTTCTTGGTTGTCTCCTGCTGCACCCTCACAGTATTAACCCTTAAGATTAACCATGTTAAGCTTAGGCTGAGTACGTTCCTTTCTTGGCTGTAGCCCGCTGCACCCTCACCTACAGGAATGCAGCTTTATCTGCTACCTTCAGAGGGTGGCGCCTGGTTTAAGAAAAAACACCCTTGGAAAAAAAAAGTTTTTTGGTTATCAGAAAGAAAGGATCATAAAATGTCAACAGGCCTCATGGCCAGAAGATGATGTAAAACCCATAAGACTTTTGTATAATTTTATATAAAGCACCTGATTGTGACAAGGGTCAGGTCTGCTGACCCCCACGTGACTCTGTATTCATCCCTATGTGTAACAAAAGGGATATAAACAAACCTAAAAAATAAAGAAATCAGATCAGTTTCTGGAAAGACTGAGTCCCCCGTGTCGTTTTCTTCCCTTCTAGCTGAATTCCCATCTGGTACATGGGTACTCACCAAGCCTACTAATTTTGCCTGGGCTTCTAAGATCGGACCGGGGAGGCCTCAGTGCCTCCTCTCCTTCGGGAGAACAGAAAGATGCCTGTGGCCTACGTAGGTGGTGATTGGTATTCCAGGTAAACCAAGTTATTCAGCCTCCTTTTCTCCACTAATTTTCCTACTACACTATCCGTTTCTAATCTCTCTATATATCTGTAATTAAATAAGTTTTTTCCTAGGACGCCGATTCCGTCCCCGCCTTCGAATCACCCTGGATCCACTGGGGCTGGACCCCGGCAAAAAGTATTCATCATAAAATACTGCATATTGTATGAATTCATTTATGTAACATTCTCGAAACCATGGAGCCGAACAGATGAGTGGTTTTCAGAGGACAAAGCTGGAGATGGTAACGGTAAGACTGGGGTGAGCACAAAGGAGTAACCACTGTCTGTCCCAATGTCAAATTTAACTAAGTGCCCACGTTTCATTTGGAAACCTTATCCCCATATTCTGATCCTTGTACTGATCTGTGCAATTGATTTTCTCATTTTTTCAAATGTTTTTTGGAGAAGAGTTGATTTACAACGTTGTATTACTTTCAGGTGTACAGCCCCAATTGAATCAGTTATGCATACACATATATCCAGATGTTCAAGCTGGATTTAGAAAAGGCAGAGGAAGAAGAGATCAATTTGCTAACATCCGTTGGATCATGGAAAAGGCAAAAGAGTTCCAGAAACACATCTACTTCTGCATTCTTGACTATGCCAAAGCCTTTGACTGTGTGGATCACTGCTAACTTTGGAAAATTCTTAAAGTGATGGGAAAACCAGACCCACTGACCTGCCTCCTGAGAAACTGTATGCAGGTCAAGAAGCAACAGTTAGAACTGGACATGGAACAACAGACTGGTTCCAAATAAGAAAAGGAGTACATCAAGGCTGTATATTGTCACCCTGCTTATTTAACTTATATGCAGAGTACATCATGAGAAATGCTGGGCTGGAAGAAGCACAAGCTGGAATCAAGATTGCTGGGAGAAATATCAATAACCTCAGATATGCAGATGACACCACCCTTATGGCAGAAAGTGAAGAAGAACTAAGGAGCCTCTTGATGAAAGTGAAAGAGGAGGGTGAAAAAGCTGGCTTAAAACTCAACATTCAGAAAACTAAGATCATGGCATCTGGTCTCATCACTTCATGGGAAATAGATGGGGAAACAGTAGAAACAGTGTCAAACTATTTTGGGGGCCTCCAAAATCACTGCAGATGGTGATTGCAGCCATGAAATTAAAAGACTCCTGCTCCTTGGAAGAAAAGCTATGATCAACCTAGACAGTATATTAAAAAGCAGAGACATTACTTTGCCAACAAAGGTCCGTCTAGTCAAGGCTATGGTTTTTCCAGTAGTCATGTATGGATGTGAGAGTTGGACTCTAAAGAAAGCTGAGTGCCAAAGAATTGATGCTTTTGAACTGTGGTGTTGGAGAAGACTCTTGAGAGTCCCTTGGACAGCAAGAAGATCCAACCAGTCCATCCTAAAGGAAATCAGTCTTGAATATTCATTGGAAGGACTGATGTTGAAGCTGAAACTCCAATACTGTGGCCACCTGATGGGAAGAACCGACTCATTTGAAAAGACTCTCATTCTGGGAAAGGTTGAAAGCAGGAGGAGAAGGGGACAACAGAGGATGAGATGGTTGGATGGCATCACCGACTCAATGGACAGGAGTCTGAGTGAACTCCGGGAGTTGGTGATGGACAGGGAGGCCTGGCGTGCTGCAGCCCATGGGGTCACAAAGAGTCAGACACAACTGAGTGACTGAACTGAACTGATCTGGACACATATATCCGCTCTTTTCAAGGTTCCTTTCCTATATAGATCGTTACAGAGTACAGAGTAGAGTTCCCTATGCCTCACCGCGGGCTTCGATTGGTTCTCTACTTCACACGTTGTGGTGTGCATGACAGTCCCAAGCTATCAATTTGTCCTTCTCCTGCTTTTCCTCTCGGTGACCACACGTTTGTTTTCTACGTCTGGGACTTCTATTTTGTAAATACATTCATTTGTACTATTTTGTTTTTAGATTCCACGTGTAAATGGTATCATACAATATTTGTGTCTCCATCTGACTTACTTCACTAAGTATATCAATAGCGCTTTCACTTCTTTTGACCCTCAGAATCCTTTCCACTTTGCCCTTTGGCAAGCACTGTTGCATGCCATCAAATTCTGAAAATCTTCCGTCTCTTCTCATTTATCTTGTGTTTCAAGCCGAAACCAGGTTCTCTCGGGAACACCATTTCCCCTCAGCCTTCTCTTGCATACCACCAGGCTGGTCGAGAGGTGATCATCGTCTTTAATTATCTTACCACATCCAATCCTTCCCCCTCACCTCCTTGCTCTCTCTCCAGCTCTGACCCCTTTGTCACCAGATGACAGTTTCCAAACCCCATTTTCTTATTTTCTTGAACTCTTCCCCCACATTATTTCAGCATCCCGTCTTGCAGTTGCATATGTCTCAGACCTGTAGTTAGCAGAATCTAGGACCTCATCTTAATTCAGCTTGCTCTGCTCACCATCTCCAATCTTTCTCGGGTGCATCCTCTAACATTCCAGCTCAACAAGGGCCTGTACAGCCTGTACATCCTGTCTTTGAAACTGCCTCTTAACTCTTCACACCCTCACTTCACTTTTTAAAAATTTATTTTATTGAAGTGTTTGTTGTTCAGTTGCTCAGTCGTGTTCAGTTCTTCGTGACCCCATGAACTGCAGCATGCCAGGCTTCCCGGTCCTTCACTGTCTCCCAGAGTTCACTCAGACTCTTGTCCACTGAGGTGCTGATGCCAGTGAAGCATAGATGAAGTATTATTGAAGTGTAGTTGATTTTCAATGTGATGATTTCTGCTATACAGCAAAGCGATTCAGTTACACACACATACATCCTTTTCAGCTTTCTTTTCTGTTGCGGCTTATCACAGGGTATTGAACAGGACCTGGTTGTCTGTCCCTTGTCCACACAGTAGCTTGCATCTTCCAGGCTCACACTCCAGTCGGTCCTGCCCACCCTCTCTCCACCTTGACAGGCACACGCCGGTTCTCTGAGTCTGACCCTCCACTCACCTCTCACCCGGGTAGGACTCCGCGGCCAGACTTTATTGTCACTGCTTGGCATATGCCCTCCCTTTGCTCTCTCCCCGCCTCTCTCTTTGGCTTACTCACTTGAAAAATGCGACTCGAGTCGAATCCAACTCTTGTCTTATCCTCACCTGCCCTCGTGGAACTAAACGGAGCTGGAAATAAGCACAGGGCCCCCGAGTCGCTCGCTTTGAATCCCTGTTCCCCCTCCAAGGAGAGCGTTTACGGTGGCTGGCCGATCACATGGCGTTTCCCCAGTCCACTCACTCTCCAGCTTTCCTAGATGACTGCTTTGTACCTCTTTCCCTCTCCTCAAGTATGAACCATTCCTCGCTGTCCTCATCCTCATTTTTTGAGGAAATGGAGGGAATCGGATGAGGAGCTCTGCAAGTTCTCAGCCCTACGCCCGTCACCTTCCTGAGCCTGCATCAGACGCCACTGCCTTCTCCCCTGCTGCAGGAGCATCCCCTCCGCCAGGAAAGGCCAGTCCCTGCCCTTGGGCTCTTGATCGCATCCTCTTTTGCCTCCGAATTGCTCTAGTGATTTTCTCTCTCCTAAAGCAACACCTCCCATCCGTCGAATTTCACTCATCTGCATATACATGTCTAAAGGATAGACTGTCCCAACCACTACCCTTCCCTCCCCTTTTCTTTATAGAGAACAAGTGTCTGTACTCACGCTCTCTCCTCTCATTCTCTTCCAGTCTCTAGACAAGTTTCATTCTCCGCACTTGGTGAAAAGAAAACCCTTGTCGAGGTCCTGAGTGGCCTTCCTGTTAGAAAGCTAGGGGGTCCAGCTCAGTCTTTCTTTTTTGCTTGTTCCATCAGCGCCGTGTTCCCCTTGCTCCCTGCCTTCTTCCCAAGCCGTCCCTTCCCTTAATGTCTGAGGATCTTCCCTGCACCCCCTAGTTGCGTCCTCTCCACCTTCTCTGGTAGGTCTTCCCCATCCTTCCAGCTTTGGAATGTTGGGGTGCCCCTGCTTCGTTCAGCCCTGGAGGACTTCTCTCACTCCAAGCTCTCTCGTCTGTGCAGGCTCTGATAACTAACAAAGTTCTATCTCCAGCCAAGCCTCTGCTCTGAAATACAGACTCGCTGTAGCCAACGACCCATCTCAGGTTGCTCCCTGCAGAGCTAACAACCATCTCAAATTCAACTTGTTGAAAACTATGTCCCCTCTGGAAATCTACTGCCTCCGCTCTTCTGCCTGCTAAGACACAAAATCTTGGAGTTACGTCTGATTTTTCTTCTTTCTGCCCTATCTCTGATCCACCAGAAAACCTTGCAGACTCCACTTGTGGACTCCAGTTGGATAGTGGATATTGTCTTACCACTTTCACACTAACCATCTCACCTGGATTATTAGGATGGTCTCCCAATCAGCCAGCCTACCTGCGTTCACTTTTCTCCCCTGCATTCTATTCTTAATCAAGCCACCAGAGTGAGGTCAGTGGAAAACAGGTACCTGTGTGTCCATCCCCTTCTCAGCGCCCTCCGATGCTTCCAGTCTCATCAGGAGAAAAAGCGGAGTCCCATAAGCACATAATCTGCCTTTGGCCATGTCTGTCTGCCCTTCCCATTGCCTCCCTGACAGCCTCTCCTGTTGGTGCCCCTCCCTCCCCTGTTAATTCCCCAGCTCACTGCCCTCCGTCCACCCCCAGCCACGCTGGCCTCCTCGGGCCTCCTGGGTGCGCAGCGTCCTCTGCCTGGAATGTCCTTCCTCTGGATAACCACTGATGGCCTTGCCTCCTTCCGATCTCTTCTCACGCGCCTCCTTCTCCTTGGAGCCTCCCTTTCTGCCTTATTTAGGTGGTAACTCAGTCCTGCCCCACGTCGGACCCTCCTTACCTGAGCGCTGTAGTTTCCCACTCTGCGCTTTTCACCCACATGCTATACCTTTCTCTGTTTCACTTACTGTTTATTTTCCGCCATAAAGGCAGGACTTTTGTCGGTTTCCCCAGCCCTCCATCCACTAATAAATTTCTAGACCCTCAGAGAATGTTGTGGCTGTAATATTCATATTAATATTTAGTAGGAAGACAGTATTTTCCAGAACCTCTGACAGCTAGATTAGAGTCACGGGACTGATTTATGGTTAATGGAATGTGAGCAGAAGGGCTGTAAGCCACCTCTAGGGCTGGCCCATTAAGCCTTTCATGGGTGATCTCCGCCTCTCTTCCTGTTCAGCAAACTTGGAGGCCGTTTGTTACAGATGGCAGCACCTGGATACAGAAGAAGCATGGGTCCCAGAATGACCAGCACTAGAGTGTGCCGCAAGCAAGAAATAAATCCTTGCACTAAGCTACTGATAATTCAGAATTTTTAAAGGAATTAACATTCCATACAGCACTCAATAAATATTTGTTAATTAGGAAACTTAAAATTTTATATTATTATTAATCAAGCTCTCCTTAAGAGACATAACACTGTTCCCCAACCTAGCAAACAAGAAACACAGAGCGCAATTTACCCGTTAACATAGAATATTGCTCTGCACGCAGCAATCACACCTGTAAAGATGGCGGTGCACACTGCTGCGTGCCCTTTGTCCTTTTCAGAACCCGGTCTTCTCCCCCTGATTCCTTCTCCCTCCTCCGTTTTCCTGGCCTTACTTTTTTTTCTCATTGCATTGACTTCTTGGGGTTTCACTGTTGGTCCTCATATCTAATCTCAGACATAAGAATCCCCACTTCTACCTTTTTTGCTTCTCCCCTCTCATTTCCCCCTTACTTTTTGTTATATTATTTTTGTCTTCCTGCTGATAATGGCAAGGCTTGAGATCTTTTGAGCTGTCACCACTGAAATAAGAGCACTGTAAACTACCTATGATACAATATCTTCTCTGTGGGTTCTTGCCTTGGCTCAAGCCTTGCCATGAACACTCAGATAAATACTCACAATAAAAACCCTTTTAAATTCCTTTGAAATTTTAGTCTGTCAGACATACAATCACCAAATAAAGACAGTAGGATAATATAAATAAGTTTTGGATAATGTTTTTCCCCTACATCTTCTGTAGATTTACGTCACCTCATTTTGCTGTCTATAAGAATTCCTTATGTGTGTGTGTGTATATATATATATATATATATATATATATATATATATATATATTTCACCCCCAAATTTACTACTGAACTAAAATAATCCTTTGAAGACTAGAGGAAATGGTATTCCTTGTGGTAACACTTGAGATTATTTTCAAACACAACCTTTTTAAAACAATTTTAATCTAATCAAAATGTAGTTATAGCCTGGAATTAAAATATGCAAGAAGTGGATTTCTTAATGGTTTATTTCAATGGGATGTGAAGTTAGAATTGTTAAGAAGTGCGGAGTGGTAATTAACCAGAGTTAGAGAGCTGAGGATGAAATTAAATATCCTGACATGAACTCTTGATCAGCTTTCCTTAAAAATTCAGAGCCCAGTTGACTGGCTGATACAAAGCTGCAAGGCCATGCCTTTCTGACTCCTGGGGGTGGGTGCATTTAGTTATCCCACCAACCAGCAGGGGGAGACACAGGATGCTCCTTGTAACTAACCCAAGGTATGGCTTCTGCACCCTGAGACCTCACCAGGCCTTTCTTTGTCCATAACAAGTAGAACAAGTTGGTCCAGTCTGACAAAGCTCACCCCTCTTGGTGGTTTTGGTTTCTTGAGTTACAGTTGATTTTGCGTCCAAGTGACTCATTACAAGGAGGGACTTGTGTATATTTGGTGCTTTTGCAGATATGAGATTATATCAATTTTTTAAATATAAGTTTTGGCTTATGCTTCTAAAACATTAATAAATCTGATTGAAGTTCAGCCATTAATAAATTAAGCTTTACTCTATCACCTAATTATTACCTCCGATAATCTTAGCCCAATAGTTAATTTTATAGGAACTAACAAAAGCAATTCTAATAGAGAAAATGACAAACTATTGAAATTTTAAGCTGTCTTGCAGGTTAGAAGGGCTAAGCTTTGTGTCCTAGGAGCCAGATAACTTTGCCTTTATCTATCTATCAGTTCAGGTCTACGCATGCCTGGGGTAGGAAGACCTCCCAAAGAAGATAAATACTAGCTTCTAAGGTAAATGCTGGAGAAGGAAATGGCACCCCACTCCAATACTCTTGCCTGGAAAACCCCGTGGGCAGAGGAGCCTGGTAGGCTGCAGTCCATGGGGTCACAAAGAGTCGGACACAACTGAGCGACTTCACTTTCAATTTTCGCTTTCCTTCATTGGAGAAGGAAATGGCAACCCACTCCAGTGTTCTTGCCTAGAGAATCCCAGGGACGGTGGGCGGGGGGGGGGAAACCTGGTGGGCTGCCGTCTATGGGGTCGCACAGAGTCGGACACGACTGAAGCGACACAGCAGCAGCAGCAGCAAGGTAAATGCTGGGATACAGGAAGCTCATGGCACTTGCCCTTTGGATAGAAAGACATTTAGCAAATAATTTCAGGACAGTATGATCCATGCAACACAAAGAAATAAACGTAGATGAGGGGCTGAAGTGGGTTGGAGGAAGGAGGGACTCACGTCACGTGGAGTGCGGCGCTGAGGCCAGCTTCTTAAAGAGAAACAGTGCCTGAGCATGGCGGCAAAGAATAACTGGGAGGAGAAAGAGGGCTGATGTTGGTCACAAGAGAACAGACTGTGAGACGGCGAAAAGCCGCCGCTCTGTCTGAGCAGTTCCTCTCTGCCCACGTTCCGGGAGTAATATGGTAGCAATTCCTCTCTGCTCACGTTCCCGGGCGTAATACGGTAGGGGACCACACGAGGTAAAGATGGGGAGGCAGCTGTGGGCTCCAGCGGAGAATCCTGGATCAGGGAGCAGGCTCCAGGGTGAGCCAGGAGTGAAGGCTCCTAGCTGATCAATGACGCTACGCATCAGGTGGTCACTCAGGCTCTGCTAACCCGCTGACATAAGTTGTACGTCATAAAGGAGGCTGAAAGAACATGGAAATAGAGGCTAAGACCTAGCACCCTGAAGGGTCATAACCCATGCCTCGATCCTTCAGGAAGATCATCTTCACTACATTAGCAGAAGAGTAGTAGACAGGCGTAACTGAGTAGCACAGGTTCTCAAAAGTTATACGGGGTGGAAGGTGGGAGGGGGGTTCATGTTTGGGAACTCATGTACACCCGTGGTGGATTCATGTCAGTGTATGGCAAAACCCATACAGTATTGTAAAGTAAAATAAAGTAAAAATAAAAATTAAAAAAAATTAAAAATAAATAAATAAATGCTATACTCAAGGATAATTTCACTTCAGATTTATCTTGATTTGCAGCAATTTTTCCTTCTTTAGGCTTCAATTTTCAGGATGAAATATTGGTTTATGGAAGGGTCTCAGAAGAGTTCCTTAACAGTCATACCTCGAGTTCTTAGATAAAAATAAAGGTAAAACAACTTAGAACAAACACCTATTTTGCTTTTCCCATTTGATATTCTTGATTAATAATTTCTATCTAATCTTCTACTAATTTTACAGAACACCGGGTAGAGATGATGAATCTGGAGAGCTAAATGCCTACTTGTGCTTTGTTAAAAAGTATGTGTGTTGTTGCTTTTTAATAAGTTATTTGAAAAAAGTAAAAATGGAGTATGCCAAATTCCCTCCCACGTCTTAACACCCCTTTCTCAAAGGCTAATGAAACCCTTAAAAGTTTACACAAGACCTAATTATGAGTTTGCAGGCATTTTAGGGGATTGAAAATGTATGGTCTTGGGTGGCAAGAATGAGAAGTAAGTATGTTATTTTCAGCCCAGAAAGCAGAGGTTAACAACTTCTCAGTTACAGGACAGACCGCTTCTGACAGGTCTCAGGTTTTGCCAGTAGAAAAGACACAAAGACATAAAAAGGAAAGAAGAGAAAGAAAGAAGCAAGAAAAAATGCTGGCTTTCTTTGACTCCCATCCAGAAAAAGCCATTCACCAGCAGCAGCAGGGCTCAGCAAGAAAAGATGGACTGTCCAAACTGTCGGGCCTGGATTCAGATTGCGGCCCCTTTATTTCCTGGCTGCTGTTGAGTGTTGCCAGCACTTAATATCTCTGAACCTGCTCTGAAGCAGTGTAATCACAGGTGCCCTAACCACACAGGCTTGTGGAGATTGTTACATGAGATAATGCTCTAGAGGTTGAGATACAATACTGCACAAAGCTGCTGGTCCATAAATGTTAGTCCGATCACTTTCACCACCCCTACTGTAGAACTGTAAAGATTATCCAACTGAGAGGAACTCAAATGCACAGCAAATTCTGCAAATTCTTTCATCTTTAGACTAGAGATCCAGCCTCAAAACTGAGTCTTCAAAATTGAGTAAGTACGACATTGTCACGATGAAACCAGCAGTGAAGAGTCCCTCGTGAAGCTTACAGTCTAGAAGAAAAATCAGTTATTAATGATAAGAATACAAAGAGGGCTCTACAATGGGGAGCACAGGGTATGATGGACCCAATGACAGGAAGACCCAGTCTTCTCTGTATGAGACGTCAGAGCAGACATCCAGGAAGGACTGGTCCAGGGCCAAGAAAGACACAAAGACCAGGAGCCATTTGGGCAGACGGGGAGCTCACCTGGGGAAGGGAAGGGGGATGGTGAGCTCCCGACTAAAGGAAACACAGAGCGGCTGGAGTATGGAGAGCACGTGTCTTCAGGCCTTTGAATCCCAAGAAAGTAAGGACCAAGCCACTCTCTTCTTTCTTTTCATGTGATGCTCTTTATCCTACTTACTGAGTAACCTTCAGCAATAACAATAATAAAACAGTACCAATGAAACGGTCCTTCTCTTGTAAGTGGAGGAATCTTAACCCCTTTTCACACTTACTAATCACTGCCTAGTTAGAAAAAAATGCAGAAATTATCTAATGGGATAATTCTAAAATATGTACCGGCACTACATTTTGAGCCAAACACTCAAAAGACAAAAAAAAAAAAACACCAAAAAGGAAAAAAAACCGCTGGTAGTGTTAATGTATTCAAACCATGCGGCTGAAAGGTGAGTGATTTCCTGGCTCAAAGCAAACAGAGACCACCTCTCTGTCTCGCCCTCTCATCTCTTTTCACCGACTCTCTGCAGCTCATCCTGTAAGTGGCGAAGGAGGAAGGGGCCAGCCCCCCCTTTTCTACAGGCTAGAGCTCCTGTGGACATGCAGAAACCGGCCAGCCTCCACAGGATGACCAGCAAGGAGCCATCAGGAGTGAAAAGAAGTTCCAGGCACTCCTCTCACACTCAAGCGATTTCTTTGCAGTCTTCTGCTCCGGCCTGTATGTTTCCTACTCATTCTGAATTCTAGAGCCACTTGGCTTCTTTTCCCTTTAGTGCTGGCCTGGTTGGACCCGCCATCTCACCTGTGGAGATGCCCTGCCATCCTGAAAAACTTCCGAGTGACCCAGCTACTCAGCTGAGGCAATGGGCCAGATCCTCCCAACAGGATGGTTCTCTCTGTTGGAGAGGCCACTCTGCTCAATAACTGCTGACGTTCTTGGTCGTTCGCCACGGCCATAAAAGCACCAGGAATCACTAATACCCTCTTTGATCACCTGATTATCCTCAGAGCCCTTGCCTTTCAGTCAAACAGGGATGGGAAGGATGAAAGAATAAGTCTTTTTCTCAAAAGAATATGGTGAGTATTCATAGATCAAGTTTTGATCATGTTTATGGACTCCTGTAAGTCAGGGGTTGGCACTCTTTGCCCAGCACAAGGCCAGTAGTAAATATTTTCACCTTGCAAGTCCCACGTGCAATCTCTATTGCAACTACTCAGGTCTACCATTATATCATGAAGGCAACCACAGACAACAGGTAAATGAATGAAGGTCGCTGTTTCAATAAAACTTTCCTAATACAAACAAGCAGTGGGTCAGATGCGGCCTATGGTCTGTAGTTTGCTAATCCCTGTTAAACTTTTAGGTGCTGTTAAAGTTACATTTTGCCTGCGGGGTAACTCACATGTGTTTAGAGATTCCAAGCCCCTGCTGCCTATCCTGGCATTCTCTGTCACTCTTGCTTTGCCCGCATTGACTTAGAGAGGAAAGAGCTGAAGCAGTCTGCAGTAAGGTAAAGCCATTCACAGAGGGCATTTTTACAATTATAATCTTGAATGCTTTTCATAAGCAAATGATGATAATTGTGATTTAACCTTGAGCTTTTGTTTATTCTGACAAATTCCCATTGATACCCACATGGGCATTGAGGCCGTATGTCGCATATCCAGGAATTTTGAAGGAACCATCGTGTCTTTGCATGTAAATCTTGCTGGGCTCATGGGTCACTAACCTGCTTTAGGTGGTGTGAGGTGTATCAGTTCCTCACTGAATATACAGAGTAGGCCCATCCCTCCTATTTCCTTCTGAGACTTTACTCATAAAGTGAGTTGTGGGTACACACACACCAATTTCACACCAAGGGAGCCTGACCATTTTGATGTTTTTCCCTGTCAAGAAGCCAAAAGCATGTAGAGCACTTTACCAATGTCGCACGTGCCAAATCTCTATTTTAACACCAAAGCAGTGAGAACCCAAAGACAAGGCACAAAGCCCTCTCAGCCAGCCGACTCCTATTGCCCTGTCTCACACTGGTGAAGAATAAGCAAGGAAGGGAACGGCGAGGCAGACTGGTTGAAGCTGAAACACAATTTGTTCTCCTGCCTCATATGTTAGGCTTCCGCCTGCAGCAAATATTTGCAGCAGAGTTTTACCCTCTCAAAATCAGCCTGGTTACATAAGGGCTGCGATTGTCTCTCCTCCCATCATGCCCTTGGCAATGGGGCTTTGAGAAGGAAAAAGCAGTGACCTCAGACACTGTCCTGTGTGTGTGGCCAATGTCTCGTTATAAGATGTGCAGATAGAAAGCATAGTCCCAAACTTGTGGTTGTCAATTATTTAGCGTTCCCATAAACCATTAGACGGTCAAAAATACCTTTAATTGATTCCATCGCTACCTATGCCAGTCATTATTTATCACTATAACAAACTTCTCCATGGGAACAGCTAATTGTGCCTCCCCGGTGGCCACTTCAAGTGGAATAAGCCGCGCACAGTGCAGCCTAAGATACGCTGAAAGGTCTTCAGCTTTGGGGATTTGATTAAAACTGTATTACATGAACACATCAGCAGCCATTGCCAAAACAAAACACTAATTTAAAAAATCCTTCTGCTTTACTGCTTAACACAATTGAAAGGAGCTCTGTGTGCGTGTGTGCGTGTGTGTGTGTGTGTGTGTGTGATGGGGAGTGGGAGCACGGGGAGGGGACTGCCTATGCCGCCTCCTTTGCAGACGGCCACGTTTAGTGGAAGCAAGGTGGCCTTCCATGACACACTCAGGCATGAGAGAAGGGCAGTCCTGCCAGCCGCATTGTGGGCACCTGCGAAGTCTCTGACCTGCTGAAAAGACTGACAACTGGTGTGCCAGAAAATGACTCGTACAAGAAGCAGATATCTTGCCCAACCTCCCCTAAGCACACCCCCCACAAACACACACATATGCAAACACACCTTTAAAAGGAGCATAATTGTTAATCTGCTCTTTAGTAGAAAAGACAGATGTTATGGAAATAGTAAGCCACACTCTGCTAAGAGTGTTCTGTGGGAAGAGATTCCATAGGCAGCACACTCTGCACGGGGAAGATTTAGACAATTAAGCAACCGTTGTGAGGCATGCAGATGAATAACACATGCTAAATTAAATCAATACCAAACACTGTGTTGGAAATAGGTTAATTGTTTATCTGAAACTTCATGGAGGAAAGAAAAGGAAGCAACAGTAGAATTTGTCAACGACCGGAAGCAGTCTACCGGCCTAGATTCACCAGGGCCCAGGGAGCAGGGTGCCCCGCGAAATGATGTCCATAGGCCTTTTTAAAACACCATTTCTCCACCTAAGCAGAAATTCCAGAGTCATTTGAAAGAAGGTGGTGGGTGAGTGTGGCATCTGTAACAATGTAAAGACCAACACATTGAAGTATTGCTCAGTAATTATGGCTACCAAGGCTGAGCCTGGCTTCACAGCTGACGCTAGTGGTAAAGAACCTGCCTCCAACGCAGGAGACGCAAGAGGATCCGGTTCAGTCCCTGGGCTGGGAAGATCCCCTGGAGGATGAGATGGCCACCCACTCAGTACTCTGCCTAGAGAACCCCATGGACAGAGGAGACAGGCGGGGCTACAGTCCATGAGCGGCAAAGAGTTGGACCCAACTGAACACACACTAAACACACACCCACGCACACACACAGGCTGAGCCAAGACCCCAGATGAAACCTGCGTCTTCATTTCCCACACCGATCCCTGCAGACTTAGAACATAGGAGCAGAAGCCCTTTGTCGTTTCTTGTCTGAACTGGTTGATAAGCTGAGATTGTCCACAATATTATGTGAGTGAATTAAAAACAACCCCTGTCCTTAATTTTTATGTTTGAAGGTTATATTGTCCCTTAAATTGGTGCATTTTCTAATGTGTAGTTTGTTTGTCAAAGAAAAAAAACTTTTAAACTATCTTTACTGTTAACAATAAACTTCTTTTCAAATACAAAAATAAAAACAACAGTTGTCAAGAGAGATCTCTCTGTCATGTGCCTTCAATGAAGCATCACTCCATGCCAGTCAGAACAGCTGCCATGAAAAGGTCAACAAATAACAAGTGCTAGGGGGGCGTGCAGAGCAAAGGGAAGGAACTCTCCTGCCCTTGGGTAGAAATCCAGGTTGGTGTAGCCGCTGCGGAAATCAACCTGGAGGTTCTTCAAAAAATTAAAAGTGGAGCTGTCCTATGATCCAGGGCATATATCCAGATAACACTGTAACTTGAAAAGATACATGTACCCCTATGCTCATAACAGTGCAACCAAAAGTGGGGTGCGGCTGCCCACTGCTCCCAGGAACGAAAGAGGATGCTGGACAGCAGGGAGGAGGGTGGCCTCCTGTCCAAAGGCCGACTCCCCCCACTGTCAGCGGGCTAGAGCTTTCCTAGGCTGAGGGAGGGGCCACGTGTTGAGACAGCGCAGTCTGACCGGCGTCTTGAAACTGGTCACCCAGAGGTCTGACCGGTGTCATCCTGTTTCCAGTGGTCGATTCCCCCCGTTTCCTTGAGGCCCGCTCTCGAAGGGTGGCAGCTTATCCACGCACACACAGTCAGGCCTGCAGTTCTGTCATTATGCAGTAACTTCTTCGGCGTGTTTCAGTATCTGCAAGACAGCTCATGGGGAGTGGCTCGGAACTTCATCTATAGCCCTTGAGAAGGATGTAAATGTCCTCGCCTATGCTTAATGGCTAAATGATTATTATTCAGTCTTGCTGGACTGTTTTCCTTTGCTTCTGCATCTTTTCACTTCTCTGATTAAACTTACTCCTTGGCTAAATGTCCACAGGCAAAAAGGCAGGCTGAGGAAAAGAAAGGCAGAGGGGTTGAGGAGGACCATTTACAACAGATAAGACATGGAAATGATCTTAATGTCCGTTGGTAGACGAACGGATAAAGAATCTGCGGTGTGTACACACAGTGGAATACTGCTCACCCATGAAAATAGGATTAAATAATGCCGCTTGCGGCAGCATGGATGAACCCAGAGATGGTCACACTACTAACTCAGAAAAAGAAAGACAAACACCACATGGTATCATGTGCCTGTGAAATCTAAAATACAAAACAAATGGGCAAAAACAGAAGCAGACACACAGACGCGGAGCACAGACTTGTGGCTGACAGAGGGCAGGGAGCTGGGGTGGAGGAGAGGGGCGCTGGGAGCTTGGGATTAGCAGAAGCAAGCTATTGTATACAGTGTGTAAACAGTAAGGTCTGCTGCACAGCACAGGGAACTATCTTCCATATCCTGTGATAAGCCATAATTGAAGAGAACACAGAAAAGAGTATGTATATATGCACAGCTGAAGCACTTTGGTGTGCAGCAGAAATTAGCACAACATTGTAAATCAACTATGCCTCAATAAAATTTTAAAAAGCGAGGTATCATTATGTCACTTGGAAATTATGAATTTTAAGTATTGTTATGTGCTCAAGGGCCAAGCACTGATGTAATGCTCTTTAATGCAATGTTTATATGTAGAGAATAACCAAATACAAACCCTCATGCTAAAACAGCAGAGGAAGTGATGGGGTGATCACCTGGATGTTTGTGTATTTAGTCAACAACCCCAAATGCTAACTTTTGCATTTGAGAAAAACGGGAAAGAGAAGGAAAACTGCTACTGAGTGTCTGAGGACCGCGACCCTGCCTTGTGGATAGATTGTTGGGCTTAATTCTCTTTGCAGGTCCGTGAGAGTGGAGTTATTAGTCCCGGTTTACAGATGAGAAAACCAAGGCTACAAGAAGGTTACGTGACTTGCCCAATATCACACTCTGACCAGAGATGAAGCTGAGCTGTGAAACCTATGTCTGGCTAACTCCAGACTCCAAAATCTTTCCATTACCATAGCAACCTGCTAAAATCAGCTTCCAAAGACACCTGAGCTTGCAGCTCTGAGTCTGTCTTACTTTTTAAAAAACTTTATGTTATAGCAGGCTAACAATGTTGTGATAGTTTCAAGTGGCCAGCAAAGGGACGCAGCCATACATAAACATGTATCCATTCTCCCCCAAGCCCCCCTCCAATCCAGTCTGCCAGGTAACTTTGAGCAGAGCCCCCTGCCCTTAGAGAACCTCCTTGTTAGTGACCCATTTTAAACAGCTCTGTGTACATGTCCATCCCTAACAGCTCCCTAACTGTCTCTTCCCTCCATCCTTCCCCCCAGCAACTACAAGTTTGTTCTCCAAGTCTGTGAGTCTGTTTCTGTTTTGTAAATAAATTCATTTGTATCATGTCTTTTTAGATTTTGCATATAAAGGATAGTGCTTTTTTGCAGCAACACGATGGGCCTAGAGATCATCACAGTGAGTGAGTCAGATCGAGCCTGTCTTGTCATCATTTGTACATGGTGATGACCAGAGGAAGGCTCCTCTAAAGCTCTCCCACGGTGAGTGAACATGTGTCCCGTACATCCACCCCACCACTTGATTCTCAAGGTAATTTGGCCACATTGAAATACTGACATGGGACCCTTTAAGTATGGTGTGTTAATTTTTATTCCCTCCTATATATTTTTAGATTTCTACCCCTCCTACTCATGAATCGATTGTTATAGTATATATTCTATTATCTGTAATAATAGTTGATTCATTGAAAAAAATCAGATAATGTAAGAAATCATAAATAGAAGCTATATACCTGAATAATTCTATTTTACCTTGAATGTAAAAACATTCACGCACCAGTAGCTGGATGCAGAATAAGTCTTTTCTTGGAATACATGGTCGTACTCATAATTCACCGCTGTCTGAAATGTCAAGTTTTGTTTTCCTTAAAACAAAAGAAGAGTTTAAAGACATTTTCACAACAATCAGGGTGCGGAATCCTCCTGGAGAACTGACCCCCACCCCTAGCTTTTCTACATGCGCCTCCCAGGCCTGATTCTACATCATCATTTTTAGCAATTCAACATATTGATGATTCCAGAATATGTACAACTTTGTTCTCACAGACATGCTTCTTACTAGTGCTTCTGTCTGCACTAATATTTCAGTCTATAGAATTTTAAATTAAAATCTGTGTTATAATAATTGCTGTACCACAACTGGCATGAACTAACACAGGGTTGAGTACGTCTGCCTCCTGGTAAACACACTGCACAATTTGTGGAAACATAGACTCATAGGCTCATAAGGAAAGGCCTCCCATCACACTGGTTAAGGGGTAGTTGGCATCCTTTCAAAACAACCTAAATAAGTGAGGACTGTCTGGACTAAGGGCTTGAGTGCTGTTGGACACCTGAGGTGATCGGCTAATCGGAGCTGAGCCTTGAGCACCCTGGCAGTCAAGTGGAAAAGGGAAACACACTGCATTCCTTCTACAGTTCCCCTCCACTGAGCCATGACGAGAGGCACCACCTGCAGGCTCGGCCTCAGCCTGGCTCTCAGCCAATGAGAACTGAGGTGGAAGGGATGTTATGTAATTGTCCTCACCACTAGCAGATGTGGTGAAGAGAAGGTTCTCAATGGAGTTACTGTTGCGTCATTTTTTCAGATTACTCGTCAGTGGCACAAATCGGGGTGTGTGTCTGTGGTCCCCGTGTTAAACCCCTGCACACCTGGCTGTCTGTGTGGGTATTCCTATCACAGGTCCCATGTTAATCTCTGCACAGCAGGCTGTCTGGGCGTGCATTCCTTATCACAGGTCCCCCTGTTAAATCCCTGCATGTGTCTGTGGTCCCTGTGTTAAATCCCTGCACACCTGGCTGTCTAGGTGGGCATTCCTTATCACAGGTCCCCATGTTAAATCCCTGCACAGCAGGCTGTCTGGGTGGGCATCACTTATCACAGGTCTCCTGTGTGGGTATCCCTTATCACAGGTCTCTCTGTCCCTAATGAAGTAGCGAGTGAGGGGAGTGAGGTGGAGGGGGGCGCCTGTTTGTCTTGTCTTCACCCTCGGTGTCTTGGTGAGCTTCTATCTTATCCCTTCTCTACCAGCAGTTCTCCTGGAGTAACGTTCAACTAGGACATGACACTTGAGAAAAATATGGAATATATGCTCTTGTCTGCAGAGAGAAATTTAGAATTCAGGAAGACAGTCATCACACGGATCCCTGGAGGGAGAAAAACAAGATAGTAAACAATATATTCAACCTGGATTTTGGTGCAGAAACCCAGAAATAGTTCATAAATGAAAGGCATTTCTGTCTTTTAAAAAGAGCAAGGATTCCACTTATTGTCATAAAGCCTGAAAATAAAATTGTGCCCGTAGGAGATGTAAGGCTGGGTTACTTTAGTCCTTTCCCAGTTTCATTCTCCCATAGTTCATGCATAATCCTTTGTTCGTTTCAAAGTAAAGATACAAACTTTGGAATTGTAGAAGTTTAGAGCTAGAAGGGAATTCAAAGGTCATCTCATCCATCTTGTTATTGAACAATGAGAAAAAAAAACACACACAAAAAAAACCTACAACATCAGGAGGGTGAATGAGCCAGGATGAGAACAGGAAATTGCTGAAGCCCTACATGTTCCCCCGGCCAATATACTCTTTAGGTGCCATGTTTTGGGGGGCCCTCAAGTTTAAACTGAACAGAATCCTAACGAGTATTAGAATTGTTTGACAAATAGATCTCCTTACAAGAGTGCCCGACGCATTTCAAGTGTCTCATAAGAATCCGTGATTACTCTCACTGCACATCCTGCATAACTATGCCTGCTTAGAAGCTATGTGATCCCTTGACAGGGATGTAGCAGAGAAGATTTAAGGAAAAGAGGAGCATTTCGTATTAATACTGTTTCAAACACTCTGTTCTGTGATAATGTTATTCCGGAGTACTAGAGATGTTTTTGCTGTTTGCATCTTACTTTTAGAATGACGTCAACATATTCTTTCAACACACTCTTGCCATTTCTGTGTGTGTGTGTATGTGTGTCTATATATATAACTCTTAAATTATAAATATAAGGGATGTTTTTAGATGTCTTCTTCCTTTGTATTCAATGTCTGCTTTCTTTTCCCCCGAAACACCCAAGATTTCCTGTCTCAGTCAGGGACAGCAATGACCATCCAATTATACAAGATGAAAAGTTGGAAAATATTCCAACCTACTTATTCCACTTTGACCTTTTCAATTCACCAACATGTCCTATTGACACTACCTCCAGCATCTCTCTGCGTATTTCTGCTCCTGTCCATCCCCACTGCCAACACCCTAACCATCAGCCACCATCATCCCTTGTCCAGCTTATCACAACGATCTTCTAACCAAGAAAAACTTGCCCAGCTTTCATTCTTATCATTCCAATCTATTCCATTATGTCAGCCAAAATTACAGTCCAAATCAGATCAGGCCTCTTTTCTGCTTAGAAAAATCCTAGCTGTTTTCTGCCTCAAGGTCCCCATGCTTCCCTATTTTACTGAAATGATTTTTACATCCTTTACAGAGATAAATCCTTTTCACCTTTCAAAGTTTAGATTAAATGTCCCCACTAAGGGTCCTTAACTAGCCATCCTATCTAAAATCCATCTCCCGATTATAACATCTCTCCTGTTTGTCTATTTCATAGTGTTTATCATAATTGATAATTATTTTATTTTATTTTTTAATCTGTCTCTTCTACCAGAAAATTCAAGGTACCCGAGAGAGGGGCTATATTTGTCTCTTGCATCACTTTATCCCCATAGCAAATAATAAGCTTTCCATAAAAATTACTGAATAACCAAATAAATGAATGGAGAGGGTCAGTTGTCATAAACACTTGGGGCTATTTTTAAGGAGTTACCAATAAATGGAAATGAAATCTGAGAAATACATCATGTGTAACACATACCGAAGGCTCTGGCTTCCTTGTGTGAGGGACAGTGACCTGACTGGTTTCTGGTTCCCAGTACTCAACACAGTGTCTGAAACAGTACCTAGGCTTGGGAACCACCTGCTCCACAGGTGAAAGCAGAAATGAATGATGGGAACTCAAAGCTAAAAGAGAAATGGAATAAACCTTGCCGATAGGTTGAACAGCTCTGTGCCAACACGAGGAGGCTGTTTTGCAATTAACGGTATTGTTGAGGATGTTATTATGCAGCCAGTGATTAAGAGTTCTTTTATTATTGTTTAATACACAGAGAACAGGAGTCAGGCCTCTGTTCATCATTCTGTAACCTAGCTATGCTAGTGTCTTCTTTCGTGATTGTGAGCAGTTCACTCAACTGCTTGGAATCTTCAGTCTTTCCTCTCTTCTGAACTGTGGTCAGGAATGCTACCATCTGATTAATAATGAAGCTAATACCACTAATTGCATGAATACTACTGCCATCACTGTTACTGACAGGAATAGCAGCAAATTAATACTAAAAACTGACAACGGTTTTCCGGCATTGTTACATTGAAATGTGTTTACAGTTGTTGTGGAAATAAAACCACAGACTCAAAACACAGTGCTTTTGTTTACATGAACTCTTAATCCAGGAAGAAATGAGGAAGTCTGACCATCAACCAAAAGCATGGAGTTATTACACCTTAGTTCTTAATGCATTAAGCTTTAGGGAATCTCTTTTATTACAAGTAAAACCCCAGATCTCCAACATGCAACTATTACAGAATTTATTTAGGAAATGGCTGAAAAGGGAGGTTCTTGTACTCAAAGTAAACACACATCACAAGCTTCATGAGAAAGATTTGAAAAGCACTTTTTGTATATTTGGAATCACAAGCAAGGTAAAATATACATCTGGAAAGAAATTCAGTTATACATTTAAGAAAAAAGCGGTCATGGTTTTCATTCAGAGGAAAAAAGAGCATTAGTTTCAGCTTTCTGTCATTTTCAATCGACCAGCAAGGCATCCTGATTCGACCTCTAGTATCTATTTTGCGAAGCCCAGCACCTCTGCATCTCCAGTGGCACCTCCTTATTGAAGGAGTAAAATATTAAGAATATTTTTTATTAGTTAAGATTTTAATTTTCTGAGTGTATGACATAGGCTTCCATTCATTGTTCATTTCCTCTCACCCCATGGCAATGAAGGAGGTTATGCTCCAATCTCATTTTTGGATAAGGAAGACAGACGTTAAGACATAGTCAATAGAATGCCAAAGTCTGACCACTCGCAAGTGTCAGAACTGGGAGTATGGTCAGTGGGCTACACAACAGCTGCTTAAATCTGATAACCTGTTTTTTTTTTTTTTTTTAATTTCTGTTACATATCTTAGTAGTACAACTCTGGACACATTTTTTAACCAAGCTGAGAACTCAGGTTTTTTTCATCTGAAAAGGTGAGAGGAGCAGTATTTCCCTCAGGCTTATTATGACAATTAAAAGCCACAATCCATGTAAACACTACCGTAGAGGCTCAGTAACACTCCATAAAACGTTCGCTGTTATTGTTAACAGGAATTTATACCATGGCCTGTTGGATTCAAGGGCCTAGGCTGTTAACCACAAAAAGTTAGCAAAGTCAAAATGATTGCCCAGGAAATCCAGAGATTTCATCCTCAGCTACTACACAGTGAAGAATAGAGTCACAGTTTTTGTCCCAAATAAAGGGAGCTGATTTCAGCTTCCTGCCATTTTTAGTTCGTCAGCAAGCCCTGTTGATTCTGACTTTTGTATTGATCTTGCATCTTCCAGCCCCTCTCTGTCTTTTTAAGTATTAGATCTGAACACGTCTCTCTGAAATCTAACAATGACTCCATGTCATCTCTACAATAATCTCTAAACACAATCTACATGGCCTGCAAGAGTCTTCATGACTGACAGACAGTACAGAGTCTGAACTCCAAAGTTAGACTGTCTGGGCTTGAATCCTAGCTCTGACAGTCATCAGCTGTATGACCTTGGACGAGTTACTTAACCTCCCTGAACCTTACATGCTCCATCTGTAGTTTGGGCGTGAGGGTGACTCATAAGGCTACTTCAAGGACTAAATAAGTCAGCTCCTGTAGGACACTTAGGGTGATGCCTGGTACGTTATAACACTGTTTTATATTTTACTATGATGTATGGTGGGCTAGTGAGGTGCATTAGCAGATTCAATTCAGTTCAGCTCAGTAGCTCAGTCGTGTCCAACTCTTTGCGACCCCACGGACTGCAGCACACCAGGCCTCCCTGTCCATCACCAACTCCTGGAGCTTGTTCAAACTCATGTCCATCGAGTCAGTGATGTCATCCAACCATCTCATCCTCTGTCATCCCCTTCTCCTCCTGCCTTCAAGCTTTCCCAGCCTCAGGGTCTTTTCCAGTGAATCAGCTCTTCCCATCAGGTGGCCAAAGTATTGGAGTTTCAGCTTTAGCATCAGTCCTTCCAATGAACATTTAGCACTGATCTCCTTTAGGATGGACTGGTTGGATCTCCTTGCAGTCCAAGGGACTCTCCAGAGTCTTCTCCAACACCACAGTTCAAAAGCATCAATTCTTCCACACTCAGCTTTCTTTATAGTCCAACTCTCTCATCCATACATGACCACAGGAAAAACCATGGTCAGGAGGAACGTCAGGAGACAGAGCTTCTCCTTTACTAGATGGACCTTTGTTGGTAAAGTAATGTCTCTGCTACTGATATACTGGGTTGTCTTCATCAGGAATCAGTAGTGATCAAGCTACTTTTGTTTGGATGGCTCTGGGATTTATCATGAAATAAACACTAAGTAAGATCAAATGGGTGAGTTTTGGACTAATGAGAGGGAAAGAGAAATGCCACCAGTAGAGATAAAAAGTGCATTGGAATCCATCGGTGGCAACTCCAAGTGGATAAGACATGGGCTAGCATCACGGTGGCCCTGGAAAACCCAGGCAGGCCATCTGAGCATGTCTGGTGCCGTCTGCAGTTCCTGATCTGCGTGATCCCAAATGGCCCCAGTTCTGCTTTTAGTTATTAATATCATTATATAGAAATAGGTTGAATAGGAGTGGGGAGGCTTCTGGATCTTCTGGCTACCCAAAATATCCAGGAATCTTCTGAGTAGTAAACACATCTTTCTCAGAAAAAAAAGGGGGGGTTGGGAAGAATTGAGGGTCCCTGGGCCTTATGCTCTGCCCCTGCCCTTCCCAAGAAGGAGCCGCCTGACTGTTCCCCCCGCCGTCCAAAACCTAGGCCCCCCTGCACCTCCCTTCACTCCTCCAGGAGGCTCCATTTGAGAACAGAGACCGTGATGAAGATAGAGCCGACCACCCATCATATTCCCTTTGAGTTCCCATTTTCCCCAGGACTTACTGTACTTACTACATTTATTTGCTACATTTTCCTAGTGATTTTTAAGTTTTGTACCATATATTCAGTCATATTTGTTTCTGAATTTTCAGTCCTTGTAAGCCTTAAGACAATCCAGACTCAAAAACCATAGCCCCTCTCTTTAGAACAGTTTTTATAATGCAACTTTTGAAAACATATCAAAACTGGATCATTAAGAGCAGAACCTTTCTAAGGATTATGGTCATGACTGGTACTAGAGAATTATAAAATAGAAGAGTTTAGTGGTGTGAACTCTAGTATAGAGTGTGTGAGTGATAGTGAGGGTTTTGAGGTGAGATGAAGGAATTCAGAAGCATGAGAAGAATGTTCTGGGCCCAGAAATGTGCGTTGTCTTGCTTATCTGGTTCTTTCCTGTGTTACTGCAAGCTGGTGGAGGTGGGAAATTGTACTATTTTTTTTCCTTTATTCTGAGTGTACTTTAGTGTCTCACGCATTGCGGACCCTCAAAAAACATTGGTTGAAGGAATAAACCATGAGTGCTGGTGACACAAGGCTGCGATGAGATGTCGGCACATCAGCAGAGCCTGCAGACGCGGTCAGAGAGGAGAAAGCAGGCGGAGAAGCTCCATGCGCGGTCCAGGCTTCTCAGGCTCTGTCTCCTGACGTTCCTCCTTTGACTCCTTTACAAACAAAAGCTAACTCGCAGCATGCTGTGCTCAGGACAGTCATTTCAGTTCTGACTGGGCTGGGATTTCTGTGCGAAAGACCAGAAAGGAGAGGATTGTATCAGCACAGAGCTCTCCTCTCCCCTGACGACAGCAGATTCCTTTCTCTTCATTCCGTGGTCCAGGAGGCACCCACGTGGGGTCACTGAGGACCCCGTAAGGGATGCACGACCTCAGCCTGAGCCAAGATTGACAGAGAGGAAATCTGTGTCGGGACAAGAGCCCGGGGGGCTCACGCATGTACAAAGTGCCCACAGGCCTTCAGAATCTAGTGATGTGTCGGGCGTGACATGTGGCCTCATGGTGAAGTCACAGCAGGTTGCGGTTGTAAGCCTGGCTGACCAGGAAGAGGAGGGTCCGGTTCACTAAAATCCGGAAGACAAGATGAGGAACTGGTTTGAAGCGGGAGGGAGAGAGAGGCAGGGCAATGTTACTCGGCCTCAGAAAAGAGGAACTGTGTTGCCCACGCTTGGTGTGGGTCTGATCCTAACAATCAGGTGTAACTCACCTCCAATATCAGGAATCCACACATGTAGCAAGAAACTGCAAGAGAGGAAAAAACAAAACATTTAGGTTGGAAATGAGTAAAAGGAAATTACTTCATATTTAGAGATGTTTGAACTTCTGTAAACCCAGAGAGGCAGGAACTACCGTAGAGTTTCCTTGCCATCAGGTCCTTGGGCTGGATTCTGCCCACTGGCCAATTCAACACATCTTCCATTCCTGCTCTTTGCACATTTAATACCTTGAAAAGCAATCCTCTTAATATCATCTAAAATCCATTTTGAATATCCACACTGTGTAAAATGTGTGTAAAAAGCCTCTTAACACAATTGTTTTCAAATAACACTGTCAATGTATTTTTCCTCGTTTTTGTAATCATTATTACTCACTATTGCTTATAATAACCCCATAGGAGCCTAGACCTGAAATCTGTTTTGTTATGAGTTTCTAAAAACCTTACCCTTCATTGTATGTCACTGTGATTTTTTTTTTTTTTTTTTGGTATGATTATGTCAGGTTCTTCTTGAGAAATAACACAAGCGTTCATTTTTCTTAAGAAAACAGTCTGGAGTCATTTACATTAACTTTGCCAAAATATGCATATGATGGGGGCTGTTTGCTGGTGGGGCTGAGGAGGAGAGCAGCAAACGCTGCTTGGGATAAAGCAGCTTTACGGTCAGATCTCCCAGTGAAGTGAGAGTCGCTCAGTCGTGTCCAACTCTTTGTGACCCCATGAACTCTACAGCCCATGGAATTCTCCAGGCCAGAATACTGGAGTGGGCAGCCTTGCCCTTCTCCAGGGAATCTTCCCAACCCAGGGATCGAACCCAGGCCTCCCATGTTGCAGGTGGATTCTTTATCAGCTGATCCACCAGGGAAACCCAAGGGGAAGGGACAAACCCCACACAAATTTTGAAAGTCTAAATGCTTAAACACAGGCCACCAGAGCTCCAGTTAAGAGGAGTCTGGTTTTGCATTCTGACTCCCCATCCTGTGCTAACCGTCTCCCAGGAGGGACCCCCCAGACACACACACACCCCCCCACAGGCAGCAGCTCTGCCCTCACCAGCCCTGTGCCAGGCCCCTGGGGAACTGAGGGCCACACTGCCATCTGAGGAGCTTCAGGGGTCAGGCTGGAAAGGGGTACCCCGAGGGGCAAAGGAAAGTGTGTGTCTGCAGAGATGAGGACTGAGAACTAGGGTCTTGGAGGGGAGATGAGCCGGAAAGCAAGCTGGGAGGATGCTCAGAGGTCTTTGCTTTGGCTCAAACTGACTCAAACTCATTCTCTTTTGGCTTATTTAAAACACCTGTGTTGGGGTTTAGCTGCTTTACAATGTTGGCTTAGTTCCTGCTGCACAGCAAAGCGAATCAGTCATGTGAGCACACATGTCCCCTCTGTGTTGGTTTCCTTCCTACCTAGGTCACCAGAGAACAGCTAGTAGAGTTCCCCGCGCTACACAGCAGGTCTCGTGAGTTACCTATTTCAGGCAGCAGTTTACGTTTAAAACTTTAAACGTAGCAGTAGTTTATGTTTAAACATAGCAGTTTATGTATTTACGTCAACCCCAGTCTCCCGATTCACCCCACCCGCTTTTCCTCTTGGACAACAATAAAGGCACCAGCGTTTGAACTGCAGGGGTCCCAAAAGAAGAATAGACAGAGAATGGGTCTGAGAAAATATTTGAAGAGATTATACTCAAAAACTTCCTTAACATGGGAAAGGAAATAGTCTCTTTTTGAAAACTGACTGCTTTCCCGTATAACCATATAAGCCACACAACCTTCCATTTCTAAGAACACTTTGAATCCAGCACGGTTTTTCACCTCTTAGTGAATATTCACATTCAAGATCTTTCTTCTCAAGTCAGCAGAGGACCGGTCCCCAGACTCCGAGCCTGGCTGACGCCACTGAACCCTTGCCATGGCCTCCCGCCATGCTGTGTGGCTGCGGCCACGTGGCGGGCAGCAGAGGCCGTTCCCAGGCGCCCTCGGCCCCGTGGGCACAGCCACACACACCCCGAGTCAGAGGCAGCCCAAACCTGTCTGTCCAGGCCACATCGTCAATAGTCATAGCCATCATTACTGCTGTTTTTAACAATAACTCTGAACAAAGCGAGAACCTCACTAACGATGATTGTGAGAAGACTGAGAATTCTAAGCTAAAATAACCACATAATTTCAGGTTTTAATCCTAACAGGCTGGAAATTAAACATGAGCCTCAAAGGCAGGGAAATGTATACAGAACGGTGGAGAGACCATTGTTTCTCCCTCATGTCGGAAATCCAGTTGAGAGCAGATTCAGGATCACGGTTGTGTCTAGAATTTGGTAACAATGAACTTTTTCGTTATTTTATTAGAAGCAGTTTTCATAAGATTCAAGATACTGAAATGTTGAAAAAACTCCTGCAGTTCCTTTCATGGTGTGGAAAATAGTAGGTGTGTTAAAATCATCGAAGGATGATGAAGGTTTAGCACGGGGCACACTCTCAAAATTCACGTTTCTCCTCATGTGCTTAAAAAGTGGCCTGTGCTTTGTAGGTGCTCTTCCTTAAATGACTAATAAACAAGCATGTAAGTAAATAACCACATGCATTTAATAGGGTAAATAATATTAATTGAGGTTGAAAGAATAATTCTAGCTACTATTCCGTTTACCAATATGTGAAACTATATAACACCGACTTGATGGACGTGAGTTTGAGTGAACTCCGGGAGTCGGTGATGGACAAGGCCTGGCGTGCTGCGATTCATGGGGTCGCAAAGAGTCGGACACGACTGAGCGACTGAACTGAATTAAATTCCTAAGGTTTTCCCCTTCTCCTCTTCTGGCAGAGATGTTAAAACAGACTAAATGGAAAAATGAAAAAGGCAGGGAGTGAGAAGTACGCTGATACAGGGTGGAATGAAGAAGTCAGTCACATATAGAAACACATGACACACAAATAGTTGGCAGCATCATTTTCTCCTCTCCTTTGAAACATCCTATTCTTCAGAATGTGTCCTTACGCTTCCTTAACCCCAGCCCTCTCCCCGTCCATGTGTGTGGGAGGCATAACTGGCCTTCCTGCCTGTAAGTCTTTAACACTTACTCCTGAACAGATAAGGGTCTTTTAAGAAATAGGTTAAAATGTAAAATTCAGAACCGCACTTGCCAAGAGGTTCTGACTGCGTGAGCTTGGGACTGGGCACAGACATGGTTTTCTAACGGGCACATGTGGAGGCCTGTGAGTTGGGTGGGCCAGGAGCTCCAGCTTGGAGAAACACCCTGACCCAGAACTGAGGCGAAGCGGGCTGGCACTTCATGGAGATCAGCTTCAGTGGGTGGCAGGGACTGAACCCAGCAACTCAAAATACGCCGCCTGTGGATCTTCCTGGTGAAACGTCTAATTAAAGCCTCGGCACGACCACTGACTCTCTCTTTGTGGAAGGTACGCAGGTTCAGTAGCACGAGGGCTACACACAGCAGGAGAGAGAAATGAACAAACAATGAGGGTGGGTGGATTTGAGAGCGTCCATTTTTAAAAAATTATTTTTCAAAGTCTACAATTGAAAAATCCTCAACTTGTTCTCACCAGTAATTTTCTGTAAAGTTTTATGAGCTAGAATCATCCTATTGAGTATCCAATGAAGATATCTGGGAAGAATTATTTAATGCCAAAGAAAAGCTTTCCTCAGACCATGTAAGGCCTTCCTCTTAGAGACAGGAAACCGCTTTCTCTTGCAGAGAAGCGTGTGGTTCAGAGGGTTCATGGTTGGCCTTAATTCAAAACTCATACTAAATTGGGCAAAATGCGGTCCCCGTGGAAGGGAAGGAAATTAATATTACAGTAGATAGAGTTGGCTGTCTTTCTGAAATTGTTTGACGGGTGTGCACTCATAACTACTCTTTAAAGATTCTTTAATGAGGCATTTCCCGAGAAATTTTGATGAGAATCTGTGGTGGACAGATTGGTAGTATTTACGCACTTCTGAGGGACCACAAAGCTAGGTCTGTGTGAATGGGTTACTTCCTACTAAATAAATGACTCTTCTTTCACTTGTGTCATGACACTTAGACTTCGCTTTTTTCCCTCTGCCCTCCCAGAGAAGTTTCTGTCTCTCCCATCATTTGTTGTTGTTGTGGTGAAGTTATTTTTCTTGACGAGTGCCACCTACTCGCTGTGAATCTGAAGGTCTTTTCCACTGCCACGGCTGTGAACGCGCAAAGGGAAGCTCCCTATCGCAAGATCAGCCACTCAGACGACAGCGTGATCAGAAGTGACATCACCGTGGTTTCATTAGTGATATTGGAGAACAGGCTATTTTCAGTCATGCTTTTCACATCCCAAGACGATACCTCTCCTTCCCTTCCTCCCCCTCCTTCTCCGCACCTCTCACACGAAATCATGGATCCCTTCTCAGGGTCCCTTTTCTCCTCTGGCCCCTGCCTGGTGTGAGGGCTCACATCTCCTCATTCTGCCTGTGGGGAGCAGAAACAAAACAAAGCAGAGTACATCACCACGACTGACCTGATAACTTTCTTTTCCCAGAATAAGATCTGAAGAGAACTCAAGAAAACCACAGATACTAGAGCTGATGAAGTCTACTTCCTGTGAATGTGTGCGGCATGCACACCAACTCTTACCCACTTTGCTATTCTTAGGCTTCATTCTCATAGTCTCAGGATTTCTGCAGTTGCCTGTGGCCCCTGCTCACCACAAAGCCATGATTATTTGACGTGATCGCCTTGGCCCAGTTCTTGTCTGAGAGCCACAGAGATCTGTGTCCTGGATCACCTTTTCATCCCACTCACAGTGGTAATGAAATAGGTTGGTTTGAAACACATGTGATCAGGAGGAAAACTCTTCTTTGCTTGAACAAGGCTAACTCGGCCTTTCTTCTGCAGGGACGGCGCTGCATGTGCGTGTGTGTTGGGGTGCATGGGAGACAGTGGGGTGACAGTGTGAGAAAAGGAAGAGCTCGGTGCCCTCATATTACAGGACAGGGCTTTGGACAATGACCACGGAATCTCAGTGCTGGGCTTTCTTCTGCCTCCTGGGTTTGTTTAGGTATTCCACAGTTCAGTTCAGTACAGGCGCTCAGTCCTGTCTAACTCTTTGCAACTCCATGAACCGCAGCACGCCAGGCCTCCCTGTCCATCACCAACTCCCGGAGTCCACCCAAACCCATGTCCACTGAGTCGGTGATGCCATCCAGCCATCTCATCCTCTGTTGTTCCCTTCTCCTCCTGCCCCCAATCCCTCCCAGCATCAGGGTCTTTTCCAATGAGTCAACTCTTCGCATCAGGTGGCCAAAGTACTGGAGTTTCAGCTTCAACATCAGTCCTTCAGTGAACACCCAGGACTGATCTCCTTTAGGATGGACTGGTTGGATCTCCTTGCAGTCCAAGGGACTCTCAAGAGTCTTCTCCAACACCACAGTTCAAAAGCATCAATTCTTTGGCACTCAGCTTTCTTTATAGTCCAACTCTTACATCCACACATGACTACTGGAAAACTCCACAGTAGATTAAATGAAATCAGAAATAATGTCCTCAATCCTCTAATTACAAGCAAGTCATTTAGCCTCTCTTAGCTTCAATTGCCTTCAACTCAAAAGAGTTTCTCAACCCCATCTCTATTGACTTTTGAGGATAATCCCTTGTCCTGGGAGACTTCCCTGTACCCTGAGAGTGTTGACCAGCCTCCCTGGCTTCTGAGCACTCACTTCTGGTAGCACCCTTCTCCCCCACACTTGTGATGGTCTCCAGACTTTGCCAGATGTCCCCTAGGGAAAGGAGCTAAGGCACATTCACCCTCAATTGAGAACCACTGGTCTAAAATAAAGCGATTAAAACTTAGGATAACCTTGGGTTCTACGAGTGTAACATTTTGTGATTCGAGATACATAGCACATGTGCTGAGGCTAAAGGCCTCTCTTTTCAATTCTTAACTTAGACCAGTAAGGACAGGGAGGAAAGCTGGAGCTCCTGAAAGAGTCAGTGCTGAGAGAGGTGGATATTATTAACCTAATGAAGACTTAGCCCCAAATCAATGCAGGAGAGCCAGGTCCGATCCTTGGGTTGGGAAGATCCCCTGGAGGAGGGGACAGCCACCCACTCCAGTATTCTTGCCTGGAGAACCGCATGGACAGAGAAGCTGGCAGGCTACAGTCCTTGGGGTCGCAGAGTCGGTCATGACTGGAGCTACTGAGCTACTGTATGTGTGCATTTGTTGAGAGCCTACCTTACGTAATAACAACAGAAGTCGGCATTCACTGAACATTTACTGTGACAAATGGGCTTTAGGGAGATAGCTCAGTTAATAGGTGAAGGTCAAACAAAAGTGTAATTATTAGCTCCAGGCTGCAGAGAAGGGGAACTAAGGTTTAGGGACAGTGAACAGCTTGCCCAAGATCTCACTGCTAGTCAGCGGGGAACAAAAGCTCAGAGCCAGAACTGTCTATTTAGGATCAGTGCCTTTGGCCATTACTCCATATTGCTTCACAGAGTAGTACTCCAGGCACTGTTCATGCTTTTGATACTAACAGATTTCTTGCTTGTCTCATGATATCTATGAGGTAGGTTCAATCATTAGCCTCATGTTTTTATATGTAGGGAAATTAGAGGAGAAAGAGTTCATGTAACTTGTCCAAGGTCACACAACTAGTAGGTGACAAAGCTGAGATGTCCCCTCAATCCATGATTTAAGCCCCTACTCTCTGCTGCCTTTCAACATAGAGCCTGCAGTACTAGACCTTGGGACCCCATGAGCCCATAAACTGAGAATGCTTTTGGCATTGGTCAGGCTTTGATGAGGCTTTTTAAATGGTGGGAGATGTCATTAGTCTCTTTTCTGTAAAGGAGTTGGTTCTGTGGAATAAGAACACTGAAATTATCACTGTTATAATAAAAGAGATTCTCTACGCATCGCTGCATGGAAAGAGAGTTTGGACTCCGTGTCTGCCTCTCAGTCAAGGGGTGAGACATTTGAAACACTCTCACTGGGAGTGTTACCGAAGTCTGCAAAAGCCACCCGGTTACTCTCTCATCATACCTTAGTGAGGACTCACTATGCTAGAAACCATGCCAAGTGCTGAGGACACAGCCACGTAAGGCACGGTGCCTGCAAAGCTCCAGCGCTGGTGGAAAGAGAAGTCAACCATGACAAGGCATTTAGAGGAGGACAGAGGAAGCAGAGACGAGCGCAGATTTTTTTTAACTTGGGAAAAGCCTAGCCAGGACAAAAAGAAGGACAACTTTGAGTGATTGGAGAGAATTATCAGACATCCCAGTTGGAGAAATGAGAATGAGGTGTGAGCAAGGCAGAAATTTCAGAGAAAGATACATTATCAATTATGGCTGGAGACAGGGGTCCACAGAGGATGAGAGAAGGCTAGAAAAGAACAGATTAGAGTGAGGTAGAGTCTTGGAATTTCACTCTAAGATATCTGGACTCTTTTGAAGGTAAAATGGATTCGCCAAAGAGTTTCAAGGAAAGGAGTGTCAGAGTCAGATTTGTGTCTTCATCTGTGGAACTGACAAGTGGAGCTGGCATTTACCTAAGCGTCAATCAGACATTGGGCAGTCGGAGTTTTCTTCCTGGGGTGTCTCAATTTGTCAGACAAACATGATGACCTAATACTCAGTAAAGTACTGATTTGACCCAAATTATTCTGTCACTACATTGCCTTGGGGCTAAATAAACCATCCTACAGGAGTCCTCCTGGGGTAAATTTCCTTAAACCATCAGGTCCAAGGAATGCAGTTATGGCTTCACCTTCTCTTCCCATAAAAGATGTCTCCTGGGTTTAACTTGTCCAAAAAAATCCTGGTGTTGGTAAAAGTAAAAGCAGGCAGTGCCAAGAGCATTCCTATTTTATGCCTACAAGGCAGTATTGTAGCCAGACTCTCAGCGCATTAACAAACACGCCTTTTAAACAATATTTCTTTCTATATGATTAAAACACATACACACACAGAAAAGTGGCAGTAATCACTGAACTTGCTGTGATCTCATGGTCATGGACAGAGCCTGGGCTTGATCTCCTCTTTTCCTCTTGGGTTACCCGCTGGACCAGAGGAGATTCCACCCAGTGGAGGTGGGCCTCCGGACCATGGACCAAAGGGACACCCACACAAGCGAATGAAGCCAGTCTTTAAAAGTTATCAGATGAGAAGCACCTCCACACGGTCTTCCTCTGGCTCACCTGCCCACCTTGCGATGACCACCAGGTAGGAAGGAGCAGGCACAGGGATGCCCACTTAATTCTTACACTCCCCACGACTGTGTGAGCAGTCAGTGAAAAGCTATATAGCATCCAAGAATTTCTGATGTATGCAGACTTAATCCAACCTCTTTCATTATAACTCATTGGGTCTGCTGACTGTCAGCTGCGAGAACTCTCCCAAATTCTCCCCCAGAGAGTAATTCATGGTAGAGTTAGTTCACTGCACCAGCCATAACTATAACTTCCTTCACTTCAGTGAGGCTTTTTCTTCCTTTATAACATCAATCATGGAAAGAGGAGCCCTGTAATCATGTGGCTGGAAGTGGGCCGTGGCGGTACAGTCCCACTGGATGCTCTTCTCTACCGGATTAGAGACTTGTCTCCTGATGGTCTTGCTCGTGTGTCTGTGGACGGTGAGTGAGCTGGACTCCTCCCCACATCTATGTCTTGTCTCTTCCTCCTGATATCCTCCAGAATTCTCCTGAGTTCTCTGACCTAACACACTTCGTGTCTAAGTATACTAATACTGTGGATCATTTTCTAATCAACAAAATCTGATGCTTTGCACCAAGAAAGAGAAACTTATTGGGAAAGCACAACCTTCTCCCAGATGCCATACCATAGAGGTCAGCAGGCAGAATTTCTCACCTGTACCATCAGTTCACTGAAGCCATTCTTCCCATACTCCTCAGGGCCCTCAGCCAAGAATGTTGTTTGCCTAGGAAACCGGGCAAAAAGTTTTATTTCCTGCTAGGATAATGCCTCTCCATGGCTGGAAATGCACTTCCTTTCTGTGTTTTGGATATGCTTATATCGAGAGGACATTTGGATAATCAACAGTCATCATTTCTAGTGAAACCACCCAAAAGGTAGTGCAACCTATCGATGTTTAAACTGAGCTCTATCAGCAACCTGATGAGTGATTTTTGAACAAAGTACTCATGTCAGCTTTCTGGATCTGGCTTTTCTCACTTGAGAAATGAAAGAGTTAGGCTAGAAAATGAGGTTTAGGACAATGAGTCATGATCTCAGCCATTCATAATTCTCTACTAGCTTTAACATTTTGGGGTCATTGGGTTTCTTTCAGAATCTAGCAAAAACTATGGAAAAATTACACTGCGTAAGAAATTATGGAAACAGTTCAGGGGATTCATAGAAACTTTCTGCTCCCCTCACTGCAATCTCTCTTCCTGCTCAAGAAAAACCTTTCCCTGTAGCTCTGTAAGAAGGGAAAATTCTTCAACATGCCCAGGATGGATACACAGTGGGTACTCAGAAGTGTCCCTTGAGTGAGTGAATGAATGAAATCTATGCCCTGGTCTTCACAATTTCTTCTCTGTCTTCACCAATGCAGTCTTATGGCACCATCATTGCCCCCCCAAATAAATCATTTATTAAACATCTGCTTGCATTTATTGTTAGACTATCTGCAAACTGAATGATATTTTAAGTTCTAGGGACTGTTCCTTACTATAGAGGCTGGGTCAAGACTGCACAGAAGTGAGACTGATACAGAAACCCGTTAGTCCCTCCAGGGACTAATGATCACCAGGGCTTCTTCAGCTGCTTGGGGTGACATTCATTCATTCCTGAAGTTCTATATTTATTCAGAGAGGATGATGTTTCAGAGAGAGGAAGGCAGTTCTTACTCAAGGATATCTAAGCAGATCCCCTCAAGAACCCCAAAGAAATTCTTACTGAAGTTTCATACAGATTTCCAGAAGACTATAATGATATCTAACTCATTCAAAAAAACTAATCCTTTCCAGAAGACAATGCTATCTTCTTATTTTTATTACATTGACTGCCATACAATCTAAACTGATTCCAGTATCATTTGAAAGAAAACATGTGTCAATCTCCTTAAATATTCAGTACAAGTGATAAAGAATCAGAGATTTTTGCCCATGGATTAAGAATCAGCCATCACTGTAGCATTAAATGGTATTTATGACCCAGTTTATTACTAAGAAGTTTGGGGGAGAGGATTTTGATTTTTTTAGCTGCGTCAACAATACCGGCCAAATGCCACCTTAATATCTTATTATCAGAGCTTGGCTTTTGACTCATCTCAGAAAAACCTGGCATAATCTGTGTGTTATACAAGCACCCTCCAAACTCAGGCTGCCCTGGTAGGGGTGGGAAGCTGACCCAAAGCATCTGTCCTGGTCCCGGTGCTCAAAGTCCCTGCAGGAGGAACAGAGGCTCTTCCTTCTGTGCTTTGATTATTCGAGCTAGGTCCTTAAACATTCAGAAACAAATGTGTCTTTTCTGATTGATTCTAAACACATGGTGAAATACATAAGCCCTGTTGCTCTTCTCCAGCACCCACACAGACGCAGGCAGTCTAGGCAATTGATGTGTGTTCCAGATCCACCAAGCTATCATTGCGGCTGCTGAGTCACTTCAGTCGTGTCCGACTCTGTGCGACCCCATAGACAGCAGCCCACCAGGCTCCTCCGTCCCTGGGATTGTCCAGGCAAGAGTACTGGAGTGGGTTGCCATTTCCTTCTCCAATGCATGAAAGTGAAAAGTGAAAGTGAAATCGCTCAGTCACGTCCGACTCTTAGCGACCCCATGGACTGCAGCCTACCAGGTTCCTCTGTCCATGGGCTTTTCCAGGCAAGAGTACTGGAGTAGGGTGCCATTGCCTTCTCCAAAATTATCATTATTCAGAAGTTGTTGGTAGTGACTGATTAGTACCCTGGTGTCTCCAGTGGACACACCTCCTAGTATTCACGCCCTGGTATGTTCACGCTCCTTACACATGACCCTATGGTTGAACATGTGAGTTGCATTAACTAATAGGACCTTGGCAAGCTTGATGTGAGCAGAAGGTTGATAAGTGCTTGCACACCGAGTCTTGTTTTCTTGGAATGTCCCATCTTGGAAGCCCACGGCCTTGGAAGCTGCCATGGCCTGGCTCACTGCTGACTGATGGGAGGCTGTGCAGAGAGACGCCCTGGCAGAGGACAGCCTGTGCTGGAGTCTCATCCACCAGCAGATCTCCCAGCTGCTGCTATTGCTGCTGCTAAGTCGCTTCAGTTGTGTCTGACTCTTCCCGACCCCATAGACAGCAGCCCACCAGGCTCCCCTGTCCCTGGGATTCTCAAGGCAAGAACACTGGAGTGGGTTGCCATTTCCTTCTCCAATGCATGAAAGCGAAGAGTGAAAATGAAGTTGCAGCCTAATAAGCAACCTTAGCTGTGCCATGTGGTAGAAAATTGTTCAGCTGAGCCCAGCCAAACCACAAAATCATGAATAATAATGAAAATGTTGTTTTCAACTTCAAGGCAAATACAGAAAGAATGGAAACATTAGTTATATACTTTTAACCCTCCCCATTTTAGTTCATGGGGCTTCCCTTGCAGCTCAATTGGTACAGAATCTGCCTGCAATGCAGGAAACCCGGATTCGATCCCTGGGTCGGGAAGATCCCCTGGAGAAGGAAATGGCAACCCACTCCAGTGTTCTTGCCTGGAGGATCCCACGGACCAAGGAATCACAAGCATCAGATAGGACTCAGCAACTAAACCACCACATTCTAGTTAATACAGAATACATGGATCTCATGTGTATATAGAAATATATAGCAATGAATATATGTGTAAACATGGGAAATGAATGGTGGTTCTTGCCATTTATTAACATTAAGTTCAAACTTGAATGTCCATAGCAGGGAAAAAAATTGTCAAAAGTAGATTGTGCTTGAAATAAATAAAAGCTTTGAATCAGATTTGCAAAAGTTTAAAGAATTAAGAGATGAATGTTTATTAATGGGCTCTGCTCAAGCCTAAAGATAGTAAGTGTACAAATACATTTTAAAATTGAAGTTACTTTTAAAAAATAACACAATTTTATTACTTTGAAAACTTGTATTTCCTGTTACAGGATTATAGGCCTAAAGTTTTTCTTTGTTTTCTACTAAAAAATGAGTTTGATATTTTTTCTACTTTTATTAAGACTCAAATATAAGCTAACCAATTAATAATTTTTTCTAGTTTTGCTTCATTAAAAATAATTTCTACTTATTCAGTGATTGCTAAATGTCAGGTATTCCATTCACATCTTTCCATGGATTACCTGATCACACATTTGCAAGGGAGTTAGACCGTTCTTTCTCTGTTTTGAGGCAAAAGCTAAGGATCAGAAGGAAATTTTCCAAAGTTCACAAAGTATATATATGGCAAAGTCACTTCCAAGTGGTTGCCTTGGAGGTTTCTGTTCCTATAATTCCCTGATCCAGGGACCAGAGAGTTTTTTTCTGTAAAAGACTAGAGATGAGTAAACATTTCTAGCTTTGCAGGCCTTGCGGTCCCTGTGGCAATCAGCCACTCAAGACTGCCATCACAGCAGGAAAGCAGTCAAAAGCAATGTAAATAGGGTGTGTTCCAATAAAACTTTATATATAAAACATGTACACAATGGAATATCACTCAGATATAAAGATGAACCCATTTGAGTCCGTTCTAATGAGGTAGATGAAACTGGAGCCTATTATACAGAGTGAAGTAAGTCAGAAACACAAATACTGTATATTAATGCATAAATACGGAATTTAGAAAGACAGTAATGATGTTCCTATACACAAAAGAGACAGCAAAAGAGACACAGATGTAAAGGACAGACTTTTGGACTCTGGGGGAGAAGGTGAGGGTGGGATGATTTGAGAGAATAACATTGAAACACGTATTTTACCATATGTGAAATAGATGAGCGGTGCAAGTTCGATGCATGAAGCAGGGCACTCAGAGCCAGTCCTCTGGGAAAACTCAGAGGGGCGGGTGGGGAGGGAGCGGGGAGGCAGGGTCAGGACAGGGAGACACATGTACACTTATGGCTGATTCATGCTGATGTATGGCAAGAACCATCATGGTATTGTAAACTAATTATCCTCCAATTAAAATAAAGAAATCAATTTTTTATCATTGCAGCTCTGTTTATAATAGCCAGGACATGGAAGCAACCTAGATGTCCATCAGCAGACGAATGGATAAGAACGCTGTGGTACATATACACAATGGAGTATTACTCAGCCATTAAAAAGAATACATTTGAATCAGTTCTAATGAGGTGGATGAAACTGGAGCCGATTATACAGAGTGAAGTAAGTCAGAAAGAAAAACACCAGTACAGTATACTAATGCATATATATGGAATTTAGAAAGATGGTAATTATAACCCTGTATGCAAGACAGCAAAAGAGACACAGATGTATAGAACAGTCTTTTGGACTCTGTGGGAGAGGGCGAGGGTGGGATGATTTGGGAGAATGGCCCTGTATAATATCACATGTGAAATGAATCGCCAGTCCAGGTTCGATGCAGGATACAGGATGCTTCGGGCTGCTGCACAGGGATGACCCAGAGGGATGGTACAGGGAGGGAGGTGGGAGGGGAATTCAGGATGGGGAACACGTGTACACCTGTCGCAGATTCATGTTGATGTATGGCAAAACAAATACAATATTGTAAAGTAATTAGCCTCCAATTAAATAAATTTATATTTTAAAAAATAAATAAATAAATTCAAAAAATAAACAACAGCAGTAGGCTGCATTTAGCTTGCAGCTATGGCTTGACAACAGCACGTTTTGCCCCACCCCAGCACCCCTGAATGATAATCAAACTTGGGTTCAACTCAGAACCTGGATGACTTTTTTAAACAGATTATGGGGACCCTCTCATAGTTTGGGGCTGGATGGGTGGAGGCTGGGCCCAGGAATATGCACTTGTGTCAGCTTTTCAGGTGATACTGATGCTGCGGGAACAAGGGTCCCCACGGAGAACTGCTGCTCTGAATACAGGACCTCAGTGGCTGACTGGATGAGATCACCATTCTAAACACCGAAGTCTGTCTTGCTCCAAGTTTAGTGGACTCAAGTGTCCTGGCATGGTCATTTTAATCAAATTATTATCTTTATCTCCTCCTCCTCTTTGTTTTATTCTGGGTGGCTGAGGAGGTTGTGTGGGTCAAGAGTTGGAGGAGAATTGACCAGGAGCATCATAGGGAATGTTGGACGTCGATGGGAAGCACCTGTCTCTCCTGACCACACCCTCCCCATGCGCCTCCTCCTTCTCCAGGTCTTAGACATCAAACACTTGTGGCAAGTTTTCATCTTGTCTTGTACAAGACTCACACATATGCATACCTAAGCCCCATTTTGCGTGTGATATTTAAGGTGAACTTTGAAGGTTATGGACTTAGGATACATAATGTTCCAGAACAAACCTAGCTTTCTGCAGAGGCAACAGTTCAGTTCAGTTCAGTCGCTCAGTCATGTCCGACTCTTTGCGACCCCATGAACTGCAGCACACCAGGCCTCCCTGTCCATCACCAACTCCTGGAGTTCACCCAAACCCACGTCCATTGAGTCGGTGATGCCATCTAACCCTCTCATCCTCTGTCATCCGCTTCTCCTGCCTTCAATCTTTCCCAGCATCAGGGTCTTTTCAAATGAGTCAGCCCTTTGCATCAGGTGGCCAAAGGATTGGAGTTTCAGTTTCAGCATCAGTCCTTCCAATGAACACCCAGGACTGATCTGCTTTAGGATGGACTGGTTGGATCTCCTTGCAGTCCAAGGGATTCTCAAGGGTCTTCTCCAAGACCACAGTTCGAAAGCATCAATTCTTCGGTGCTCAGCCTTCTTTATGGTCCACCTCTCATGTCCATACAGAGTTGCAGAGGCAACAGAGTGCAGTAAATCTCGGTTTAGGGGTGACCCAAGAGAAAGAGACAGTGCTCATGAACCTGAATGCATCTGTGGAGGGAAAATAACATTTACCATACACTCTCACAGAGCCAGGTGGGGAGTCAATAGTTATCACTTCTTTACTCTTCACAGTAACCCTAGAGTTTAGAAGGCTATATCTCAGGGTAGTTAAAAGCAAGGATTCCTGAGTCATAACAACCATGAGTGAATTCCAGGCCATCGTGTCTACGACCCTGTGCACGATTCTGTCCCCTCCTCTCTTTATCTATAAAACAGGCTTTGATTGCACCTTCCTTAAAGGGTTATGTGAAAACTCAGTGAGTTAATACGTGGATAGAGCCTGGCCACATGGTAGATACTTTTAAAAATGCTGCATACCATCATCATCATTATTATTATTAGTCTGGTATTCAAAGTTTAGACAGGAGTAAGAATTACTGTAAAAAGATGTGGCTTCTAGCTTAACAGAGAGTGGACAAGTCTGTTAACAGAGCTGCCTGAAAATTTTTTAGAAAAATTCCATAAACATAGAAGAATTTCTGGGTCAGAAAAATGAGGAGCCCCCAAATTTCACATATATTTTTAAATAGTTCACAATAGATTTTTCCTTTGTGTGATTGGTCCTCTAAGTTACTCTCACACTCACAGGTGATCACTGTTCCTAAGAGACGGTCCATAAAAACAGCGCATATTTACAGAAGTAATATATGTGGAGGGCCTTACAATTCACTGTACATTTTTCATGCATTCCCACACTCGATCCTCACAACACTCAAATGGTGCGTATTATTAAATACATTTTATAATTGAGGAGACTGCATGTGAGAGAGAGGAAGCAATTCATTCGAAGCTATATAATAGATGTAGCAATCACTGAAGCTAAATTTGAACCTGGCTATGGCTGCCTAAGGGAGCAGAGAGACCGGGCTGAGCAAAAGACCATCCAGTCCCTTTGACCAGGACCACAGGCTGAGGAACATACACCAAGAGACGCCTGTCTCCAGCAGCACAGCGAACGGTGCCGGCATGCAGGCTCACCAAAGAAAGGGCTTCTGTGAGAACGGACAGGAGAGAAGAGCTGGGGGAAAGCCATGTCTGTGTTAGGTGAAGAGAGGGCAATAGCAGACCACGCAGAAGCAAGATGGCCTTGGAAGCAAGAGACTATTCCTGCGGCAAAATTCAAACTTAGTATGACTCCCTCCCAAAACACACGTGAGCCAGGAAAAAATGTGAAAGAAAGAAAATCCTTATAGTAAAAAAAAAAAAAAAAAAAATTAAGTGATTTATTAAAAAACTGAATAGAAACGTTGTTGGAATAATTTACTATTTATCAGTAATAATAAATGGGGAAATCTCACTCTTCCCTCATCACAGATCCTCCCAGACTCTAGCTACTTAGCTAAGTAGGGCAGAGGGGAAGGAGCGCCCGAGGTAGCTGGGAAAATATTAAGGGAAAAAAAATTTGTGAAAATAATTTTACAAGCCCTTCTGTTTTCCAACAAGGGGCATATCTGTCCCCGGAGCCTTGCAGCTGTGCCTCGCACCGAGCAAGCTATTAGGTTTACGGCTCCCAGAAAATAGCTTCACACAGCTCTGATTGCACGGGGCCCTCTGGGGTCTGCTGCAGGTTTGGTTTAGTTTCATGGTGATTTTATATTTCCTGTTCGAGTCTTTATTAGTTTCATATAGATACATAAGCACGAGGGGTCAAGGGGGAGGCAGACATGCAAGACGACAGAATGGAAGTGCTACACGACCGACAGGAATGTAAGGAAACAAGCACGCGTGCGTTCCTGCCTGTGGGCTGGTCCTGTCTGACTCTGCGGCCCCATGACTGGGGCCCTCCAAGCTTCTCTGTCCAGGGAATATTCCAGGCTAACACTGGAGCAGGTTGCCATTTCCTTATGCAGAAGATCATCCCCACCCAGGGATCCCAGTTGCATCTCTTGCATCGGCCGGCAGGTTCTTTACCAGCTGAGCCACCAGGGAAGCCCTAAGGAAATAAAGTGAAAGCCACTCAGTCCTGTCCGACTCTTTGGGACGCCATGGACTGTACACTCCACGGGGTTCTCCAGGCCAGAACACTGGAGTGGGCAGCCTTTCCCTTCTCCAGGGGATCTTCCCAACCCAGGGATCGAACCCAGGTCTCCCGCATTGCAGGCGGATTCTTTACCAGCTGAGCCCCAGGGAAGCCCTAAGGAAACAAGACCATGCCCCAGCTGTGGAGGGTTGGGACCAGAGGGTTGGCACCCAGGCCCAGATAATCCAAGCAGAGAGAACCCATTGCTTCTCTGAATTTGTCATCCCCGCCCCTTCTTCTGCATTTGAGGACTGTCTTGCCAAACGTCTTTCCCTGGTGTAGATGTTGGTGGCTGCTGCTGCTGCTGCTGCTGCTAAGTCGCTTCAGTCGTGTCTGACTCTGTGCAACCCCATAGACGACAGCCCACCAGGCTCCCCCATCCCTAGGATTCTCCAGGCAAGAACACTGGAGTGGGTTGCCATTTCCTTCTCCAATGCATGAAAGTGAAAAGTGAAAGTGAAGTCACTCAGTCGTGTCCGACTCTTCACGATCCCATGGACTGCAGCCTACCAGGCTCCTCCATCCATGGGATTTTCCAGGCGAGAGTACTGGAGTGGGTGCCATCGCCTTCTCCCATAGATGTCGGGGACAGAGAAAAGAATACACATAGAGACCAAGGTCATCCTCAATCTGTTTCAGCTGATGGTCAAGAGTAGGGGCTCAGGGACCAGACTGTGAGTCCAGGGCCTTCCACTTTCTATCCAGAGAGGCTGAGACAGTGTCCTCATCCCCTCACCTGTGATGTGGAAACAACAGTCGAACTTGACCCGTGTGTGTGTGTGTGTGTGTGTGTGTGTGTGTGTGTGTGTGCATAAACTCTCACTTAATGATACATGAGAAGCAAAGGAAAAATTATAATATGAGATTTTTGAGTATACACATAAATAATATATGTATATATATTTAGAAAAGTGCTAGACACACAGTAAGCATGATAAATATAATAAAACACTTAGGGCAGTGCCTGCCATGCAGAGTCTCAGTAAATGCTGTCTCTCAGTATCATGGTTATTATTAGCATTGCTCTAATGAAATGCTGATTCCCACAGCTGGTTTGCTGTGGGTCAGTTTCCCTCGGTGCTGTCACACGTGTCCCGGGTCTATTGCCCTTGGGTCACGGATGAACCATACAGATAAGCACGGAGAATGAAGGCCAGTGGCTGTACATTTATTCAAGGTAAACGACTCCATGCTTTTGAAAGGGAGGACTTCTTGTCTAAGGCCGTGTTCCTCACGCACTCACGTTCATGACAATGACTGGGGATCTTGGGACAATGCAGCCTCTGACTTAGTTGGTGTTTGGGGACCAGCCTTTGCATTATTGCTGGCCTTGAGACCGTACTTTGAATCAGAAAGGAATCTAGAGATGAACACTCATCTGGGAGGCAGACAACCTGGGCACATGCTACGTCTACAGTTATGTCAACCGCTGTTCTATAAAATTCACTCATTTCCTTCCCCCGGTTGTCTCACCAAATGAGCCCTGGATACTTGCAAAAACCAGAGGAAGTGTATCCAGGATTGGAAAGGTGACAGGGGCAAAATCTCCTGCTGTCAGCAGATTTATCACCCGACGGTGCAGACTGGCGTGCTGACACACAGATGAACACCACCCCAGACTGTGGGGAGGAGCCTGTGTCCTGAGGAAGACAGCCCATCCCCTCAACCTGAAGAAATCAGGCCAGTGGACACACTTCACCTTGCTTTCTCAATCTGTCCTTCTGCAAAATGGAACTAATGTTCTTGCCACCTGGCTTTTAAGATAGTAAGGGCATACTGAGTGCACTCAGGTAAAAGGGCTTTTGCAAACCTCTATGTAATGTTTGTTAATATTGGCAATAACATGAATGCTCTAGTTACGAATAGGTAACTCATTTGGAGTGACTCTGTGTCTTATTCTGCATAATTTGAGCCTCAAACTGTCACTTAATGACAGAAATAAATTGGCTGTCTTCAGGGGCTTCCCAGTAGTTTAGAATCCACTTCACAATGCAGGATTACCTTGAATAATGCTTCACAATATAGCATGAGAAAGGCTGGGATGGATGAAGCACAAGCTGGAATCAAGATTGCCGGGAGAAATGACAATAATCTCAGATATGCAGATGACACCACCCTTATGGCAGAAAGTGAAGAAGAACTAAAGAACCTCTTGATGAAAGTGAAAGAGGAGAGTGAAAAAGTTGGCTTAAAGCTCAACATTCAGAAAAGAAAGATCATGGCACCTGGTCCGATCACTTCATGGCAAATAGATGGGGAAACAGCAGAAACAGTGGCTGACTTTATTTTTGGGGGGCTCCAAAATCACTGTGGATGGTGACTGCAGCCATGAAATTAAAAGACGCTTACTCCTTGGAAGGAAAATTATGACCAACCTAGACAGCATATTAAAAAGCAGAGACATTACTTTGCCAACAAAGGTCCGTCTAGTCAAGGCTGTGCTTTTTCCAGTGGTCATGTATGGATGTGAGAGTTGGACTATAAAGAAAGCTGAGGGCTGACTAATTGATGCTTTTGAACTGTGGTGTTGGAGAAGACTCTTGAGAGTCCCTTGGACTGCAAGGAGAGCCAACCAGTCCATCCTAAAGGAGATCAGTCCTGGGTGTTCATTGGTAGGACTTATTTTGAAGCTGAAACTCCAATACTTTGGGCACCTCATGCAAAGAACTGACTCATTTGAGAAAACCTTGCTGCTGGGAAAGATTTGATATAGGAGAAGAAGGATGACAGAGGATGATGAGATGGCTGGATGGCATCAGCAACTCAATGGACATGAATTTGGGTGGACTCTGGAAGTTGGTGATGGACAGGGAGGCCTGGCGTGCTGCAGTTCATGAGGTCACGATGCGTTGAACACGACTGCACGACTAAACTGAATTCGCAATGCAGGGGACACTGGTCGATCCCTGTTCTGGGAAGACGCCACATGCCGCTGGAAAACTAAGCCCACGTGCCACAACTACTGAGCCTGCGCACTGGAGCCCAGATGCCACAGCTACTGAGCCTGCACACTGGAGTCCAGAAGCCACAACTATGGAAGCCCAGGGACCCCAAAGCCTGCGCTCGGCAACCAGGGAAGCGCCGCCGTGAGGAGGCCACGCTCCACAACCAGAGAAAGCCTGCAGGCAGCAAGTAAGACCCAGCACAGCCGAAGTCAAACAAACAAGCCAGCATCAAAATAAATGGCTCTCCTGCCTGGCTTCGCCACCGTACAACAAACGCTGGCTTTGAGACGGGGATGAGGACTACCTGCGGCTCCACTTTCAGCTGACACCAACCCCGGAGGGTGGCCCCGTCCCCAGTGCAACGTCTCGGGTTATCAGTTAGAAGGGGGGAGGGGTCAGGGAGCAGAATATATTCAGAGACTAGCAAGCATCTGAAACACAACCACTGCTCTTTCCCATTCTCCTTCTCAGGACAGCAGCAGAGAGGAATCCCACACATCACGTTGTCCACTTACAGCTGAACCGGTCACCAGTTTTAGAAGGTTTCCTTCTCTGCTCTCAGCGGAATGATCCAGAGCTCCCTGCAGGGTTGGCTGAGGCTCCCGGTCCGGGTTCTGTCTCTGCACAGTCTTACCTGCCTCCCCTTGTGTCTCATGCTTTTTGATCTCAGGGCAACCCTAACAAGGAGCTCACTTGCTAATTTCCATCTTGGAAGAAGCTAGGACCTCGTTCACTGCACCGGCCTTTTACAGTGTCCCCTCCTGACAAACCTGGCTGCCCTAAATTCCCGGAGCAGGCCACACACTTCCACCTCTGTGGTCTTTCGGGCACATTCTCTGTGCACAACATGAATCAGCTCTTGCGCTGTTCTGTGTTCAGCGCTCAGTCGTGTCTGACTTTGTGACCCCATGGACGGTAGCCCACCAGTCTCCTCTGTCCATGGCATTCTCCAGGCAAGGACGCTGCAGTGGGTTGCCATGCCCTCCTTCAGGAGAATCAACTCCTAGCACGTGGCAAATATGCAATAAGTTGTCGTTGTTGTTGACCGAATAGATGTCCTTGTGTCCAGAAAAATGCCTCCTGAGCCTTTTTCCTCCAATCTTCTTTTCCTGAGTAGCTCATCCTCATCTTTTCAGATAACTCAGCCTAAATGTCATCTCCTCCGCCTAGCATTTTGATCATCCTTGCCCCGTTTCCTCTCTTGGAATTATCACTCCCTTGACTCAGTAAGACATCTTTGTTGTATGACAGTGGTTTACTTCCCTACCTCCCCCCACCTCACACAGACCTACATTTTTCAACACTTGAAGTGATGACTGCATTTTTTTAACCTCTGTTTACCTATCAAATAGGAAATGCTCATTAAGTATCTGAAAATTAAACAGTGATTTCCTAACCTTAGAATCACCTGGAGGAAACTTAGCAATAGACTCTCATGCTTGGCCTTGAACCCAAGCTCTGAGGTTAGGGGCCATATCCGCAGTCCACCATGTGGGACCCACTGACTGGGACCTCACCTTGACCACTGAATATTTCTACTGAGAAAAGATTCGTTTAGGTATAGCTTCACTTTCTCAACTTTAGCTTTACCATCTATTTTTATCCAAGGCTAAGCTCTTGGTCAGGAACATACCAACCGATGCTGTCTTTGCTCCTGTGGGGAAAACATACCATGCTTTACCAAGAGCCAGATGGAGAATGAGTACAAGAGATCCAGGGACAGGTTTCTTGGGTTGACTACTGGCCCAACCTTTCTCTGGCTGCACAACCTCAGCACCCTCCCTGTGCCTCAGTGTCCTCACCTGCGAAGTGGGGACAGCAATAACCTTTACCTCACACAGTTGCTGTAAGTGTCAAATGAGTGAATACATAAGCAATGCTTATAACTGAACTCAACATATAGGAAAATCTTAATGCAAGTTATTTCTATTACTATTGTTGTTGTGGTTCATTCATTAAGTCATGTCCGACCCTTTGCAGCCCATGGACTATACTGTTCCAGGCTCCTCCCCACCCCATCCTTCACTATCTCGTGGCATTTGTTCAAATTCATGTCCATTGAGTTGGTGATGCTCTTTAGCCATCACATCTTCTGACACCCCCTTCTCCTTTTGCCTTCAATCATTCCCAGCATCAGGGTCTTTTCCAATGAGTCTGCTCTTCACATCAGGTGGCTGGAGTATTGGAGTTTCAGCTTCAGCATCAGTCCTTCCAATGAATGATCAGGGTTGATTTTCTTTACTATCAATTTCTATTACTAATATGATTCAGTTCAGTTCAGTTCAGTTGTTCAGTCGTGTCTGGCTCTTTGCGACCCCATGGACCAAAGCATGCCAGGCCTCCCTGTCCATCACCAACTCCTGGAGTCCACCCAAATTCATGTCCATTGAGTCAGTCATGCCATCCAATCATCTCATCCTCTGTTGTCCCCTTCTCCTCTTGCCCTCAATCTTTCCCAGCATCAGGGTCTTTTCAAATGAGTCAGTTCTTCCATTAGGTGGCCAAAGTACTGGAGTTTCAGCTTCAACATCAGTCCTTCCAAAGAACACCCAGGATTGATCTCCTTTAGGATGGACTGGTTGGATCTCCTTGCAGTCTCAAGAGTCTTCTCCAACACCACAGTTCAAAAGCATCAATTTGTCAGCCCTCAGCTTTCTTTATAGTCCAACTCTCACATCCATACATGACTACTGGAAAAACCATAGCCTTGACTAGACAGACCTTTGTTGGCAAACTAATGTCTCTGCTTTTCAATATGCTGTCTAGGTTGGTCATAATTTTCCTTCCAAGGAGTAAGCATCTTTTAATTTCATGGCTGCAGTGACCATCTGCATTGATTTTGGAGCCCCCAAAATATAAAGTCAGCTTCTTTTTCCACTGTTTCCCCATCTATCTGCCATGAAGTGATGGGACCACATGTCATGATCTTAGTTTTCTGAATGCTGAGTTTAAGCCAACTTTTTCACTCTCCTCTTTTACTTTCATCAAGAGGCTCTTTAGTTCTTCTTCACTTTCTGCCATAAGGGTGGTCTGAGGTTATTGATATTTCTCCTGGCAATCTTGATTCCAGTTTGTGCTTCTTCCAGCTCAGCATTTCTCATGATGTGCTCTGCATATAAGTTAAATAAGCAGGGTGACAATATACAGCCTTGGCGTACTCCTTTTCCTATTTGGAACCAGTCAGTTTTTGATTATGGTTTTAGGAAATTACCTTTGAGAAACATATATAGTTATAAGGGAATCATTACCTGTTAACATTTTAAAAACTAGGCAAGGGAATGAATAACAAAATTCACAGTTTGAGAGTTTGATTCCTTCTTTTCCCACTGTTGGCTGCTGGTTCCCAATGCCAGAAGATTTTTCTACCATTTTGTTGTCCTGAGAAGCCTTTCTGACCTTTACATTTCAATATTCAACAAGAGACTGGGTGAAGGATTTTTTTTTTTCTTTTGTATCTCAGAGGTTTGAAGCTGTGCTTTCCTTCAGGTATAGTATTTCAACCGAGAATGGCCTGTTTTCTGAAAGCTAGCCTTCCGTACAGACAGTAGTATATCAATTTGTCACCAGCTTGGAGATCCTGGCAGAAAGCTGTGAAAATTACGTACCTGTAATTTGGTTTTCTCATTACAGGGACCTTGACTGTCTGGGTGCTGTTGAGTAAGGTCACTGACACTCAGCAGCGAGCAGCTGGACCGGAGGGTTTGGTGCCAAAATGCAGCAGCCCCTCCTCCCCCCTCCCCCACGGCCCCCTCTGGCAGGAAATTACACCCAAACCACAGAAAACAGTGCAAATGCTTGCATCCAAAGAGTTATAATTAAGTTGATCAGCTTAAATAAAAAGGCTGTGACCCATTTTTTTTCACTTTGTGTAAATAAGTCAGGTGAAATAATCCATTTTACTTGTCCCCAAAGTGTTCATCCACCTGAAGGCAAGAGGAAGCTTAGATTTCACAGGATTAATTTAGGGTAACCTTGAAGAAAGGTTTGCACATAAAAACTCTCAGTAGTATTGCTATGAAAATCTGTGAACCTTTTTTTTTGTTTTTCTCATTGAAAAAAAAAGAAATACTTCTCAGAGTCCCCAACCCTGGAGAAAGACAAGGTAGATGTTTGACCTATAAAAGATCAGGACGATGTGAAAGATTTGAAAATATATCTTGTAGAATATAAAACTCATTTGGGATCTCTCCATAAAGTAGGAGTAAGAAAAATAGGTAGAAATACACAAAGAGAGAGACTTAGGGTCAACCTGAATTTATGATGCAAAATGCCTCTGCATCAATAGCTGGCTCCCTGCTCTTAGAAAGACAGTAATGTTCACTTGGGTATACACCCTGGGTGCGTGAGGAAGACACGGGCGTACAGAGAATTAGATGTGGAATTCAACCACGTGAAGCTAATTTCTAGAGGGTCTTTCATGGAGACTGGTGCAGGGACGAGTGTTGCCTCCAGGACGGCACTGGGTGGAAGGGCGGGCACACCTGTGGCAGCTGGGATGTGCATGAGCAGATGCCCTGGGAGGTCAGCTGCCAAGAATTCGCCAAAATTATAGCCAGCGCTCTGACTTTCAGAAAAATTCATGTTGAGTTGACTTAAATTTCTGAGTGTCAGGGAAGCCCGGGCTGCCAGCTGAGCTGCATGAGAAAGAACAGCCTACACACTCTGCTGGTTCCTGCAAGTGACCCTCTCAGGAGTGAGGAGCTCTAGTCTGTCTTCCTCACAGGGCTGCACCCTGGTCTTCTTGGTAAAGGAGCTGAGACTCCACTGAGGGAGGTAAATGGATGATAAGACCGTGACAAATCCAGGAGCATGATGTGAAGGTGGAGTTCTGCTCTGTGTGGAATAAGCCCAGAGAAGGAGCCCCAGACTCAGCCTTGGAGGAAGGCCATGTCAGAGAAGAGTTCTCAGAAGAGGGGACAGTGGGGAGGGGCAAGGGGTAAGTCTGAACGAAGAGTAAGTTTAAAATGCAAGACTGGCACTCTGGGGGAACTGTAAACTTATTGAGCATAGCTACCCCACTGGGGCCAAAGTGGAAGATTTGTTCTGCACAAAACAAGCTAGAAGCTACCCAGGGGCCACAGCTTAAAGGATCTCCTGTGGCAATCAGTCTAAAGAATATGGATTTTGTGTTGAAGGCAATGGGAAGCTATTGAAAGCTATTAGGCAGAGGAGAGACAGGATGCAATCTATCAGTGGTCTCTAGGCAACTATTTACTGTGTCTAGTTTAGATATTTGCCTGTCCAAATATTCTCCTCCTAGTGCAAGAATTCATGTTTTCTTCAAAACCCATCTACCCTGTGAGATCCTACCTGGCAATACCCATCCCCTCTTTTCTTCCCTGCAACGTTTGACATTTTTTCTCCTGTGTCACTTATGTTCTTTCCCCTTTTCTCCCAATGTAAGCGTTCTTCAAGTATCCTTTTGCACCCAGGTCTTTATAAATTATTCACGATACAGGGTCACTGTGACTATAGGAGACAGATATTGTACGTAAGGAAAGCAAACCAAGTTTAAAACACTTTTGTTTGCATGGTAAACACGGAGTGATGCTCCTGACTTCCACAAAGAAGAGACAGAAACAAAGGGACGCTGGCAGTACTGATACATATGTGCAGAGAACCCGCCCAAAATCCCTACAAAGGGCAGCTACCACTTCTCCCATGTGACAGTTAATCTAGAAAGACAGGATGGCTAGACAAGGAGTTCCAGTATGTTAAGATCTCTTCATTAAAAGGTGTGTGTGTGGGGGGGGAAGCTCTGGAAATGCAGAGTTTTTAGATTTTAAAAAATTTATTTTTAAACAAAACTTTGTGAGCTTTATTTTCTTCCCTGGGTTGAAGATCCATCTGAACATGCATACATTTTGAAACAGTAACAGGGTCTCAAACTGTTCTGAACAGACATTAGATAAATACAGAGGGTTGCAAATCTCTATTTTTTTAAAAAAAGATGGAAATTGCAGTAAGAAGTGGAGAAGTCACACACATATGGCAGGGTGGTAGTTTATCCCCCAAAGTTAAATGTGTTCTTCATTCAAATTTTTAAAATTATTCAGTACAATGATCTTATCTGATGCTTGGGTGTGCTGAACAGCCCCGAGCTGCCCCTCAAAGGCTGAAGTTCCTACCTTCTCACAAATGGCTCTGAGCAAAGAGAAGGGGGTCACTTGTGAGTTCCCCTCGAGACTTAAGGGTCTCAGCTCCGCCTGCTGAAGGCAGCCACGGCTCCTCTTCCCTCTGAAGGCACGCTTCATACATGACCCAGCTCACAGGAAGGCTGGGGCCCTGCTAGTGCTGTCTGCACGTGGCTGGGAGATCTGAGGGCAGCCGTTTGAATATGTTTTCTGTGTCCCAGGCATATCTCCTCACCATATGTTTCTGCCAGAAAGAGGTGAGGTCTCTATACTTGGTAGGAGCCCCTGGTCTATTGAAATCCAGATTTTTAAATGAAATATCCTAATATTTGTGGCTTCCCTGGTGGTTTAGACGGTAAAGAATCTGCCTGCAGTGTGGGAGACTCAGGTTCAATCCCTGGGTTGGGAAGGTCTCCTGGAGAAGAGAATGCTTACACACTCACACTTCAGTATTCTTGCCTGGAGAATTCCATGAATAGAGGCTACCGTCCATGGGATCACAAAGAGTTGGACACGACTGATCCTGCTATTAAAAAGTTGACTCAAGTCTTCCTAAACATTGCAGGCCAGTGCCAACCACCAGTGGCCCAGATAGACCCCACAGACCCGTAGATTACAGCTTCCGTCACACACGCTTCTGTTGCCCTGAGCTCTAGAAGCTTGCTTACTGTCATTTGAGAACAGGGTGCTCTTACTCCTGTGATCTTTAGCAGCCTTGTCTTTGCCTTGCATTTGGATCTTACTTTATGTTGATTTTCACTGCTATTCATCTTTCATTTTCATTTCCAGTCTCCTCAAATAGATAGCAATGGCACCCCACTCCAGTACTCTTGCCTGGAAAATCCCATGGATGGAGGAGCCTGGTGGGCTGCAGTCCATGGGGTTGCTGAGAGTTGGACACGACTGAGCGACTTCTCTTTCACTTTTCACTTTCCTGCATTGGAGAAGGAAATGGCAACCCACTCCAGTGTTCTTTCCTGGAGAATCCCGGGGACGGGGGAGCCTGGTGGGCTGCAGTCTATGGGGTCGTACAGAGTCAGACACGACTGAAGCGACTTAGCAGCAGCAGCAGGAAATAGATAAGACCTCCTGGATAGCAGGGACCATCACTTAAGCATCTTTCTGGCCCCAGACCCTAGCATGGTCATTTCACCCTTGTAGAGGCACCATAATAACTATAAAATTAAAATTTATTAATTGATTACTATAGACATTATGGGTAATACTTTATTTACATTATCTCATTTATTTCTTAAAGTGATTTTGCAAAATAACTACAGATATTTCGATGTCTACTTGCAGGTGAAATCCCAAGCTAGGAAAAGTGAAAAAGCTTCTCCTGGTTCACGTAGTTAGTAAGGTATGGAGTTGGTACTCAGACCCGGAAAGTTGGTACCAGATATACTGTGAAACTACTAAAAATGCCTGGTGATGGGAGGAGTGATACTGACCAAGTCAGAGAACTTGAGGAGACTATCTCTACAGCCTCCCTCAAGTTCTATAATTCTACAAGGCTGTTCCTTGCATAGTTGAGTCATTCCAAATAACTTTCAGTATAATAGTGTCCAATACAAAAGAGAAACTGGAGCGATCTTTTGGCCTGATGAAAGCAATTGTCATGCGGCTGCTGCTGAGTTGCTTCAGTCGTGTCCGACTCTGTGCGAGCCCATAGACGGCAGCCCACCAGGCTCCCCCGTCCCCGGGATTCCCCAGGCAAGAGCACTGGAGTGGGCTGCCATTTCCTTCTCCAATGCCTGAAAGTGAAAAGTGAAAGGGAAGTCGCTCAGTCGTGTCCGACTGTTAGCGACCCCATGGACTGCAGCCCACCAGGCTCCTCCGCCCATGGGATTTGCCAGGCAAGAGCACTGGAATGGGCTGCCATTGTAAACAACTCTTAAAGAATGATTTTCCAGCCATGGATTCACAAAAGAGTGGCCTGATGTCCTTCATATTTGATTTGAACATAACAACTTGAATTGTATCTTCAAATATTTTTAAAACACTTATAAGGGAAAAAACAAAACAAAAAAATAAAAACCCTGAATGTCTAAAAGAAAATTCAAGCTACCGGAGACCTCCATCATGTTAACTAGTAGTCTCACTGATTAACCATATAATAAATACATGCTAGGCATTTGGACATAAAGTACTGATACCTCTCTGCTCTACACATTAGAGTTCTATGTCAGATTTTTGTTTGCATAAGGCACTCTGCTCTGTGAGAAAGTTGGAAAGCATCTTCCCTAATGCATAGCTCTTACTGAGCCAGTCCTTTGCCTGAACAGTCAGTAGAGGCTAATTAGCATTGTATTATATTTATGGAATCTAAGACGCAATATTAGTAAGATGCCCTATTATTATTTTACATATCACAAAGAAAGAAAAATACTTCCAGTGAAAACATACCATGCAATAAATTCAGAGACCTTAACTTTTTTAAATAAAGTATTAAGTTCTTGAATTAGGAGAATATAGTAATTAAGAATTTGGAATCTGAAATCAAATTACCTGGGTTTTAGTTTATGGGCATCCTACATACTGTGACTTTCAGCAAATCACTTAGCGTCTGTCTTCATCTGCAAAATGGAACTATTATAATCTAACTCAGAAGGCAATTGTGAGATAAAAGAATAATTATAAGCCCAGAGGTTTGGGATCTAGTAAGTTCTTGGTAAATGTTTGTTATTGTTATTATTATGAGCCCTGGAAAAGCCCTTGGTCCTATGGCTTGATTTGTAGAAGGTTGCTCCTATTAGGGGTGAGGGCAGAGAGGTCAGCTTGTGTGATACCCCAATAAATGCTTCCCTTTTAAATCTCCTTTTCAGAGGCTCTTTATTCTTAGTCAGAAAAGTTAACACATATCTGATTGGATAGGCTTTTATCCGCAAAGAAGGAGGCTTGCCTGATGATACAGAGCTCTGTTCAGATGCCAATATAATCTCTTCTGATGGAGAGGTTTTAGAAGCTCTTAGTCCTCCTTGGTGACCTCCACATCACACAAAGAGACCTCTTCTGCTCTTGTATCCTTCAACCCCAAAGTACTTTATAAGGATGAGGTAACTTTTCCTTCTAAAGTTTTGGCCTTGAGTGCAGTGGTGGGAAAGTTTATTTAGACAAATGATGAAAGAACTCAACTTTGGGAACTACCTTTAGCTGCAGATTTTTTTTTTTTTTTTGCTCAATGTGGAAAAAATAAGGGCTCTTGGACCCTTTGACTTCTGAATACAAATCATTTCATATGAACTTATTGTGTGGATGAATAAGGAAGTGGTGACTCTGTTCTTGACCTCTATATGAGGCTATACATGCCTAATAGTTACCATCAATTCATCACATCTCAGAACAAATTTATGCACTTCTCCAAAAAAAAAGTGTGTAAGTTAGCTTTGCTTAGACCACGGTACTCTAACAGAGAGGACAAACAGTCAACGTCAGAGTCGAGACAGTCAGGTGCTCCCCTGAGCATCTTGGGATGAGAGCATCCTTCTGTTGGTGGCTACACTGTCGGGTAGCCCTTTCCAACTCTGGTTCAGATGGGATGAAAAGACTTGGAGGTCACTTGAAATAGCTTACAGAGCAAGCCTTCTGGTGGTTTTCCTCACTTCCACCCATATTCCATTGGCTAGAACTCAGTCACAAGCTGCATGCCCAAACCAGTTAATGCCACTGCAATATCATCTCAACTTTTTCCTTTCTTCCACCTCAGCTGATACTGTTCTTTTACAGAAACTCTTCATCTTTCATCTCTATCATAAGAGTAGCTCCTTAAAAGGTATTTCCACCTCCTATCTCTCTTTCCTCCCATCAGTTCAGTTCAGTTGCTCAGTGGGGTCTGACTCTTTGTGAACCCATGAACTCCAGCATGTCAGGCCTCCCTGTCTGTCACCAACTTTCGGAGCTTGCTCAAACTCATGTTCACTGAGTCAGTGATGTCATCCAACCATCAAATCCTCTGTTGTACCTTTCTCCTCCTGCCTTCAATCTTTCCCAGCATCAGGGTCTTTTCCAATGAGTCAGTTCTTCACATCAGGTGGCCAAAGTATTGGGGTTTCAGCTTCAGCATCAGTCCTTCCAATGAATATTCAGCACTGATTTCCCTTAGCATTGACTGGATTGATCTCCTTGCCATCCAAGGGACTCTCAAGAGTCTTCTCCAACACCACAGTTCAAAAGCATCAATTCTTCTGCACTCAGCTTTCTTTATAGACCAACTTTTAAATCCATACATGACTACTGGAAAAACCATAGCTTTGACTAGATGGACCTTTGTTGACAAAGCAATGTCTCTGCTTTTTAAAATACTATCTAGGTTGGTCATAGCATTTCTTCCAAGGAGCAAGCATCTTTTAATTTCTTGGCTGCAGTCACCATCTGCAGAGATTTTGGAGCCCAAAAAAATAAAGCCTATCACTGTTTCCATTGTTTCCTCATCTATTTGCCATGAAGTGATGGGACCACATGCTATGATCTTAGTTTTTTAAATGTTGAATTTTAAGCGAACTTTTTCACTCTCCTCTTTCACTTTCATCAAGAGGCTCTTTAGTTTTTCTTTGCTTTCTTCCATAAGGGTGGTGTCATCTGGATATCTGAGGTTACTGATATTTCTCCTGGCAATCTTGATTCCAGCTTGTGCTTCACCCAGCCTGGCTTTTGGTATGATGTACTTTGCATATAAGTTAAATAAACAGGGTGACAATATACAGCCTTGATGCACTCTTTTTCCTATTTGGAACCAGTCTGTTGTTCCATATCCATTTCTAACCGTTGCTTCCTGACCTGCATACAGATTTCTCAGGAGGCAGGTCAGGTGGTCTGGTATTCCCATCTCTTTCAGAATTTTTCACACTTGTGATCCACACAGTCAAAGACTTTGGCATAGTCAATAAAGCAGAAGTAGATGTTTTTCTGGAACTCTCTTGCTTTTTTGGATGGTCCAATGGATGTTGACAGTTTGATTTCTGGTTCCTCTGCCTTTTCTATATCCAGTTTGGACATCTGGAAGTTCTCGGTTCATGTACTGTTGAAGCCTCGCTCGGAGCATTTTGAGCATTACTTTCTAGAGTGTGAGATGAGCATGTTTCCTCCGTCTGGGAACATATATCCCCATGCTGCCACCTGGATTAACTTTTGCAGTTTAATCTCATTCCCCTGATGGAAAACTGTCTCTGTGGACAGTCTGGCGAATAAGGGCTCTTTTCCTGGCATGATGACCAGGTACCGCCAATTGCTGGTGTATCTGTCCAGGTTTACTCCCCAGTAGACCTCATGGATAACTCTAGCTAGCCTAACTAGATTCCTTGTTTTTCTGGAAATTTCCTCATTCTATTCATGGTCTCACCCTAATCATTATTTTTTCTCCTTTGGTGGCCTACTCATCACTCAAGGCCTAACATCACTGTGTCCTTTTCTCTGTCAAACTTTTCTTGATTCACTTAGTTAAACTGAAGTGATCAAAGTCCTCCTAAAGCACATTTTCATGGTGGTTTAGTCACTAAGTCATGTCTGACTCCTGTGACCCCATGGACTGCAGCCCGCCAGGCTCCTCTGTCCATGGCATTCTCCAGGCAAGAGCACTGGAGTGGGTTGCCATTTCCTCCTCCAGGGGATCCTCCTGACTCAGGGAGTGAACCCAGGTCTCCTGCACTGTAGGCAGATTCTTTATGGCCTGAGCTACCAGGAAAGCCAAGTATGTTTTAAGAACTCCTATTTCATGCCTTCTCCATTCTTCTGGGTGTTTAAGGTCGGAGCGCGATGGATTTATCCTCCTGATCTGACCACTTGCTCCTTAAACACCTGTAAAATGCACTAATCTTCATACAAGTACAACCTCATATGCTGTACCTAACCTCAATGTTTTGAATATAGTAAATACACAATACATGTTGATATGTTAACTAAACCCATAGTAACTGCTAGAACTACAAGATACCACAGGATTCCAAATGTAAGATTGTTCTATACGTTTTTTTTCCTATAACATGACACAAAAGACTTGAAGGCATATTTGTTGTGTTAATGCTGAAGTGAGTTTATATCAGATAACCTGTAAGAAAAGGTTCAAGATAGAAAATGAGGGAGGACCTTGCCATTTCCATATGACCCAGTTTGTGTCTTCAAAGTTCAAAGCCTTTGTTGATTGAGGGTCCCTTGTGCTTTTGGTAAATGAGCATCCCAATGGGACACAGGCACTCACAGACGTCACCCTGAGCTGCCCTCTTCACCTCCTTCCCCCCTGGCTTTCTCTATCCTGCAAGCACGCCAACTTGCTTCAGCCTTGCCCGACTCTGTATGACCCAATGGACTGTCTCCTGCCAAGCCCTTCTGTCCCTGGGATTCTCCAGGCGGGAACGCTGCAGTGAGCTGCCGGGCCCTCCTCCGGGGCATCTTCCCGGCTGGGGGATGGAACCCGGGTCTTTCACGCCTCCTGGGTCTTCCCCAGTCCTGCCACCTGGGAAGCCTATCCCTCTGCTCTGCTTCTTACCGAATATCTTTGCTTTTCAGACTTATTTGTCATTTCTGGCTCTGTTTTTTTACTCCATTCTCTCAGACTTGTGGCATTCTCCTTGGGTCTTTAGCAAGATACTTTCTTGGATTCTTTCTTGAATTCACTTGTATTCAGTGAATACAGTCTATTCACTGTAGGGCTTACATCCTCACTAATTCACTTTCTATTTGGATGGAAATCCCTTTTTGGGGAAAAAAGAAAGTGAAGAAAAATAAAGGTGTATCAGATAGGATTCTTTGGACTGCAACCAAGAAACTCTAATTCAAACTGTTACAACTAGTGTAGGGATTTATGAGTTCGCATAATAAATGTTCAAGAGTAAAATAAGCTCCATATCTGCTTTGTAGCAATTCTGTTGCTTAGTCTTTCTCTGTATTTTGCTTCATCCTTTTTTTAATAGGAAAACTGATTTAGTAATTCTAGGCATAACACCAGATACAATGACATTAAAAAAAAAAAGAAGTGTTCTCATCTCTTCTTTTTGGAGTAAAAAACCTTTCACTGAACCATGAGACAGGATAGTGGACTGAAAAGATCCTAGGCTCACCTCCTCCCACAGACACATGGAAATTACAGCCACACATAGAGTAATGGGGCTCCCCTGGTAGTTCAGCTGGTAAAGAATCTGTCTGCAGTGCAGGAGACCCTGATTCGATTCCTGGGTTGGGAAGATCCCCTGGAGAAGGGATAGGCTACCCACTCCAGTATTCTTGGGCTTCCCTTGTGGCTCAGCTGGTAAAGAATCCACCTGCAATGAGGGAGACCTGGGTTCAATCCCTGGGTTGGGAAGATCCCCTGGAGAAGGGAAAGGCTACCCACTCCAGTATTCTTGCTTGGAGAATCCCATGGACAGAGGAGCCTGGCGGGCTGCAGTCCATGGGGTCACAAAGAGTCGGATATGACTGAGCAACTAAGCACAGTACAGTTCGCATAGAGTGATCACCTTTGAGAATGAGCTGAACACTAATAGAAAAGACTATCCACAATAAAGGATAAGAAGAAGGAAAAAACACAATGAGACAGGCAAGAGAGATAGAGATGCAGTCTGGCCAGTACCCATACCCTTGGTGCAGCAATTCACAGACAGGAGGGTTATCAGAGCTATGGAGGACTTCCCTGAGGAGTAAGGACTCTTAACATCACTCCAGGCTCCCCAGTTAGGGGGACCTGCACTGAGATGAGACTCTGTAGCATCTTTCTTTGAAAACCAGTAGGACTTATGCCCAGAAGAGCTGAAAAAGCTATAGGAAACTGAGACTCTTGAAGAGAGTACACAGAACCTCACTCAGTCTGAGTCTCAGCAGAGAGGCAGCAGTTTGGAAAGTGCCTGGATCATATGGGAAGGAGATTTACTCACAAATTTTAGGGAATGTACTCAGGGGAAGGGAACTTTAGGTATAGAAGTGCTGGTGGGTGCCAGGCCTGTTTTCTTCATCTGCTACCTGCCTCCCCTGGCACTGAAGTGAAGTGACAGTCACTCAGTCGTGTCCAACTCTTTGTGACCCCATAGACTATTCAGTCCATGGAGTTCTCCAGGCCAGAATACTGGAGTGGGTTTCCTTTTCCTTCTCCAGGGGATCCTCCCAATCCAGGTATTGAACCCAGATCTCCCACACTGCAGGCAGATTCTTTACCAGCTGAGCTACAAGAGAAGCCCAAGAATACTGGAGTGGGTAGCCTACCCGTTCTCCAGCAGATCTTCCCAGCCCAGGACTGGAACCGGGGTCTCCTGCTTTGTAGGTGGATTCTGTACCAACTGAGCTATCAGGGAAACCCTGGGAGGGAAACTGCAGGGAGTCGTTTCTGACACTCCCCATCTACACTGATAGCATTTCCCACCCCAAATTAAGTTCATCTGCAGAGCTGCCCCAGCTAGCGCTTCTCCAAAGAGACCTCTCAACCCACCTGACTGGACCGGTGCCCTCGGTCCTCACCAGAACCAGGTCGCAGGATCTCCCAACCCACCATCCCTGACAACTGCCCTTGGGCACTCCTGGTACCCCTCAAAGGAGATCCTACATGAGAAAACAGCCTCACGAAGTAGAGCACCTGCAACAGTGGGGCTGAGCCTCACAGTCAGCCACGCTCGAGGTCAGCCCCACACATCAGCAAGCCTGCAGCAGTCTCCACCCATACACAGCAGAAGGGCACACACAGCTGACACAGGGGACTCTTCTAGAGCACCGGGCTCTGGTGAACGAGGAAGACTGAACTCCTGGGCAGCTGAAGACGTAGTCCACACAAAGCACGTCTTCAGGGTCAGGAGATGTAGCTAACCCACCTAATTCATAGACACAAACAGAGAGTTCAGCAAAATTAGAAGAAGAGGGGGGCATATTCCAAATGAAACAATAAGACCAAACCTCAGAAAAACAACTAAACAAAAAGAAGATTAGCAATCTTCCTAAAAGAGAGTTCGAAACATTGCTCATAAACAAGGTCACCAAACTCCACAGAAGAATGGAGGAGGACGGTGAGAAATTCAACAGGAGATAAAATATGTGAAAGAGAATCAATTGCAGCTGAAGAATAAGGTAGATGAAAAAATACACTGGGTGGAATCAACAACAGATTTGATGATACAGAAGACTAGGTCAGCAGTCTAGAAGATAAGCTGGTGGAAATTACGCAGTCAGAGAGCAACAGGAAACAGGAGACAAACAAAACAATGATGACCTCTATACAGCACCTCTGGGACAATCGAGCATAGTAACATCTGCATTTTAGGGGCACCAGAAGGTGAAGAAAGAAAGGAACGGAAAGTCCTCTTTGAATAAATAATGGTTGAAAACTTCCCTAGCCTTGAGGTGGAAACAGATATCCAAGTTTTTCTCCAGTGATATCCAAGATATCCACAGAGACATCAAAACAAGATGAACCCAAAGAGATTCTCACAAGACACATTGAAATTAAAATGTTTAAAGATAAAGAGTGAATCTTAAAAACAAATAGCTAAGTATAGGGAGGTCCTAATAAGACTATCAGTTGACTGTTCAGCAGGAAAACAAAAAAATTACAGAAAAAAGTGGCATGACGTATTCCAAAAGCTGAAAGGAAAAAACCTTACTACAACCAAGTGACTCTATCTAGCAAGGTTATCACTCAGAATTGAAAGACAGAATAAAGAGTTTCACAGAAAAGCAAACGCTAAATGAGTTTATCATCACTAAACAGGTTTTAAGAGAAATGTTAAAGGGACTTCTTTAAATAGAAAAGAAAAAGCCCTAACTAGAAATACAAAAATTACAAACAAAAGATTTCACCAAAAAGGCAAATACCTAGCAAAGGCAGTGGATCAACCGCCTGTGCAGCTAGAATGAAGGTTAAATGACGAAGGCAGTAAGGTCACCTACGAATACAGCAAGTTGCGGGACGAACAAAATCTTTTTTTAATGTAAAAAATAAAACTAAACCATTGAAAGTGGGTGGCAGAGAGTTAAAATGTAGTGCTTTCAGAACATGCTCAAAGTTAAGCAACAACCGACTTAAAACGGGCTGCTATATATACAAGTTGTCATATAAAAACTTACTGGTAACCACAAACCAAACATTGATAATATATACACACACAAAAATAAATAAAGGGAAAAGAATACAAACATAACACTAAAGAAAGTTTTCAAATTGCAAAGAAAGAGAGCAAGAGATGAAAAAAGGGAACAGAACAGAGCAACAAAAAATAACCAGAAAGCAATGAACAAAATGGCAATAAGTGCAAATCTATTAATAATTACTTTAAATATAAATGGATTAAATATTCCAATCAAAAGACATACAGTGACTGAATGAACACACAAAAATGACCCATTTATATGCTGCACACAGGAGACGTACTTCAGGTATAAAGACACACGCAGACTGAAATGCAGGGATGAATAAAGATATCCCAAGCAAACGGGAAAAAGAAGACTGGAGGAGCAATACTTATATCAGACAAACTAGACTTTCTAAAAAAGACTCCAACAAGAAACAAAGAAGGACATTACATAATGATAAAAGGGATAACTCCAACAAGAAAATACAATACATATAAATCTTAGAAGTATACATGTACCCAACATAGGAACACTTATATACATGAAGCAGATATTAATAGAGAGAAAGGGTAAAACTGACATAATGTAATAATAGTAGAGGATTTTAACATCCCACTTGCATCAATGGGTAAATCATCTGGACAGAAAATCAATAAGGAAGTATTGGCCTTAAATAGCATTTTATATCAGATGGATTTAACAGATATATACAGAACATTCCACCCAAAATAGTGGAATACACATTTTTTTCAAGTGCTCATGGGACAATTTCCAGGATCAATTACATGTTAGGTCACAAAGTAAATGTTAATAAATTTAAGTATGTATGATTGAGATCATATGTATCTTTTTCAACCTCTGTGATGCAAAACTAGAAATAAATATAAGAAAAAAAAGGGAAAACACAAACACGTGGAGTTCTAAACAGCATGCTAATAAATAGCCAATGGGCCAATGAAGAAATTAAAAAGAAAATTTGAAAAGTACCTAATTTGAGACAAATGAAAATGGAAAGACAATATTCCAAAATCTATGGACCTCAGCAAAGGCAGTTCTAAAAGGGAAGTTTACAGCAATTCAGGCCTACCTCAAGAAATAAGAAAACCTCAAATAAGCAATCTGACCTTACACCTAAAGGAACTAGGAAAGCATGACCAAACAAAAGGCAAAGTTAGCAGAAGGAAGTAAGTAACAAAGATCCAAGTGGAAATAAGTGAAATGGAGACTGAAAAGTATAATAAGAGAATAATGAAACTAAGAGCTCTTTTCTGTAAATGATAAATAAAATTGATAAACCTTTAGCCATATTCAAGACAAAAGGAGACGTTATAAATAAGTGGAATCAGAGATGAAAGAGAAGCTACACCACCACCACAGATGCAAAGGATCACCGGGGGTTTCTTGAGCAATAAACTATATACCAACCAATTGGAGAACAAAGGAAAAATAAACTTGTAGAAATATAAAACCTTCTTATACTGAATCAGGAATAAATAGAAAATTCAAACTAGTAAGAAAATTCAATCAATAATCAAAAAACTCCCAACAAACAGCAGTCCAGTGCTAGATGGCATCACAGGTGAATCCTACCAAACATTTAAAGAAAAATATACTAACAATCCTTCTCAAACTATTTCAAAATATTAAAGAGGAAGGAACACTTCCAAATTTATTCCACAATGCCAGCATTACACAGATATCAAGACAGCCAAATCTATTACCAAAAAAAAGAAGAAAAAAAGAAAATTGTAGTCAATATAGCTGATGAACATTCATGAAAAAATTCTCAAGAAATATTAGCAAACAAAATTCAACAATACATTAAGTGAATTATACACCATAGTCAAGTGGGATTTATTTCAAGGATGCAAAGATGATTTAATATCCACAAATCAATGTGTATAATATACCACGTTAGCAAAATGAAGGATAAAAACCATATGATCATCTCAAAAGATGCAGAAAAATTATTTGATAAAATTATTATTTTGACAAAGGTCAGCATTCTCTTATGATAAAAACTGGGTATAGAGGAATCATCCTTCATATTCAACTTAATAAAGGCCATTTATGACAAATCCTCAGCCAAAATCATAATTAATAGTGAAAATCATAATCAACAGTGAAAAACATTTCCTTTAAGATCAAGAACAAAAGAAAGATGTTCCATCTCACCACTTTTATTCAATATATATTGGAAGTCCTAGCCATAGTAACTAAGCAAGAAAAAGATATAAAAGGCATCCAAATTGGAAAAGAAGTGAAACTGTCACTGTTTGCAGATTACGTAATATTATATATAGAAAACCCTAAGATGTCAACAAAAATCTTATAATAAAAAAATTTAGTAAAGTTAGGTCCCATCACTTCATGGCAAATAGATGGGGAAACAGTGGAAACAGTGGCTGGCTTTATTCTGGGGGGCTCCAAAATCACTGCAGATGGTGATTGCAGCCATGAAATTAAAAGACGCTTACTCCTCTGGAAGGAAAGATATGACTAACCTAGATAGGATATTAAAAAGTAGAGACATTACTTTGTCAACAAAGGTCCGTCCAGTCAAGGCTATGGTTTTTCCAGTAGTCATGTATGGATGTGAGAGGTGGACCATAAAGAAAGCTGAGCACCGAAGAACTGATCCTTTTGAAGTGTGGTGTTGGAGAAGACTCTTGAGAATCCCTTGGACTGCAAGGAGATCCAACCAGTCCATCCTAAAGGAGATCAGTCCTGGGTGTTCATTGGAAGGACTGATGTTGAAGCTGAAACTCTAATACTTTGGCCACCTGATGTGAAGAACTGACTCATTGGAAAAGACCCTGATGCTGGGAAAGATTGAGGGCAGGAGGAGAAGGGGACGACAGAGGATGAGATGGCTGGATGGCATCACCGACCCAATGGACATGGGTTTGGGTGGACTCTGGGAGTTAGTAATGGACAGGGAGGCTTGGCGTGCTGCAGTTCATGGGGTTGCAAAGAGTCGGACTCAACTGAGCAACTAAACTGAACTGAACAGTATACAAAATTAAAATACAGAAATCTATTCCATTTCCAGACATTGATAGCAATCTATCAGAAAGAGAAATTAAGCAAACAATCCCAGAAATTTCATTACCTCTGCTAAGAGTTCTGGATGTTTATTTTCCCAACTGAGATTTTCTGGAATCTAGACACCCAACTGAGATCTTTGAAGGGTAGTAATTATTTGTAAAGAGTGAGTTTGCAAAACAAGAAGACTAATTCTAGTTTGTTTTCCCTTCATTCTTCCTCTGTCCCTTGTCCCTGCCTTATTTTTCATCGTGATTGCTGTGGCTGAGCTGTGAGGAAACTATTCCATACTAAAGTATTAATCTTGGTCAACTGGGTAATTCCATTCCCCTTGCCAGTGATTGGCTCGTAAATATCATGTGACATTTCTGATAAAGCATGTCTAAAATCTTATGAGGAACTTCTATGAAAAGTTTTCTTTCTTTTTTCTTGATTGAAGCATAACTGACTTTTAATGTTATGTTACTTTCAGGGGTACAAGATAGGGCTTTGATATTCAAATCCATGACAAGTGATTGCCACGATGTCTAGTAACTATCTGCCAATATATAACATTATTACAGTATTACTGACAGTATTCTTTAGGTTGTATATTACATCCCTGTAATTTATTTCGTAACTAGAAGTGTGTACATCTTAATCCCCTTCACCTATTTTTCCCAGCTCCCCACTGCCTCTTCTCTGGCAGTTTCTGTGTATCTGTGAGTCTGTTTTGGTTTTGTTTTGTTTGTGTGTTTTGATTTTTAGATTTCATGTATAAATAAAATCATACAGTATTTGTCTTTCTCTGTGTGGCTTATTTCAATTAGCATAGTACTATTTAGATCCATCTATGCAATGGCACCCCACTCCAGTACTCTTGCCTGGAAAATCCCATGGGAGGAGGAGCCTGGTGGGCTGCCGTCCATGGGGTCGTGAAGAGTCGGACACGACTGAGCGACTTCACTTTCACTTTTCGCTTTCATGCATTGGAGAAGGCAATGGCACCCCACTCCAGTGTTCTTGCCTGGAGAATCCCAGGGATGGCGGAGCCTGGTGTGCTGCCGTCTATGGGGTCGCTCAGAGTCGGACACAGCTGAAGCGACTCAGCAGTGGCAGCAGCAGCATGCTCTGGAAAGTGGCAAGATTTCCTTCTTTTTTTATGATGCAGTAATATTCTGTTGTGCATAAGTACAAAGACCTTGGTCAACACCCAAGTGGACATTTGGCCTTGCCCCCAGGGGTGGAATTTAAAGGTGGCCAAGGAGGCAACCAGGAAAGGACTAAAGGACTGGACCTGTGAGGAGGCAGCCGGCCATGAGGGGAGGAGGAGAGCCTCAGGAAGCCTGGGGCACGGCGCCTCACCCCATGGGAGGTGTGCTTGCCTGTGTGGTTGGGCTCTTGCGCTTCTGTTGGGCTTGTTTTTCCCTGCTCGGCTTCCCTTCCTCTCTCTAAGGCCCCATCTGAAGGGATAATGAGGTGATGGATGGTGCTCAATAAAAAAATTAGGGTCAGGGTTAGAAACCAATGTTTCTTAGCCATTCACCTACTGATGTACATTGAGGCTGCTTCCGAATCTTGTCTATTATAAAAAACTGTGCAGTGAACAAAGTGGTGCACATTATTTTTCAGATTTATGGTTTTGTTTCCTTTGACTAAATACACAGAAGTGGAAATGCTGGATCATATAATAGTTCCTTTTTTATTTTTTTGAGGAACATCCATACTTTTTCCCATAGTGGCTGCACAAATTTATATTTCCATAAACAGTGCATAAACAAATATAAATATAAAAAAATGTCCATAAACATTTTATCCACATCCGTGACAACCTTTGCGAGTTGTTGTTTTAATAGCAGCCCTTCTGTGAGGTGTGAGGTGATACCTTGTGGTTTTGATTTGCACTTTCATGATGATTACTGATGCTGAGCATCTTTTCACACAGCAGCTGGCCATTTGTACATCTTCTTTGAAAAATGTCTATTGACTTCCTCTGGCAATTTAAAAATCAGATTTTTTGATATTGAGTTTTATATCTTCTTACATTTTTGATATTAACTCCTTATCAGATATATCATTTACAACGATTTTCTCCCATAGGCTGACCTTCTGTTTCACTGTGCAAAAGCGCGGTAGTCTGATGTGGTCTCATTTGATCATTTTTGTTTTGTTGCCCTTGCCTGCAGAGACAAATGGAAAGAAAAATATTGTCAAAGCCAGTGTCTTAGGAGGGGAGGCCATCGTTGGAACATTGGTAGCGTGGAAGTTGCGAATCCTCTTATAATTCAAGCCTCTCATGGCCAGGCCCAGTGGTGAGGAAGGTGATATATAAAGAGGTTGAGGACAGAAAAAGTTATATCCAACTGCAATAGCTGGAATCTCGTAGAAACACCCTCTGGATTCCGATTTTTATGGGATTTTAAAGACCTCCCATTGCCAGTAATCTGCACTTCCCTCGATAGCATCAAGACCCAATCCGCTGGTGTATGACCCTCTCCACCAGCCTCTGGATGCTGGCCGTGAATATCTCAATTTGAATCACTTAGCTCTTCTATGCCATTCTCTTGCTCAGAGTATTCAGGCCAGCTCCCATTAATCAGGTCTAATTCTCTGAACAGGAGACTCACTTATCAATTGTCCTGTTAAATTCAGGAAGTTCTGGCCATTCCCCAGACTTTCTAGTCTACTCTGCCATTCAAGGGAATCAATCAGACCACAGACTGTCACTTTGGACAAGACTCAAGATGCTATAGAAGATGTACTGAGTTGCAAGACTTAGCCTCCAACTCCGCTCACTTTGAGATGAGGGGGAAGCTTGACCCAGAGGAGAAGGAGAACACAGCTCCTTGAAAACTCCGTGAAAAGATTCTCCCTCCCACCCTCTCCAATTCCTGGCTTGTTCTTTGCCTCTTACACAGACTAAAAGAGGTTGAGGGGTTAATTCTGGAAGAACAAGCTTCTCCCTCTTCACTAGAACTGCAGAAATATTCCCCCTCCTAGATTCATGAGATGGGCTATCCATCACTTATTTTCAGAAACTTCAGGCCTCAAGAAAAGTTGAATTTAATATCTTCTTACCATTGCAAGCACAGGGCTGGGACAGAGCGAAGTGTGCAAAGGCATCTAGGGCACGTAAGTTAAAGAAGTGTCCCTCTTGAAGACGTGCGAGTACTGGGTGGGCATTTTCTGACCCTGTCAAGACCCTTCTAAAATATTGTTTCCCTTGTGACTCATTCGCCTCACCCTTGTCCCAGTCTTCACAAGCAAACATAAATCAACTAGAGTTAACTGAAACAGAAAAGGTATTTGCTAAAACAGGTTTTGTTTGGGTAACCCATAGAATCAAAGAGGGTTGGGGATACAGGTTTGGAGACTACATGATGAGGAGCAAGGCCTCAAATAATGTCACGATTTCAGCAACGGCACCGCAAATTGTACTGCTGAGCAGACACACCCAGGCTTGGACTGTCCACCCCTCTGTCTGGAACTGGAGTGCACACCAGTTCCACTATAAGCACGGTCCCCGTCCTCTGCTGCTGCCACCACGCTCAGTGAAATGAAGTGATAAGGTCCCTCCTTCATCACTTCACTAGTTTCTGATCAGAGTAGTCTGAATGGCACAATCTAGGTCATGTGCCCACGGTGCCAAGGGCTCCGAAAGTGAGCACTGGGCATCTTCAACTTCTGTACTGGAGATGAGCCTTCGATTCTCTAGATGGGAGTGTTTCCAAATACATGAAGGGAACTAGTTCCTAGGCAGCCAAAAACTAATGACAAGTAGCCACCCATCAGTTAATCAATCCAGGAAAATAACTGGAAGTTGCAGAGAGTTCTATGAAAGAAACGAACACGAAAGTTAATAAAGAATGAAAGAGCGAGGACCTACTTTGGTCAGTGAGAGACTTAAGCTGAGACTTAAAGAAAAAATGGTCTGGCTATGAAAAGGAGGGTTACAGCAGAGAAGAGAAGAGATGCGAAGATGCCTAGGGCAGAAAGGAGCTTGGGTGGTCCTGGTAGCTAGTTATAGCCAGAGCATAAATGAGGAGTGTGGAGGGGGCTGGAGATGAGAATTAGGGTCAGATCACACAGAGCCATGTAGGCTGGGGGTAAAGGCTTGCATCTGAGAAAGCCATTGTAAGCTTTTAGGCAGGGGAATAAGATGATCCAATTTCCATTATCTAAGAAAATCACTTTTGCTGCTACCTGGAGGAGTTGGTTTGGGAGGATCAGATCAGAGAAACCAGCTAGGAGGTATTCCAGGGAGAGAAAATGACCCTAAATAAGATGGTGACAGCTGAGTTGGAGATGAATGTCTGGATCTCATGCATACATTTGGAGAAAGAATCAAGGACTTGAATATGGGAAGTCAGGGGATTAAAAAAAAAAAAAACCTGGATAACTGCTAGGTTTCTAAAGAAAGTCATCAAGTGTATGATAACTTTTGCTAAAATGGAGACGTGGAAACCAGACACAGTGTGAAAAGTTCAAGAGTTCTATATGGGACATGTTTATTTTCCAATGTCAGTATGTCATCAAAGAGGCAAGGCTTTAGCTCAAGCTCTTAAAATACGTCGAGTCGCCAAAGTAATTTGCAAACATCTCAAGTAAAACCAGTATTAAACATTATAGGACACTTGGAGTCCAGACACATGCTGGCTTTTATCTTTGTTTTTTTTGTGTGTTTTTCCCCTTATTTCTTAAAAATAACCAAATGTTTCAAACATACAGAAAAGTACAGGAATAAAAATTTAGGAGACACCTGTATGATCACCATCCAGATTTAACAAATGTTAGCATTTTACTATATTTGCTTCAGATCGTTTTTTAAAAAATAAACAACACAACACACAGCTCAGCTCTCTCATCCCGTCCCTCTCAGCCGTATGATGCCATTTATATAAAATTCTAATTTATATAAAAGTCTAAAACATTCACAACAATTCTATGTATTTTTATGGATGGCTGCATATGTAGTAAAAGTATAAAAATAAGCACTTGAGGACTCTCCAACAGTCTTTTTTTTTTTCTTTTCCTAATTTACATTAAATGTAGCACAATACCCCACATCATTTATTCCAAGAAATCATACCTTCATTCTTTTGGAGCGCAGTTTTTCCCCTCAATTGAAGTCTTACAGGAAACTTTTGCTGTGGCCACCCAGGGACATTGGAGGGAACCTCTGGCTCTGAAGTTATTGGGGTCACACGTAAGATGCTCACTGTTTGCATCTCTGTGGACCTCTTGAGAGCAGGAAGGCTGGATCTCTGCAGCATCCACCTGCTTATGCCAAGTGTGCCTTGAGAAACTGCAGCTCCCAGCCTCACCACCACTTCGTGTGCCACCGGGCATTCACACAGCCCCGCCAACCGAGGTCCCCCAACCTTGGCCCAGCTGCCTGGGCTCAAAGCAAAAGGGCTTCCCTACGCCTCCAACCTTCCAGGTTCAGGGAATTTAACTCTTCCCATAGTTAGACCTCGCCTCTGTTCCCTCAACATTCTAAACCTCTAGCTTCGGAGCAAAGAATCCTCAGTCCCTCGCTTAACAGAGGAAGACCTCCTAGTATCCCCACCATGTTAAAGGAAGCCAGTATTCATGACAATAAACTCTACCAACCCTCAAATAAAAATCAAAACATCTCTCCTCTCCCCGGTGAGCTTATCGCCAAGTTAGTCAGACACGGTTCATTTCTCAAACCAGTTACCTCGCTCTCCCTTGCCCCTGCCGGCCATACCCTCCTGCGGAGTCGGCCTGAGCTGTGCTCGGGCATCACTTCCAGTGGGATTTCCTCTTCTTCCGGGGGCTTTTGTTCTGCGCAGCCGTGTTTTCGCCCGTTAGAGGCACGTTGTTCAAACGCGAGGCCTCTAGCCTCTCTCATCTCCTTTTTCACCACTGGTTCTTACTCCCTCTACAGTCTCTCTTGAATGCTTGATCGCCTAAAACTCCAATCACTTTCTGTTCTCCTCAGAAAGATCTCCTTTCTGTTCCTCATTCTCCTGCCGTTCATTTCCTCCCAGATTACCTGACGAATAAACATGTGTGTGTTTTCCCCCCCATTATATCAATATTCGGAAAAGGAAAATAAAATACCTTCAGAAGGACTAAACCTCTTCCCACTCATCCCTTCCCAAAAGAAACGGGAAACGAATGCTCTAATTTATTCATGCCCACGGCAGAATCGAAAAATTCATCTCCAAATTCCTGCCAAAGCGATCTACACCTATGTTCTCATGCCCTAATTAAACCCGCTTTTCTCAATAATAGCCAAGTAAAACAACATGGCTTCTGACTTGTTTTCATTGAGAAAATATATCCATTTAACAACAACGACAAAAAGTCCACACAATTCATTGAAAAGCTGTATTGCACAACTTTATGGAAGAGACTTGGAATTACCCACCGCTTGCAGCATTATTTCTCTGACACAGGGAATTCCCAGTTTCCAGTTTGAGAAAAACTTGAACAGTGTAACCCACTGATGATTCCATACACACACAGTCAGGTGATAAAACAAAAAGTCATACTCCCAGTATGGAAATACTTAAGATTTCCAGAAATATGTTTTTTTATTTCAGCATAACTATTTGTTAGGTAAAAAGACGACCAGGACACCAAAAAAAAAAAAAAAAGAAAGAAAGAAAAAATGTCTAACAAGCTTTTTAATGGCGAAGCGCTACCGGGCGGGGCTCCTGGACCCAAACGAGGCAGGTCGAGGAAGTTCGTGCCCAGACCGTGTTAGAAGCGGCTTATATAAGTTTGTTGTGAGGGATGGTCAGGTTAGTGGGCGGGGGTTCAGATAGGTCACCAGGCCGAGGTGTCGTGGGCCGATAGGTCCTTTTACGTGGCTGGGGTGGGGCGGCTTTAGCTGGCGAAGTGTGCTGTCCTTGGTCCCCGGGATCTGGGAGGCTCCTTCCATTAGGGGACCCATTATGCAAGTAACTTTTTCCCTGTAACTGTTTTATTTACAGGGTAAATATTTATTGACGACAGATGTAAGACTCTCAGAACTAAATGAACAAGATGGGCAGTACCCCAGTGTTTTAGAGACATTTTCCCTCCTCTTTCTTGTTTTTATGTCCAAACTTGCTAAATGATAGAAGTAGAATATTTAGTTCCTCTTATTTTGAGTTCATAGAAAGAAGATCATAGCTGCTAATATTTCCACATTTTCTAAAGCTTTTAAAAAATAAGACAAATTCATTTTCAAATCTCTCATGCCTAGGATATGCACGGCACACAACAGGCATGCATTAAATATTTGAGAATGGAAAATTATCTGTCTAGAATCCTTTTAGATATATCCCTGCCTAAGGGAGAGAAAAAGATAACTCACAATCTCTTCCAATCCTTAGATTGTATCTTTTCAGCAGCGTGGTGGTATTCCATGTTCCCTTTTTCCCACACTCTCCCAACCCCAAATCCCTAAAAGGCTGAATTCAGGAAGGCAGGACTGGACAAATCAAATGCCTCATTAAGAATGCCTGAAGAAATATGCCTAAAGATGAAATTATAGCTCTTAGACCAGCACTCAAAACCCTGGAATAAAAGAAAAGAGAGAAGGAGGGCGTGGGGGCCAAATTATGCGATTTGACCGTGGTTACTTATCCAGCAAATGTTTCTGAAAGCTACTAACTACTAATTGTGGTGAAGGTTTTTAAGCCGAGAACCGGTGAGTGGCTCTCTTTCTCTGATGTTCTGTAATTCATGTGCAGTTTGGGGATGGCACTCTGTCTTAAATACAATAATATTTTAGAGAAATTTGAACACTCTAAGTTAACAGGTATGCCAATTTGGAGCCATAAAAGAGAGGCAACTCCAGAGGTTTCAAATAATTTAATAAGGCGTAACCATTTTTCTGAAATCCAGTGGTATTTTTTTCATCAGCCGAAAAAGCTCTACCATGTGGCCTAATTCAAAGCTGCAGGCAGGAGAAATTACTGACTTCATTATGCCTGCCCGGTGCCCTCCAGTAAAAGCGTCCGGCACCAGGTGCCCTCGTTCTAGGAGGCTCTGTGGAAAGCTTTTGCCCTGACAGATCCCCTTCAGCTTCTTGTGAAAAGCGGCAGAGGGGAGGAGGTTATGTTCTATTGTGCGCCGGGCCCAGAGGTTTGTGCCCCCTCTTTGCCTTAGAAAATTCCCACAGTGGGTCCTAGTCACACCTAGTCATAATGGCCCTCAGGCCACTGAACACCATTGAGGGTTTGCTGAAGAGAGATTAATGTTTATTATTACTGCCATTAATGATGTTACTGTTATTGTTGTTATTATCCATTGCTTAGTGGAAATGAGCCCTTTGTGGTCTTTTGGAACATTCCTCTGCTTTCCCTGCAGTGCGTAGAATAGTCAGTGGCTTGCCTACAAGGGAACAGAGAGTAAGAGGGAAGCTATCACTTGTCCCCAAATCCTTTTCGGTGTGACAAGGCTTGTGCTTTTCTTTGCTGGGATAGTTAAGGAAGCAGGAAAGAATGGTGTAGTGGCAAGAGAGAAGTTCGGCTTCTCTGAGAGAATAAGCCCCCAAATCTCAGTGGCCCAATGTGATGCCGCTTTGCTTCCCATTCATCTGAACCCTAAGCCAGGCAATACCCACAGGCTGACAGCATCCTTCTAAGCACTAAGCAGGGGACAGGGGCGTCTTTCCTTCTTAGACCCCCAAGTTCACGTGGTGCTGGATGCCATTCCAGCCGTGTGAAGGGGGGAACCTCACGTGGGAGACCTCAAAGCAGCACACGGTACTTGCACTCGCGTTCCGTTGGTTGCCCTTAGCAGCGAGAGAGTCTAGGAAACTGCACTCTTAATGTGTAGTGAGTGGGCTTCCCAGGTGGAGCCCGTGGTGAAGAACCCGCCTGCCAGTGCAGGAAGTGAAGTGAAGAAGCGAAGTCGCTCAGTCGTGTCTGACTCTTTGCGACCCCATGGACTGCAGCCTACCAGGCTCCTCTGTCCATGGGATTTTCCAGGCAAGAGTACTGGAGTGGATTGCCGTGCAGGAGACGCAAGAAATGCAGGTTCGATCCTGGGTCAGGGAGAACCCGGCCCAACACTCTTCCCTGGAGCATCCCATGGACGGAGGAGCCTGACAGGTTACAGCCCACGGGGTCACAAAGAGTCAGACACGACTGAGCGGCTGAGCACAGCACGGCGTGTAGAGAAGACACTGCGAGCAGAGCAACCTTCTCCAGAGCCTCGTCCGTCGAGTATTGGGATGCTGTGTCAAAGTGCAGCAGGGCTCGCTTACCCATGGAATCTAAAGACAAAGAAGGAATAGAAACTTCGGTAGAAAATTTCAGTAGGAAATTCTACGCGTAGAAAGTAGAGAGGTGGTTGCCAGGGGCTGGGGGTGGGGGAAATGGGGAGATATTTTCAAAGGGAACGAACTTTCACTTATAAGATGAATACATTCTGGGAACCTAATGTACAGCATGAGAACCATAGTTAACAACACTACATTGAATATTTGAGAGTTGCTATGACAGTGGAGCTTTCATCTTCTCACTCATAACGGCAACAGTAGAGGAATAGCAGTTTTGTGAGGAAAGGATGTGTTCACTAATCTTCCTGTGACAAGCATTTTATGGTAGATGCAGGTATCACAGGATCACATTGTACGTCTTGAATTTATGCAGTGTTATGTGTCAATCACGTCTCCATAAACTGGAAGAGAAACGCACAGGGAAAGTTCTAGGTAACCTTCTCTGAAAAGGTGACATTTGTGTGGATAGATAGCCACAATGGAAGCAAACCGAAGAGCTCTTGGCAAGTGGGACAAACCTATGGTTTTCCATTTGTTATTGTTTGAGGAAGGTCAATATGAGCTCTCCTAAAGGTAAGTTCCTCTTGAAGCAACTTTTGCATTTCTAAGAGTCAATGATACAGTGCTAGACGCACAGAAGTAGTTCAAACGCCAGTGTCCTTTATCTAGGCTACTGAATCTCTAAAGAGATACATTTCCAATATCCATACCAAAGCAGACTCTGGTGGGAAGTAGGGAGGTCAGCTCTTCCAAGAACAGCGTTTGTTCAATTTCCTTCTGGGTTCAGCCCCACGACACGCACTCGTCACTGCCTTGACGCACCTGAGCCTGTCTGCACATCAGCGCCCCCTTTCCTGTGTGTCTCTCGGCAGAAGTGCCAGCTGGTGCCTCTCTCCACTCTCCCGGCTCCCATTATTCACATGCTTTCCATCTGCAGAACTTTTATTAAACTTTTTATCTGAAAATGTCTCCCCCCTTCTATTTTCTGTTGGGTTTAAATAATATTCTTAGTTTCTTGACAGGCTTTTAAAGATACAGATTTCTTGGCTCAATCTTTAAAAATTCAAATAAATCTGAGTTATATTATTAAAAAATTTAAATACACACAAAGAAATAGAAAAAGCACAACTCCCTATTTAGTCAACACTCAGATTTAATAATGATCAAGTTTTGCGATTATTTTCCCCCTTGCTTAAATAAGGCAACCACATGCATTGTGTCTTTTTGTCTCTAATAATGTAGTGTGTATCACTTAAAATTAAAATGTTTTCTTATGTAGCCATAATATAAAATTAACCATGTTTCTCTGGATTCATCCAATGTTCAAATCCACTATCTAGTTTTCATGATTATTTCAAAATGCATTCATAATTTTTCAAAATGTGAAAAAAGAAAGAAAATTTTCTATTTTAAAAAAATCAAGTATAACTTTGATACCAAAGGTGACGAGGGTTGCCCAATAAAAGAAAATTCTTAGATCAGTCTCACTCATGAATGTTGACTGACAAAGAATGCCAGGCAAACAGGAACCTTAAGAAAACTGGTGGCTACACTAATAATCAGATGAAAAAGACTTTAGCATAAAAAATTTATTATAGGACATTTTATAATAATAAAAGAAGCAATCATTAGGACTACATAACAATTTTAAGCATGTAAGCACTTAAAAATGGAGCCTCAAAAGTGCATGAAGTAAAAGCTGGGAGAATTGACAGGAGAGATAGACAGTTCAACAATGGTAGCTGCATACTGCAGTACTTACTCTCAGTGATGGAGAGATAACTGGCCTGTCAACAAAATCAATAAAAAAGTAGAAGCCTTGAATACTATAAATCAAATATCTATCAAACATCAATAGGTCAGTTAACACAACAGCAGCTAAATTGTGTTCTTCTCACACATGGAACATTCTACAAGATAGACCATATTCTAAGCCATAAAACAAGCTTCAATAAATTAAAATTATTTAAATTATATAAGTGTGTTCCCCAAGCACATTGAAGTGAATAACATAAGTTAATCAATCATAGAAAATTTGGGAAATTCATAAATATGTGGAAAGAGAAATATCAACTCCTAAAAAATGGGTCAGGAAAGAAATCACAAAGAAATTTCAAAAATATTTTGAATGAGTGAAAATTAAGATAAAATATAATTAAACTTATGGAATGCAGCTATATTGCACATAGAGAGAAATTGAGAGCTGAAAATGCCATATTAAAAGAGAAGAGAGATTCAAATAAATAATGTAATCTTCCACTTTTAGACACTAGAAAGAAGATAACTAAACCTAAGCAAGTGGGAGAAAGGAAATAAAGATTAGGGTGGAAAGAAAGGAAATAAAGAATACAAAAGTAATTGAGAAAATGAGCAAAATAAACAATTAGTTTTTGACATGATTGACATAATTAACAGACCTTTAGCTAAACTGTCCAAGAGAAAGAGATTATTAAAATCACTAAAAACGGAACAAAAGAGGGCATCACTACTGACCTTACAGGAATAAACAGGATTAGTAACCTGTGCTGTGAATGATAGGGTGGAAATCTAGAACAGACAGATTCTCCCAAAAGTAGAAACTTCTGAAATTGATTTAAGAAGAAATTGATACTCTGGATAAATCACTAAAATGACTGTATTCATAGTCTAAAATTTTGCAACAAGGCCCAGATTCCTTCACGAGTGAACTGCGCCAAATATTTGAAGAAAAATGTTACAATATTATCATATGAATGTTATTCTTCTTAATTTGATAACAGCAATAAGATTATGAAAGAGAGTATTCTTATTCTTGAGAAATACCCACTGAATTATTTGCAAGTAAAGGAGCATAATGTAATTCCATGAAATAATTCAGAAAAAAATGTGTATATATGTGTATGTATGGTTGTGTGTATAAGGCTATACATAACTCTGTGTGGAGTGTGTGTGTGTATGTATGTGTGTGTGCTTGTACTACACACGTGTGTAGAGAGAGACAGAAAATAATGCAATATGTGCCGAATCTTAACAATCATAGATGCTGAATTAAGAGTATAGAGTTTATGCAGTTTTTCACATTTCTCTTACACTATCATAAAGTAAGCTTTTTTAAAAACAATTATACATTATGACTAAATCAGAATCATCACAGGAGTACAAGGACTATTGGATATTAAGAAATCTATAAGATAATCCACCACAGTAATAGAGTTAAGGGAACATTACTTGAATACCGTCATCATAGATATGAAAAGGCACTGGACAAAGTTCAACAATCTTGATAAAATATTCACTGAAATAAAAATCAGTGGATATTTCTTTGACACAATAAAGGAGATATATAGGCCTACCAGCCCTAACAGATATTAAAACCCAACAATAAACATTTACAAAGTCTTTAAGAGTTAAAACAGTATAGTAGATGTTGCATAAATATTGATAGATTCAGCTACCAATAAGGAGAAGGCAATGGCACCCCACTCCGGTACTCTTGCCTGGAAAATCCCATGGACGGAGGAGCCTGGTGGGCTGCAGTCCATGGGTTCGCTAAGAGTTGGACACGACTGAGCGACTTCACTTTCACTTTTCACTTTCATGCGTTGGAGAAGGAAATGGCAACCCACTCCAGTGTTCTTGCCTGGAGAATCCCAGGACGGGGGAGCCTGGTGGGCTGCCGTCTATGGGGTCGCACAGAGTCGGCACGACTGAAGCGACTTAGCAGCAGCAGCAGCAACCAATAAAGGGAAAAGGACAGATGATGGCAGAAAGGAAGCGCTTTACAGAAACAGCAACACGCATCAGTGCAGGAACGGTGGAATTTCTAATAAACAGCACTGGGTTAGCTGACTAGTCATTTTGAAAATAAGCAAGTATGAAATCAGATGTATACCTCATACAGACATCATGGATACATTTAGACTACCGGACTGCTAAATATAAACACTGAAACCGTACAGATACTGAAAGAGAATTTTATAATTTGAGCATGGGGAAATTCTTCCTAACTGTGACTCAGAGTCTAAAAGCAACTAAAGGTAGGTGAATGTTATAACGTTAAAAGATTAAAGGCCGAAACAGCAAATACGAAAGACAAAACCACTAAAAAATTTAGGGTCACAAGAGACGAACATCTCTGCTCTATAAAGGACTCCTAAACTCTGAGGCGCAGAAGGAATAACCTAGCAGGTAAAGGAGGACATGAGCAAGGAGCTCACAAGTTAAGGCATGAAAATAGTTCCTTTAACACATGAAATAATGCTCAACATCACAACTAATCAAGGAAGTAGAAATAATGCTCCACGAGGCTCTTTGACCGAGCAGGTTGGCAAGAACCACAGCTCTAGTAAGGGCTCTGCTGTCAGAAATGTATGGAAATAGGCAATTTCTAACCTAACTGATGGGAATATAAAACATTAAGAGGCCAGTGAATGAAATTCTGTTAATAACTAGAAAAATTACATATGTGTTATCTTTCCAAACCTTACTACTCTTTTAAAAATATATGCCTAAATTAAACTGACAAAAAAAAAAAAAAAGAGAGAGAGAGAGAGAGACTATGTACAGTCATTCCTTGCAGAAATTTTTAAAATATGGAAAAGTCATAAGCAGTTCAAATGTCCATTTTGGGGAGATGGCCACACAATGGAATACTAGGCAGTTATTTAAAAAAAGAAAGAAAATAAAATTTACTACACATTGAGATGGAGTGATCTTCAGGGCATATTTTTAGGTTAAAAAGAGGTACAAAACATGAAACCCGCCACCTTTTGTATAAGAAAATAGAATCCATGAATACATGCAAATATAATAAATTGAAGGAGAATTGACATTTTTATCATGATAAAGGAAGGTTAAGTGAGGCTTCCAGTTAAACCTGGAGGAATGTGAACAATCGTGTTGGTATTAGGTTCTCTGACACAGAAACAAAAGGCTATAGACATAGACATGAATATATATAGACACAAATCTATCGAGAGAGAGATTAATTTTAGGGAGTTAACTCGTGCTGTTGTAGAGGCTGTCAAGTCCGCAGGGTAAGCTGGCAGACGGGAAACCCAGGGAAACACTAATGGCGCAATTCCAGTTCAAAGGCAGCTTGTTGGCAGACTCCCTGGTCTGTTTCCTTAAGACCTTCAACTGATTGGATGAGGCCCACGCACATTATGGAAGGTAATCTTTGCTCAAAATCTACTGATTTAAATGTTCAGTTCAGTTCAGTTCAGTCACTCAGTCATGTCCGACTCTTTGTGACCCCATGAACTGTAGCATGCCAGGCCTCCCTGTCCATCACCAACTCCCAGAGTCCACCCAAACCCATGTCCATTGAGTTAGTGATGCCATCCAACCATCTCATCCTGCGTCATCCGCTTCTCCTCCTGCCCTCAATCTTTCCCAGCATCAGGATCTTTTCAAATGAGTCAGCTCTTGGCATCAGGTTTCCAAAGTATTGGCATTTCAGCTTCAACATCAGTCCTTCCAATGAACACCCAGGGCTGATCTCCTTTAGGATGGACTGGTTGGATCTTCTTGCAGTCCAAGGAACTCTCAAGAGTCTTCTCCAACACCACAGTTCAAAAGCATCAGTTCTTCGGCACTCAGCTTTCTTTATAGTCCAGCTCTCACATCCATACGTGACCACTGGACAGGACGTTAACTTAGGGAAATGGCATCTGTGTAACAGTGTTTGCTTTGTTTGCTTTTAAGCACAATGATGATCTTACTCAGTCCCCATGATAACCCAAAGGTCTGCTGCTGAGCCTGCCTGCAGGCGTCAGCTGTCTGGTCTTCAGCAGACCAGGAAGAAACAAACATGGACACTCGGTCTCTTTCCCAGTGGCTGTCTTTCTGGCCGGCTCGCGCGTGTCCTTAATGTGGCTCCCCAGCTTGTTGCCTGCGATGGTCCTTGGGGTTTCTGCCCCTCTATCACTCTTCTCACCTACTGGTGCCACTGACATCTATTTTCTGGCAGCGCTGCCTTCACCATCATTCCAGGGATTGCCTTTGATCAGGCTCCCTGACACGATCTAGGAGAGCTCCATATAAAAACTGAGGCTCTTGGCAGTATCCCAAACTCATGCCCACCCTGCTTTTCCTTTAAACAGGGCTGGACATTTCTAGAGGTGTAGACAAGAGTGTACTCTTTGATGTCTTACGGAATCTCAGATGACTCCTCAGAAAATTGTACAGTATAACCTGAGAGATAAGAGGTGTAACATCCTAGTTCTTACTAATTATAAGACCATTTGAAGCATTGCCACAGCTTTGTCTTAATCATCTCCGTATTAGTGACTGTTCTGAACTGAGTCCTCTGGTACATATTTTACTCGATAAAACTGACGTGAATTTCTTACCGATTTAGGGATATGTGACTTCTGTCTTCAACAGGAACTCACCTGGGTACCTGGGAATCAATGTTGATGTGAACTAAGAAAGCCAATAATTTAAATTTTATTTAATTGCTGAGTAAAGGTAATTGTTACTATAAACATTGGGTGAATCTATCATAAGTACTTCAATATTTGTTGAAGTATATTCTTAGCAGCCATTACATCACTATTTTCCTGTCCCACCTTCATGATTATATTCCATACATCATGTAGTTTTATTTTTGTTTGTTAGATTTTAATCTGGCAAAAAATCCATTACCAATAATACAGCTTGCATGTTTTATCTTTTATTTTTGAGTTTGAGTTTCAGAGCAGCTATTCAGTAACATTGTAACAATTTTAAACTATTAGCTTGTTAGTTTTGTTTGTGGTTTAAGCACACAAGCAAAATTTGCTCCCAACAATGCTGTACCCTGCTTTACTTAAAACTTATCATAAATAATCAGTGTAAAGCAGAATGCAGAATATTGGTGAGTATGGGAATCTGAGCACAAACAGCAGCTCTTTCTTTTTGGCCTTTGTCAGTATACAATCCAGCATCTGTAGCAGGGAAATGAATGGACCAGGTAGTCCTAAAGACTGCTATGTAGCATGCCTGCTTACTTAGCACTGTCCTTAGAGTGGGTAAATCTTCCCTGCAAAGGAGCCGCTGAAGGCTTCAGAGGTTACACGATCCAGTCCTCTCAGCTACTAAAGTCCACAGCTTACAGTCATTGGTTGGAAATTTGAAGGATCTGAGTTGATTAAGCACTCTGCCTGCAACAGCACTCACCAGCTCCTTCAGGTCAGACTAGATTGGTCTGGACACACCACCTTTGCCCTTCCGGTCCACAGATCCTGGTCTGTGCCCCGGGAGGCTGACGTGTACGGACTTCATCAACTGACCCCCGTGTCCTCTGGCTTTCGGTCGAGATGGGCCAATGCAAGCACCACTGGGGGACTGGAGCCCCTTGACTCTGTGCTGGGTGGGTCGCCAACATTTTGTCGCATCCTCTGACCAGCCACAGTTCTTCTCATGTAGACTTCTTCTACTGCCACACAAGTTCTCTTTGGACTCTAACCGTCTCCTCCACATAACCCCTTAAGATCTAAAGGGTGGCTATGGCTCCCATTGTCGGTGGTTCTTAGGTAGTCAACCCCTCACTGGCTTCCTTAGACCTGCCCATACCACAGTGAAGAGTTCCTTTACTAAATCCTTCTCAATTACCTTGAATGTGCTCTTTCTATCTTGCCCAGATCCTGACTGAAACACTATTGTTCCTGTTACTCAGAGGTGGAGGACTGAGCCTTGGGTCAAATCCTGGTAGACCAGAAGTTCCAACATAGGTGCTCACTGTCATATCCAATACACAATGTCTGCCTCCCACCAGCATCCACAAAGTGTTGACTTTTCATGCTACCACTTTGGCAAAATGTATTTCTAGAAGTGCTGAAGGGCTGGCTGCAGACCCTGATTGTGAAAAGACCGTGAATGCCTCCTGAGTTTCATTTAGGAACCTCTACTCCATGCTTGCATCTTTCCCTTATCTTGTTTGGCCTGAAGAAGCATCCCACTCGCCAATCCTTATTTTCTTTGCTCTTATATTTCACCACTTTGTCAACCTTTCACCAAAATAAAAGACATGCTTGTCAAGGTAATACTGACATCCAAAAATGAAGAGATTTGGGGTAGCAAATTAATATTCACTACTCATACTCTGCTCAATTTCTCATAATAATTTAGCAGCACATATGGTAGTTATGAATAAGCATTGATAAGAGGTTTCCTAATCTTTTCCACATGAGCCAGAAAAGAAAGATTTTGTAAAACTTGAGAGAGTCAATTAAGTTGAATGAGTCAATAAATAACAGTTTCAAACCTGTGTCCAAAGCTCTAACCAGTAGAAATTTGGAGTCAGGGATTTGCTTTGTTGCAAAGTTATAGAGAAGTAATTACTAGTTTTATTATATTACTGCCATCGGTGGCCTTTGGACTTCCAAAGAGGTCTTGGCACTGAACGAAATGTCTAGAAAGGCAAGATAGCTGACTACAAAGAGCTTTCATTCTAAAAAGTCACAAACCAAATAAGAAGAGAAATAGAAGAAATACATCACCTTCACTGTTATTTTTTCATTTCTTTTTATTCCTTCTTATTACAAAGAGCTGGGGTGTCCAGCAAATGCCTGGCATGTGCACACAAATTCAGAACGTCTGCAGTTCCTCAGCAGACGGAAACAGGCCCCATCTCAAACGATATTCCCAAACACAATGAAAACAGATACTAGCCTGCTCAAAAACGCAATCAAACAGGTAACGTGAAATCCCAACGGAGAAGTTCATCTGAAAAGTTTCACCTTAGCAAAATCTACAGAGGTCAGAAAGACCCTGCAGATCTTCGGCGAGTGTCTAAAGCTAGCCAGAAAAACGACGTAGTGCTATTCTTGTTTTTCTCACTTTAGCATTTATTTTTAAAAATTCTCAAGGATTCATAACTTATTTCAACTGTAAATTTAATAAAGAAGGTGCTCTATAAAATACAGCCTACAGATACACTTGCTATATGGTTAAATCCGTAAGGAGCCTATGCTCACTTGAGGATGGTGTTTTAGTCTTTTACTAAGAAATGCAGGCACAAGAAAAAGAATTAATCATCACGCTATGGAACAATTTATAGTGTTTGGGAACCAGACATTTCCCTATAAACTCTAAGGCCAAATTACATACCAGTTAGAGTAAGGGAGAATGACTAAGAATGTTTAGTAAACAATAAGAAACACACATTACGTGATGAAGGGAAACAACTCCTACTTTTTCTTATTTTTGAAAATAAACCATGTAGAGAGAATACTGTATCTCAAGGATAATTAATGTTGCAGAACAGGAATTGTGTTTTGTTCCTAAATTCACCATGAGCTGGCTGAAGAATGCTCCCTGACCCCTCGTTTTTGTCAACCTTAGAATTTGGAGGAAAAGCTGTGAGGGGTTAGACCAGATGATCTTTAAGACTGCTTACTGTGCCAGAATCAAAGGTATTCTAAATCTATCATAAGTTCCATTTCACACACACACACACACACACACACACAAGAGATAAAAATGCCGGTTGTTACATTTTTCCGGCTTTGGTTTTGTTCTAGACCCTATTTTGGAAAGGAAAAAAAAAAAATCACAGATGAATCACTGCAAGTTATGGTACCAGTCATGGATCTTATCAAAACTGGAGACTCATCCATTTTCAGCAGTTTTGCTAGCCATGGGGAAAAGGCGATTTCTCTTCTTTCTCCAAAGGCCATAGGAACATGATCACATCTTTTCTCCTATCTTAAAAAAAAAAAAAAAAAAAAACAGCTATGTCCATTCTTTTTTTTGTATTGGTTTATATACTTCCATGCTTAGTCTGTAGGAATAAAACTGTTCAAGTACATCTTGAAGTCTGTGTTTCCAAAAGATTAATGTTCATGTCTGGATTTTCTAGCTTTGGAGTAGGAATATTTATTTTAACAATTATCTATTCTAATTTGTTATTCCTAGTATTTATTTAATGCCCAGTTTTATTTTAGTTCATAAAATGTCAATTTTCTGTAGTAGTAATATCACTGAATTTTGAGTTAACGGATATGGTTGTGTCCATCTTTGCTATTCACAGCTGGGTGAACTTAGGCTTGTCATTTGTATCATTTAGCCTTAATTTTCTCACTGGTAAAATGAGGGCGGTCTTAAAGTCTGTCAAATATACTTCCCAAAGGTATTATAAAATTAAGTAAAATAATTATGAAAAACCATTTAAAAGTTGCTGAATATGATACAACTAATATTTATAGTAATTATTATTTCTCTCATTGTTTTGTTCTAAATGATTCTGTACTCCAAGGAGCATGGAAATTCTATACATATTTCAAAATGGGATTAACTATTAATTTTATTTTATTTTATTTTATTTTTATTTTTATTTTTTATTTTTTTATTAATTTTTTAATTTTTTTTTTAAATTTTAAAATCTTTAATTCTTACATGTGTTCCCAAACATGAACCCCCCTCCCCTCCCTCCCCATAACATCTCAGTGGGTCATCCCCATGCACCAACCCAAGTAAGCTGTATCCTGCGTCAGACATGGACTGGTGATTCAATTCTTACATGATAGTAGAAATTTTGAATATTTTTGGATTTTTGGTTGTTCAGCCTTGTACATACATTCAAATTCTTAAAAACCTCAAAACACACCTAGTTAATCCAGAATCAGTGTTAAAGTGTGAAGAAACAGGCAGCGTGCTGAGGGGTAGTGTCCTTAATGTCCATGACTTGCAGTTTATTTAAATGCACAGTTTAGGAATGTCCTCATGGAACTGAAATCTCAGTCAGAACTACTATAACTGCAATGGCAATAATTTAAAAGACAGCAGATTTTCAAATATAACCCTTAATCCCATTCTGTCCAAAACGTCAACCTTTTCAATTCAGGAGAGTAACTGTTTTTTATTTCCCTGGGCCTCCACATGAAGGGAGATTTTAGTGACCAAATCCACTGCCAGGAAATAAACTGAGAAGAGCGACGGCCATAGACCTATGGAAAGATTAAGAATTTGCAAAGATGGTGGAGAATGCTATCGGGGCCAATTCCACATGCAGAAACACAGTGAGAAAGTTTCTTTCAGCTTTCGCAAAGAAAATCATCATAGTAATTTGGAAATTTAATAAAGTTCCTTGACTATAAGCAGTCTGGGGAATTATTGGTTTTGAGTTACTGGCAGTAGTGAAGAGGGTTAAATACAGTTTCAGAATGAAAATCAGTTTTATTTTGTCAGGAAGTGAGTGAGCACCGAGGTGCAAAGGCAAGAAGGAGAAAGAGAAGATCACCGGGGCTGATACGGAACAGTGCAACCTAAATGCAGAGAGGACAGAGCAGGTGGAGACGTGCGGCGTGGCCACCAGCGCCCCCGACAGCTGAGACTCACAGGGAGGGGGAGGGGCTGCCATGCAAGTGCGAGGCAAGCTCATGGCCATCCAGCCGGCTACGTGATTTCTGAATGAGATCTGCTCGTCCCTCTCTTCCACCTCCTTCAATGCCCTCGTCAGAAACAGTACAAAGAGATAAAATCACCAAAATCTGTGGTTCCTCCCTTCCTGGAGAAAACTTTGTGGAAGTACAGTTTTAATGAAAATTAGTTGTGAAAGAGTGGCTCTAAGTTGAAGGAAAATCTACAAGATTACCTAACGAAATAAATACTAAGTGTGAAAGACAGGAATAGAGGAGGATCTCTAGATTCTGGTCTGGGCAAATGAGAAAACAGAATTGTCTCAGCTGAGATGAGTCAAGCAACTTGTTTTGCATCAAGCAAGCTCCAGGGAAGAGAGATCAGGAATTCAGTTTAGGCATAACAATCCCCAGATGTTTATTAAGCATAAAGGAAAGATGTCCAGTGGGCAATTGTATCTAGAAATCTAGGGCACAAAAGGAAGTCTGAGTTGGGTGCTCCAATTCAGAAGTCATTAACACTCAGAGATTCTAAAGCCATGAGACTGGATGGGATCAACAGGCAGGTGAATGAAATTAAAGAGGGTCAGAAAACTAAGGACCAGAAAAATAGACTCCTGAGAGGTGAGAGATGGGAAACCACAGGGGTGCATCTGGAAGCCCAAATCAAGAAGAGAATCTAGTTGGGAAGCATCAGTACATAAATATCGACAGCCGAGACGACCTCACATAAGAAAGAGCTCACAGAAAAAATAATACTAGCTACACAGATAATACTAGCTACTATCACAGATAATACTAGCTACCAACAGTCTGGTTCCAGGAGAATGCCACATATACTATCAATATTCAACCATACTACAATGTCTTCCACATCAAAAACCCTTCAATTAACTCCACTTCTCAGGGCTCCCTGGTGGATCTGTGGTAAAGAATCCACCTGCAATGCGGATGATGCAAGCTCAATCCCTGGGTCAGAAAGCTCTCCTGGAGGATGGCCTGGCAACCCAAGGAGAGTTACCATGTCTGCCTCTAATCACTCTGGATACATCCCATCTGTATCAAGAGATGCTCAGTCTCCCAGAAATGCCTCATTCTCTTCTCGACACAACATCAACACCTTCCCCCAGAGAAACCGTCATGGAGATGCTTGTACCCTTAGCTTAAGACTTCACACTCACCTCAAATCTATATAATTCACATTATAGTTGGAATACTATGGAAAGGAGAAGATGAAGACCGGAAGAAATGCTGTCACTTGATGAATAGGAATTTGATCAAGTCAGTGAGAAGAGACCTAAATGTTTGGCAGAAGGTGATTGCCTGAGCAGGAAGGGGTTGGTTAAGTCTGCTGCAACTACTAAAGCTCGTGTAGGACTTGGTGATACCCAAAGCATCTGCTCGTTTTGTCCACCCAGTGTCCAGTCTCCATCATCTGACAGTGGTCCCTTGCTTTTCCCTTGGAAGCTACCATTCCATCACCACCCACAGGCATGGTGGCTCGTAGATCTAGTTGTTGGCCCTCCTTTTGGCAAACTGTAGGCAAAAATCCCAAGGACAGTTAATCAACTCTTCCTCCTAAAGGCAGCAACATTAGGAGAGGGAAATGGCTATTTGCCAGGGGAATCCTCTTAAACCACCGTATACTGGGCCCTGCTTCTCAGACTCAGGGCTCGTCTTCTCAGTATGCTTTCCTGCAACCATACTGGGCCCTCACACATTCTCAGCTCCATTTGGTCTACATCTGTGCTGTACCTGTAAGTATTTTGAATAAAACTTCCAGGTTGCCCTGGTCCCTGTCCATCCCAAGACTCCATTCTTCAGCTTTTTCTTTATGTCTATGAACATGGCTTAAAAAGGATTCCTTTTCCCTCCTTTTACTCCTTTGGATTAAATTAAGCACAGCAACTGGCTATGCAATCGAAAAATACTAGAGAGAGTGGATTAGCCTGGATACTCAATTGCTACTGTTGACCTTCAGAATGACAGTACCGTGGGGTCTGCCCCTGTATACGACTCCAGGTCCCTCCGTTACTTTTACTCACTGACTTGATATAATCTCACTGTTGGATAGCAACTGGAATTACCTGTGAACCAGGGACTGTTCCCCCAACTTGCCAAGTCCTCAATGATGTCAACAGATTAATGCTTAACATCCTGTTCCCTTATTTGCTCTTGGAACCAGCAATAGTTACATAATAAATAACACTGAAACACCTAATATGAACACAGAAGGATTCTTGAAATATTTTATGTATTCTAGACTGCCATTTGGAAGGGAAGAGATCCTTTGTATATTAAAATTATTTTTAATATATACAATGGAAATTAGTTACCTACAAGCCACTCTCAAGAGCCTTTTGCTCTTGGCTATGAAACCTGCATTTGAAAACCCTTTCCTTTGAATTCTCTGCCAGTTTTATGGGATGCTCAATGTAAACAGATGCCTCATATAAATTTCATTTTTATAGGTAGCTAATATACTAATATCCTACAGGGGTAATTTAAACTCCCAGGTGTCTGGGTTTTAACTAGGCTGCAAAGAAAATTTAGCCAAGGACAACAGGGCAAACCGCCTAAGCTAGAAATGCCACAGCTCTTTCATGAGGCACAAGGGTTTCAACAAACTTCAGCATAATGTCACACAAAGACAGCCTGGCTAGGGGAGAGACTCCATTAATTGAGGTGAGTCAAGTTTATAGGTGACGTTAAGGCAATTTAGAAGTAGGAAGTCCCTGTATCTATGATTTATGTGAAGGAGCAGTAAAGCGTCTCACAATGAGATGGCATCAAAACAGCAAATCCTCCTAGAGGGTCACTAAATCCTGAGACTACAGAAGATGGCCCATGCGCCTAGAAAGCAGGTCATGCAAAAAGAGACCAGCAATACTTATTAGACAGACACACTGGTTATATTTCTGCGTGTTCCTACTGAGATGAAATTTAAGCTTTTGCAAAGGAAGCCACCAGCCAAGGTTTATACCCAGAAACTAGTTGGAAGCAGATGTCTGACTCTTCTCTAACATATAAAAGTGGTCTTTGTCAGTGATTCAAACGTAAGGCTGGGAGTCCCACCTTGCCCTGGAGCAGCAGATCCTTTTACAGCTGTCTTCCCAACGTACACAAGATACTGAGCTCAGAACTGGAAAGGAGGTTGGTATAGCGGCTGAAAGGGCAAGAGAGAAGTGAAGTGAAAGTCGCGCAGTCGTGTCCAGCTCTTTGCGACCCCATGGACTATACAGTCCATGGAATTCTCCAGGCCTGGGGGAAAAAAAGTCCCTTCTCTCTGGAGGTTGGACATTGTAAAAAGCATTAGTTGCTCAGTCCTGTCCGTCTCTTTGTGACCCCATGGACTGTAGCCTGACAGGCTCCTCTGTCCATGGAATTCTCCAGCCAAGAATACTGGAATGGGTTGCCATGCCCTCCTCCAAGGGGTCTTCCCCACCCAGGGATCAAACCCAGGTCTCTGGCCTTGAAGGCAGAGTCTTTACTGTCTGAACCAGGACCTGTACAAATAATTAACTTAGCAACAGAAGTCTGTGAAAACAAAGGTGTTAGAAATGAGATGTCAGAGCAAGGGCTGAAATAATGCCTAGAATTAGGTTGCTCATGAGAAAATGAAGCATTTTTTTGCAGCTGGAGAATCCTCAGACATAAAAGTAATGCTCTGGGCAGTGATCTAGCAGGTGAGCTGTGACTCCAATATGTAAGCATGGGATAGTTCTGCACCAAGGCAGAGGCAAGGGAGAGAGTTTTCAACTAGCGGACGGTGTGGCTGCAACAGAAGAAACATCTCCGTGAAAAGCGAGAGTGGGGAGGGGTCCAGAAGTCCTTCCCAGTGCTCTCCAGGGCGTGGTTTGCAAGCAAGAGGAACTCTTGAGGGTCAGTCACAAGAAGCTTTGACAATGTGGGGGTGTAGTTGGCCTGGAAAGCAATTGCTGAATTTTCTCCTAGCCAGCTGTGATAACATTACGTATCAGCCACTCTAGGCTGTGAGACCCAACAACTTGGTCAGACGCCAATCTAAGGTGTTGCTATAAAGGTATTTAGTAGATGTAATTAACATGTACAATCAGTTGACTTTAAGTAAAGGAGACAACCCTCAATCATCTAGGTGAGACCATGTGTCACCTAATTAGTTGAAGGCCTAAAGAGCAAAAGTTGAGGTTTCTTGGAGAAGAAAGAATTCTGTTGCAAAACTGTAATACAGAAATCCTGCCTGAGTTTCCAGCATGCTGGCCTGCCCTACACATGGGTTTCAGATGGCCAGCCCCACAGTCACAGGAGATAGTTCCATAAAATCAATCTCTCTCTCTCTCTCTCTCTTTTTCACAATTTTTCAACTAGCCCTCTGTCTTCTTTTTGATTCTAGAGTTCTCAGTTCTCATATCTGTGTGTGTATACACAACATGTATACATACATTGTATATAATTACTTCTGTTTCTTTGGTGAATCCTGATACACCTAAGCAGGTGAGCTCTTGAGTGATTTTTTTGGAAAAATGCAAAATATAAGATGGTATGTGTACCCCCAAGCTGCTGAGACAGTCCATTTTGGTTACAGACATACCCACAGATAAATATAGATGGATATCATTCTAGATCACTTAAACCTTAAGCATTCACAAGGAGTTAAAATCATTTACAAAGAGTTGTACATTTTTCCGATATAAGCATCACTCCAGTTTCATAACATTCCTCATCTCTCTCTTTTCAAGTACATTTTCTGTAAATTATCTTTGTAGCACTATTTTCTACTCGAAACGAAACTGCCAGAAAGGGGAATCCCAAGCAGGCTCTTCTTGTACATATATTCAAATAGCCTCAGAGTTTTGGCAGCATTCCTAAATTCTCTCACGTTTCAGAGACAGGTAGGTAGGTACCCAACAAAGTCTGGGGCTGAGTGAGTCTAGAGAACAGTAAGAACTCCAAGACCCAAAGAGCAAAGCCAGGGGAACCGTTCCCTGAAGAGCGGGAAGAGCAGAAGTTCAAAACGAAGTGACCAGAAAATTTAAATCAAATTCACTCATTCATTCAAAACTTACTAAGCACTTACTACACACATGTCTGTTTGGGGTCACTGTAGGGAGGAGGAGAGATGATGTACAGCCTACACCCTCAAAATCATAAAGTTAAAAAAAAACTGTAAAGGAAAGCATAAAGTGTGTGCTTCTTATGTATTCACTTTACACATAAGAAAACTGAATATGAGAAAGAGGAGGAAGAGGTGCTTCTAGAATGTATAAAGTAAGACAAGCATAAAAATAACTGCACACAAGGTAGAAACTGAGGTCTCCCTCATCCGTGTGAAAGGGAACTGTGATGAAAGAGCCCACTGAGGGGCAGTAATCAAGAGCTCCAGAATCCAAGATGTGGAGGTGCCTGCAGGCAGAAGATGGGCATTGCCACAGCAGAGCTACGGGAGGCCCTCGTGCCCTAGAGGCCCTCGTGCCCAGGAGATCACGGCAGTGGTACCCAGCCTCTCCATCACTGCCACATATAATTCAAAACAAACCTGTACTTAACTTTTTAATTAAAGAAATCCAAGGACTTTCCTGGTGGTCCAATGGCTAAGACTTCATCTTCCAGTGCAGGGGTACAGGTTCAATCCCTGCTTGGAGAGCAAAGATCCCACATGCCTTCTGGCTGAAAGACCAGAACGTAACAGAAGTAGTATCGTAACAAGTTCAATGAAGACTTTCAAAGTGGTCCACATCAAAAAAAAAAAAAATTAAAAAGAAGTCTGGCTAAGTTCTGATTGTTAATTCCACAATAATAATCTTAGTGCTTTTCTGTAATTAACATGTCTTTTCAAAAGCAATTTCGGGAGATGCTTCTGTTTTGCTAGTTCTCTGAATGTGCTCTCAAGCTCACGAGCACCAGGACGCATGAAGCTGGTTTGCACACAGCACCTTTTACATCATCTATGCCTGCTTTCTCACTCCAATGGCAGAATTGAGGAGTTGCCACGGAGACCAATGGCCCACCAGACCTAAACTATTCACCATCTGTGCATTTATAGAAAAAGTTTGCCTACTTTTGATCAATGGAGTAATTTGGCACAGAGACAAATGCAAAAAGGTATACAAGTGATTACTAGGGAAATAGGCTGGCAATCTCCTAGGAAGCCTTGCAGAAGGATCATTAGCCAACTAGGCAGTCAATGAGTTAAGTTGGTTAGCTTACCTTTATGGACACAACTTCAAATTCAGTGGACCTCCTGGGAGCAGATCACCCAAGGCTGAACTGCTGCTGCTGCTGCTGCTAAGTCGCTTCAGTCCTGTCCGACTCTGTGCGACCCCATAGATGGCAGCCCACCAGGCTCCCCGTCCCTGGGATTCTCCAGGCAAGAACACTGGAGTGGGTTGCCATTTCCTTCTCCAATGCATGAAAGTGAAAAGTGAAAGTGAAATCGTTCAGTCGTGCCTGACTCTTAGCAACCCCATGGACTGCAGCCTACCAGGCTCCTCAGCCCATGGGATTTTCCAGGCTAGAGTACTGGAGTAGGGTGCCATTGCCTTCCCCGAAGGCTGGAATAGAGATGATGAAATTGACGTATGTGCAAAATATGTGCCATTTAGCAGAGCACTGATCACGTGACTCTCCTGTTCCCACTCACCCCTTGTGGAGACAGTCATGGCCAAACTGGCCATCAGAAAGCTGCTCAGTGACACAGAATCAGAGGAAGCCAATGTAATGGTGGCAGGTAGAGAGAGCCTTATAAGGAGATGACCCTGTGGATGGAGCCAGAATTCCAGAGCCTCTGGGCTCCTCCATGGTGCACGGGGGAACGGCACTCCCAAGATTAGCCTCTGTAATCATCCTTTACATTGTGTTGCCAGCCTCCCTCTTTCTGATGCATTCTTTCCTTGGAAATCCAAATTTATTCAGTGAAGCTGCAAGTCCTGTTTTGAAGCCCAGTGTTGGGTCTATCCCATTTCTTTAGGTCAAGATTCACTCTCCTTGGTTGCTTTTTTTTCTTAATGTTCAAGGGCATCTTACAGAAGTCGCCCAGTTTGACTCGGAGATGCTGACAGCATTGTTTTTTGCTTCTCATTCACACAAGGTGACAGTGGATTCAGCTCGTCTCATCGTCACGCACATTGTCCTGTGAGCAGTTCCTCCGGGACTCATCTGGTGTCACGAGCATGTGCTCACATACTCAGGAGTACAGATACAGGGCTCATTTAGAGGCCCCAAAACCTTATCAGGGCTTCCCGTGTGGCTCCGTCGGTAAAGAATCTGCCTACAGCGCAGGAGACCCGGGTTCAATTCCTGGGTCAGGAAGATTTCCTGGAGAAGGAAATGGCAACTCACTCCAGTACTGGTGCCTGGAGAATCCCACAGACTGTAGCCTGCCAAGCTCCTCTGTCCATGAGGTCGCAAGAATAGAACATGACTTAGCAACTAAACCACCACCAAAACGTTATCAAATCCTGATTTCTACATCAACCAGTCCTGATGTGGTTGACCTCTACAACCACACCAAAATCCTGCTGGGTAATGACAGTGACTAAATCCTTCCCATCTGACTCTGACTTGGAATGTTCAACTCTCTTTCTTTCTCTTTTGGATTGTAGCACTTCCGCACTGAGGGCAAGGCCCTCAGCCCTGCTGACCATACCTCTTTTGCTTTGTAAGGCGTATTACACTGGGATTGTTGGGAATTTTCAGTCATTTCCTTGTTCATGTGGTCAACAACTTAGTGCAACACAGAACTGATCAGCTATTATTTGCCTGCTTCCTTTTATTACGCTGGCATGAGGCAGGTTAGGCTAATGCTTGCTCTTTGAAGAAATGTTTGCAAGTCAAGTAGTTTAGTCCTTGTAAACCCTGTGAAAGATGACAAAAGTGGGGGGCTGGGAATAACATTTTCAAAACTAATCATGGTGTTATGTGCTTTCCACATAAAATATTTATTTTAAACCTCAAAGCACATACCTATTTCTTAGGTGAAAGTTGAGGCTCAGATAAGTTTAGTAATGTGTGAGGCTCTCACAGTCGGTAAGTAATGAATCCCGGAACACAAAGGCGAATTCGCCTTCACTAGTGGTCTGATCTCATTCCATCACACGGCATTACTTTTTTTTCAACAACTGTTAGCTAGTAGGGTTGGCTGCTCTTAGAGCCGTGGACGCATTGCCATGAAAAGCATTTGGTTTAGAACTTGTTTTTGGTTGTAGATTTCATAAAGTCGTCATCACACGCACGGCTGTGTCAGAATCTTCCTGGAATAAGGCACAGATCAACAATGTAAATGAACAGACATTTCATTTGTAGAGTCAGAAAGTACACTGGTAGCTGCTGGGGTGGGTGGGGGGTGGGGCAGGGGAATGCAGGCTTAGTATTTAACGGGGACAGAGTTTCAGTCCAGGAAGACGAGAAGCTCGAGGGAGGGATGATGATGAGAGCCGCACAGCAGTGTCAAGGTGCTCACTGCCACTACCCTGTACAGTTAGGTATCATTGCGATAGCATGTTCTATGCTCCGTGACTGTTACCACAGGGAAAAAGAGCATTTAAATAAATAAATGAACATTCCTATTATTTTCCCACAACCCTAACTCTCTCATACTTACCGAGGACCATCAGCTACAGTCAGTATTCATTCAAATAATACAGCAAATATTTATTGAGTATGGACTATGGGCCAACCATCTGTGCTGAGCTTGGGAAAAGATTCTTGCCACAGGTTGACCCAATGGCTGAGGGCACTAGCTATGTAATGGCCAAAGGACCCAACATACAGAAGAATAGAATAGGAATCTTGAAGATTCTGAAAAAGAAACATATTTCTAGGGAACTGAGTTTATTTTCACAGGCAGAAATAGCAGAGAAACAGCAGAAGTGTGATTAGGCGTCTGTCAGCTGCACAGGTGACCTGCACTCTATTCAGAGCCGCCGCCACCACCACACTCACCCCCCGACCCTCCGTGAAATCCTGTTCTGGAGGGAATGCTCGTGTTTGCCAAATCACAAACACCCAACCGCTTCCAGTCAGAGGATGCACGCAGACCCCAGCAGTGACCTCAGCACTTGTTGACATCTCTGCTGCCCTTCTTGGAAGCTTTCTTTCTCCCTACTGACACACGTCATGGCTGCGGCAGCTGGCACCACCTTCAGCGTAGCAGTTCAGATAAGAACTGGCCGCGTTGATCAGGAGGAGATCGGAAGTCGTTTGCTCTCTGAACCTCAGTATCCTCTTTTATAAAATGGGAACGGGGCCTCTGTCTCAAAAGGGTGTTAGAACATAAACGCAAGGGGTTTCTCACGCTCATTCACTTCACAACAACAGTAAACATGATCTGACACTGCAGACAGACCCGTGCCAGGCAGTGGGGGCTCAAGGGCAGGCAACAGGCCCTGCTCAGGCTCTCCTGGGTCTTCTGTGTTGTGGGCCAAACAGACGCGAAATGAATAGTCACCGAATGAGCTACGTCATTGACATGTTTCAAATGTCATAAAGGATGCTGTGAAGTGCACAGTGCTTATAGGAAAATATATAAGAAAAGCTCCCTGTGGTAGGTTGACTAATACCTACCCCCTGCCAGAAAAGATGCCACATCCTAATCCTCTGAAACTGTGAATATGCTATTCTTTGTTGTTCAGTTGCTAAGTTGGGTGCCTGACTCTGTGACCCCATGGACTACAGTACACCAGGCTTCCCTGTCCTTCACAGTCTCCTGCAGTTTGCTCAGATTCATGTCCGTTGAGTCACTGATGCTCTCTAACCTGTGAATATACTCATGGCCAAAGGGACTTGCAGATGTGAGTTAAGGATCTGGAGATGGAGAAAAGACTCAGGCTGATTTGGGGGGATTCACATGTAATCACAAGGGTCTTTAAACGTGGAACAGGAAGGCAGAAGGGTTTTGACTACAAACGAGGAAGCTGGTGATAGGATGAGGATCTAGAGACAGCCCCATCCCTGGCCCTGGGGATGGGGAGGAGGCCACAAGCTGAGAAAGGCCCGCAGCTTCTAGCAGCTGAGAGAGGCGAGAGAATGTACCCTGGAGCCTGCGGAGAGGGGGACCACTGGCACGTGAGCCCAGGGAGGCCTGCCTCAGACTTCGGACCTAAAGGAGAGTCAGAGGGTAGCTTCTGCCATTTTAAGACACTAGATTTGCAACCATCTGCATACCGTTCCCTGGGCTCTGCAGTCAGAGAGACTAGTAAAGTCCCAAACTTCATGACAGGGAGGAGGGTCAGAGCACGCGCCTTTGAGGAGCTGAAGCAGGCTTGACTGAGCTGAGGGCCTGGCCCCCTCCTGCCTGCATCCTCATGGGTCATGCCCCTCAGCCGGGTCGAGGCCTGGGGCTTCCTGTGGTGCCCGCTTGTCTTCCCAGGAGCGCAAACTCCCCCCTGGCTCCATGAGGCCAGCGGGCTCTGACTAGACCTCTTCCCGCCCTGGGTCCCCAGGAGATCCTTTTATTCTTTCAGCAAGGGTTCATTGAGCACTTGAATGTGACAGCTTCTCTGCGAGTGCTGGGGGTAAACAGCAGACCAGAGTCACACCCCAGTGGACACAGCAGCACTTTTCACAACAGCCAAGACGTGAAAGCAACACAAAGGTCCATCAGCAGAGGGATGGATAAATAGGATGTGCTAGGTACATACAACGGAGTTCAGCTCAGCCGGAAAAAAAGGAGGAGCTAATGCCATTTGTAGCCACCTGGATGGACCTAGAAATTACCATACTAAGTGATGTATGTCAGACAGAGAAGGATGAATATCATACGATATAATTTATACATGGAATCCAACAAAACATGATACAAATGAATTTATTTACAAAACAGAAACATACTCACAGACATAGCAAACAAACATGATTACCAAAGGGCAAAGGGGGAGTGATAAATTGGAAACTGGGGATTAACAGACACACACTACTATACTGAAAATAGATAGCCAACCAGGACCTACTCTATAGCACAGGGAATTATATTCAATATCTTGTAACAATGATAATGAAAAAGAATCTGAAAAAGAATCTGTAAATATACATACATTGTTTACATATGTAAGTACATGACTGAATCACTTTGTTGTACACATGAAACCTTGTAAATCAACTACACTTCAACTTTTGAAAATTTTAAATTTAAAATTTTAAATGTTAAACTTAGAGAAAGTTGAGATTCTCAATGGTGGTGTATAAGTGGGGCACATATTTATGCGAAAGATGGACTCTAGTTGACCACCGTCTTTTTAAAAAAGGCAAATTCACGTATGAGAGAGGCTGATGTAAACTTTAAAAGTGCTGTAGTCTTGTAATCAACAAGGACCCACTATATAGCGCGGGGAGCTATACTGCACACGGGAAGAGAGTAAAAGGAAGGGTGCGGACCACTGAGCCACTTTGCTGTGCATCTGAACCTAACACAATACTGTAAACCAACTACATTTCTTTTCCTAAGTGTGTAGGCCTGAAAGGGCGTCCCTGGTGGCTCAGACAGTAAAAAATCCACCTGCAATGCAGGAGACCCTGCTTTGATCCTTGGGTCAGAAAGATCCCCTGGAGAAGAGAATGGCGACCCACTCCAGTATTCTTGCCTGGAGAATCCCATGGATGGAGGAGCCTGATGAGCTGCAGTCCATGGGGTTGCAAAGAGTTGGACATGGCTGAGTCACACACATACACACACACCACACAGTCTTGAAAAATGCCAACAAACAAAGAGCTGAGTCCGACCAAGACCCCATGAGAAATGTTAAGCCCTAGTCTACATGGCCAAAAGTGTCAGCTGGCCTGGCTGTGCCCGGCTCCTGGCCACAGTGCTGGAGAGATGCTAAGGAAGAGAGTCTCAGCTCTGGCTCTAGGAACTGTCAATGCGAGACACACAATGAGGCCCTGGATTTAATGATGGAGGAGGTTCCTCCTCAAATCCTAGTGGTAAGCCATAAGAATGGACTCTTTCCAATCTCAAAGTTGAGCAACTTAGAGATGGTTGACGGGATAGCCAGCACGAGTGGCACCGCCCCAAACAGCTGGTCATGAAGACAGTTCATGCAGTGCCCGCAGAGCACTTCCTGATTGTACTTTCAAATGAAAACGATCGTAAACGCAATACTAGTCCAGTACAAGCACGTGTTCTTCTAAGTGGACCCTCCAAATGCCCACCCACATCTTAGGGAAGCACTCCACTCCACGCCAGGAAGCACTGGAGATCTTGGCCGAGTGTGTCCTCAACAGACCGTTCCAAGCACGTGACGATCGTGCATACGCAGGAGAATTCCGAAGGAGCTTCAGCTGCCTACTGGCTTGAAAAGGTGACCTGCCAGTCCCTGGATATCTGAGTGGGAGACGTTAATCAAGCATTCCTTTGTCAGTGTTAGTTAAATATAGTCAAATGATCCTATCTGCCGGGGCTGTTTAGACCTGTCAGAAGTAATCTGCCCCTTCTTGAGAATTGCCAAACAGGTTTGCATCCCAAGTGACTTAGTCATTTATTCCCGTTTAAATACAACACTTACTTGCCTCTGTAAGTCCCAACTCATCCTTAAAATCTCCACGTGTGTTTAACATGCCACACAATATAAAGTGGTGAGAATTGTTACGGATTCTTCTCGTTTTTCTGAAAACTACAAAGAATGTGGCCTAACTCCCCTCTAGAGAGCTGGGGAAGGCAGAAAGTAAATTGAGGGCAAACCACGGAGACAGCACATAGAGCCTCTCAAGCTCGGCCTGGAAGCGTGAACGTGAATGACATTTTATGCTTGTTCACCCAGAACCCACACCAGGAAGGCAGGAATTATCCAAGCAATGTGCAAACAAAAGGTCAAAACGCATAATTTTAAAATGTCTGGTTTACACCTCATGATGAAGATTTACAATACAGAAGATAAAAAAGAAATTCCCTGGTTGAGCTGTGGCAAAATTGGAAGATTTGGATAGACATATACACACTGCTGCTACTGCTAAGTCATGTCAGTCGTGTCCGACTCTGTGCAACCCCATAGACGGCAGCCCACCAGGCTCCCCCGTCCCTGGGATTCTCCAGGCAAGAACACCAGAGTGGGTTGCCAGTTCCTTCTCCAATGCAGGAAAGTGAAAAGTGAGAGTGAAGTCGCTCGGTTGCGTCCGACTCTTCGCGACGCCGTGGACTGCAGCCCACCAGGCTCCCCCGTCCCTGGGAGTCTCCAGGCAAGAGCACTGGAGCGGGTCACCAGTGCCTTCTCCGATATAGAAGCTACTGTGTGTAAAACAGATAACTGTTAACAAGGACCTACTCAACAGCACAGGGAACTATGCCCTATAGTCTGTAGTGACCGGTAATGGAAGGATATCTGGAGAAGAATGGACACATGTATCTGTCTGACAGACGCACCATGCAGTAAGCCTGAAACCGTCATATTATAAATTAATTGAAACACAATAAAAAAATTTTAAAGAAGAAAGCCCCTTTCACAGGGACAAGCATTTTAAAAATTGGAACAAAGAGCTGAAAGTGGTTCCCTTCCTAGTCACAGGGGCACTGTTTGGGTTTTTAAAGCCACCATGTTGGTTTGACCATGTTTCCTCCACTGGCCCCAGGATCTTTGCACAATGAGACTGCAGCGAGAGACCTCATCCTGCTTCCAACAAGAGGAATTGCCAGGTTTCTCTTCAGAATTGCTTTCTGGATACAAAAGCCATAGAAAATTTCATCCTTTCACTCCACAGTTTCTCTTGTAGGAATCTCTTCTCATAGACTGACAATACAAAAACAAAGATTCAGGTAAAAGAAATTTATCTGGTTTTATTTAAAATTAAAAGAAAAAATAAACGTAAAAGAAGATGCCTACCTATTCAACAAAAAATGCTTGGTTAAATTAATTACACTGCAGCCACAGAAGAGAAATGTTGTGCAGACATCAACAATTGTTTCGGTTGAGTCAATTGAGTCCCTCAGTCGGGTCCAGCTCTCTGCAACCCCGTGGACTGCAGCACGCCAGACCTCCCTGTCCATCACCAGCTCCCTGAGCTTGCTCAAACTCATGTACATCGAATTGGTGACGCCATCCAGCTATTTCATCCTCTGCCATCCCCTTTCTCCCACCTTCAATCTTTCCCAGCATCAGGGTCTTTTCCAATGAGTCAGTTCTTTGCATCAGATGACTAAAGCTTTGAAGTTTCAGCTTCAACATCAGTCCTTCTAACGAATATTCAGGGCTGATTTCCTTTAGGATGGACTTGTTGGATATCCTTGCAGTCCAAGGGACTGTGGAGAGTCTTCTCCAACACCACAGTTCAAAAGCATCAATTTCTTGGTGATCAGCTTTCTTAATAGTCTAACTCTCATATCCATACATGACCACTGGAAAAACCATAGCTTTGACTAGATGGACCTTTACTGGCAAAGTAATGTCTCTGCTTTTTAATATGCTATCTAGTCAGTCATAGCTTTTCTTCCAAGGAGCAAAGTTATTTTAATTTCATGGCTGCAGCCACCATCTGCAGTGATTTTGAAGCCCCAAAAAATAAAGTCAGCCACTGTTTCCATTGTTTCCCCATCAATTTGTCATGAAGTGATGGGACCAGATGCCATAATCTTAGTTTTTCAGTGTTGAGTTTTAAGCCAACTTCTTTCACTCTCCTCTTTCACTTTCATCAAGAGGCTCTTTAGTTCTTCTTTGCTTTCTGGCATAGGGTGGTGTCATCTGCATATCTGAGGTTATTGGTATTTCCCTGGCAATCTTGATTCCAGCTTGGGCTTCATCCAGCCCAACATTTATCATGATGTACTTTGCATATAAGTTAAATAAGCAAGGTGACAATAAACAGCCTTGATGTACTCCTTTCCCGATTTGGAACCAGTATGTTGTTCCATGTCCAGTTCTAACTGTTGCTTCTTGACCTGCATACAGATTTCTCAGGAGTCAGGTCAGGTGGTCTGTTGTTCCCATCTCTTTAAGAATTTTCCACAGTTTGTTGTGCTCCACACAGTCAAAGGCTTTGGCATAGTCAATAAAGCAGAAGTAGATGTTTTTCTGGAATTCTCTTGCTTTTTCGATGATCTAACAGATGCTGGCAATTTGATCTCTGGTTCCTCTGCTTTTTCTAAAACCAGCTTGAACATGTAGACGTTCTCGGTTCATGTACTGTTGAAGCCTTGCTTCGAGAATTTTGAGCATTACTTTGCTAGTGTGTGAGATGAGTGGAATTGTGTGGAAGTTTGAAGTTTCTTTGGCATTGCTTTTCTTTGCAATTAGAATGAAAACTGACTTTTTCCAGTCCTGTGGCCACTGCTAAGTTTTCCAAATTTTCTGGTTTAAACAATTGTTTAAGAAATGCAAATGAAAGCTATGAGCTTCCCAGGTGCCCCAGTGGTAAAGAGTCCTCCTGACAATGCAGGAGATACAGGAGATGTGGGTTTGATCACTAGGTCAGGAAGATCCCCCGAAGCAGGAAACAGCAATTCACTTCAGTATTCTTGTCTGGACAATTCCATGGTCAGAGGAGCCTGATGGCTACAGTCCATGGGGTCCCAAAGAGTCTGACATGACTGAATGACTGAGCATGCATGCTAATCAAAAATACAGTGAAGTATCACCTACACCAGTCAGAATGGTCATCGTCAAAAGTCTACAAATGATGAATGCCAGAGAGGATGTGTGGAGAAAAGGTAACCCTCCTATAGTGTTGATGGGAATCTAAACTGGTGCAGCTGCCATAGAGAACAGTATGCAGGTTCCTCAAAAACTAAAAACAGACCTGCCATGTGGTCCAACAATCCCACTCCTTGGCCTTTATCTGGAGAAGAACATAGTTTGAAAGGATGCGGCCTCCTCAGTGGTCACTGCAGTGCTGTGTACGTACAATAGCCAAGACACGGAAGCAACCTAAACACCTCAGCAGAGCAATGGACCAAGACGGCATGGCAAACCTACACAGTAGGGGACTGCTCAGCCGTGGCAAAGGGTCAGCTGATGCCATTTGCAGAGATGATCACGTTAAATGAAGTCAGTCAGACAGACAGAAGACTATCATGACACTGCTTATTTGCAGAACGCTATATATACATATATATATACACACACACATATACATTATTTATACATTATATACACATTTTTATACATTATATATACATTATTATATATATATTATATATATATATACATGTACATATATATACATATATCATGACACTGCTTATTTGCAGAATCTTATATATACTTATATATATACACACATATATACATTATTTATACATTATATACACATTTTTATACATTATATATACATTATTATATATATATTATATATATACATATATACATGTACATATATATACATATATCATGACACTGCTTATTTGCAGAATCTTATATATATGTATATACATATATATACATTATTTATACATTATATCACATTATTATACATTATATATACATTATACATATATATACATTATATATGTGTGTGTATATATATATACACACACACATACAAATGAACTTACTTACCAAATAGCAACAAACTCACAGACTTAGAGAATTAACTTGTGGTTCCCAGAGCAGAAGCTGAGGGGAAGGGAGGAGAGATAGATTGGGAGTTCGGGATTGACATGTATGCATTGCTATATTTAAAACAAATAATCAATATGTACCTACTGCATAGCACAAGGAACACTGCTTGATATTTTGTAATAATCTAAATGGGGGAAAATTTGAAAAAGAATAGATGCATGTATATTTATAACTGAACCATTTTGCTGTACACTTGAAACTAACACAACATTATTAATCAACTATACTCCAACATAAAATTTAAAAAAAACCTTTTTTTAAACCACAAGGAGATATTACTTTACAATTATTAGGATGCTATTAAATAAATAAATATTGGCAATGAAGGGGGGAAAATTTTGCTTATAAGAAATTTTTAAGATCAAAGCAAGTTAGTTTTTACTTATCCCCACTTTTCCGTACTTTCTAATATTTCCACAAAGACCATGATTTGTCCCGATTATCAGGAGACAGAAAGCCATCCGAAGGTGGCCGTGAGGGATTTGACACACAACACAATGGACAGCACTGATGAGGCTTCTCTCTTTAAAACAGTTACACAGAAGACTCAGGATTTCTTCTTACCCAGCCAATTCTTCATCATTAGACACATGTTTTTTAATATCTAACTACATTTAAGAACTACCAAATGGTAACACCTCTCATTCTTTTACCGGTTCTTTGTTGGGGAAAGCTGATCGTCAATTTGTGTTACTGTCTTGGGGAAAAACAGATCTGTGCTGACCAAGGACCGAAGGGCAGCTGAAACCAAGGAGGGTCTTGGAATGCAGGACCCTACGGCCCTTCTCGGCAGCGCTGTAACCATTAACCGACTTCAGGTCCTCCTGGGCAGCGTAGCCTGTCTCCCTTCCTACCCCACAGGGAGAAGGTGCTTGCTTTACTCCCCGATCCCGCGACCCACCCAAGGGACTATGAGATCTCTGTCTGGCTGTCTGTGTGGATTTACGCACGTCTCAGTGGGTGTCTTTCTTTTTTTTCTTTAATAATATTGCTGAAGTTGTAAATGCGTTCTAATTTAACCAGAAAACTGGTTAAAATGAATTATTTTTTATTGGAAACTACAAAACCAGTTCTTTTTGCATATGCAGGAGGAGAAGGGGACGACGGAGGATGAGATGGCTGGATGGCATCACTGACTCGCTGGACGTGAGTCTGAGTGAACTCCAGGAGTTGGTGATGGACAGGGAGGCCTGGCGTGCTGTGGTTCATGGGGTTGCAAAGAGTCGGACACAACTGAGAGACTGAACTGAACTGAACTGAGCTTGTTAAAAGGCCTATCTAAGAAAAATCTTGAAGTTAACCCTTTCCATGTCCTTAAAATACACAGCCCACTTTGCCTGAGACCTCAGCCTTGGGAAAATTAGAACTTCAAGCAAAAAGAAAAATAAAGTGGGGGAGGAGTTGTCAAAGAGACATTTTCAGTCTCAAGCAGAAAACTGTGAGATCTCTGTCTGGATTTATATATGTCTCAGTGTGTGTTTTTCAGGTTTTTAAAATAATATTGCTGAAGTTGTAAATGAATTCTAGTTTAGTTTTCCTAAAGAAAAGTAAGCGCTTACAAAGCAGACAATTCTAAATACAAGAGAAATTAACCTAAATGAATTTCAGATTCACATGAACTGGGAAATATTCAATATTAAATATCTAGTATTAATGTTTGTTTGCTAATCTAATATAGACATGCTAATAGTCTTTAACGTTAAGCAAAATATTTTCATTGTACCTAGGATTAATATAAGTTAAATATTGTTATATTTTTATATCTGTTACAAGTTTGTCAGCAAGGAAATTACCTATAGAAAAAGGAAAAAAAACTAAAAAATTGTAAATAAGATATGAGCTTCTAGATAAACTATTAAGAATAATTATACTTTAGAAATGTCCAGATTTTGGTAACCTGAATTTCTATGGTTGTGCTAAACTAAGTGATGAAAGTTTATTGAATAGCTACGTTATTTTCAAATAAAATAAGATTCTGAAACATTCATTTCTGAACACTAACCACTAACTAACTTCCTCTTACAGAGAAGCTAGAGATTTTGGACTATTAAGGAATAGTGTTTGGTGCCACCCTGAGACGTTTCATTTAAGAAAGCAAATAAAGAAAGCAACTTTTTAAAAAATTATCACTGGTATTTATGTTCACCAATCTACAGAATGCTAATATAAAGGTCAGTTCTTGGTTGCTTAAGGAAAGTAGGATGTGTGTTTTCAGTAAAGAAGTTATGAGGAATGAAATTACATTTCATGAAAGGAAGGGAAGTAAGTCTGAATTACAGGGGGCTGTTTCAGGACGGGAGAACAAAGCAATGGCTACAGAAAGTGACAAGAAGGTTTCATGGAAAGTGGACCCAAAAAAAGGGTTTTGTCCATAATACAAGTTTTCTGGAGATGCTGGATTGCCTTTGCTAATGGATTTTAAGTTTCTTTACCTCTGAAATGATCTGTTCTGTATTTCCCTTTGAAATCTTTTTGTTACTTTGGCTAAGTGAATATATTGCTTCACAGTGATCTATACGATGCTATCTGACTGAGGGTTATAAACCTTTTTGATATTTATCAATGAAACTTCCTAAATAACTTAACTTCTAGCTAACTTTGGGATGCTTCCGAGGGCCCCTGAGACCTCCAAAGAGAGATATTAGACTACCTGAGTTCGTTTGACATGTTAAATTACATGGGAAGTATTTTTGGAAGAGTAGTGAATCTTCTCAGGTTATATTGTATAGTTGATGCTGCTAATATAGATATCCTAGAAATTATGTGGAATTCATGAAAATCTGACATGTCCTGGTAAAATGTTGTCATTTATAATTCCAGTTATCATGTTAAAGTGTTACAAGTCCCAGCAATGACCAGGCTATTCTGTCAATTGTTAATCAGATTTTAAACACGCCTTCTATGGTTTCACATTGATGCATTTGCAAGAATACTACTTCAAGACAAAAATCAACCCTCACCATCAGACTTTTGCTATCCTGGTATCCTTAAAACATGGGGAAAAAAATCTACTGCTAAATCAAGGAATTAAAAATGGGTGAATAGCTGTAAATTGAAGAGTCAGGGCTGTGGGAAATCCAAGATGGCCACTTGACTTTTCCTGGCCCCCAGACAAACCTCATTTTTATTTGATGGGCTAAAGCCTTCCCTGGTTACATGGTTAATGCCCTCACACTGACAAAAAACTTACATTGCACTTAATATTAAGTCCCAGCCTTGTTAATTGAGGTCTGTGTTTACTATGACTCACTTCTGAGATAGTTCCTTCTTGTTCTGTCATATTGCTAAAATATTTAATTAAGTTATTAAAGAAACACTCTGAGTTTGTTTCTAAAGCTTATCTCAGTAACCAATCTTTGGATAAAGGTCAGATGCTCCATGATGTGCAACCAGGAGATTGTACATAACACCTCTACTATAACACCTGGTTATAATCATTTAAATAAGTCAGATGATCTGGGGTATACTGCGCTACATCTAATGAAAGTTCAGTTCAGTTCAGTCACTCAGTCATGTCTGACTCTGTGACCCCATGGACTGCAGCACCCTAGGCCTCCCTGTCCATCACCAACTCCCAGAATTACTCAAACTCATATCCATCAAGTCAGTGATGCCATGCAACCATCCTCTGTCATCCCCTTCTCCTCCTGCCTTAAAATTTCCCAGCACCAGGGTCTTTTCCAATGAGTCAGTTCTTCCCAACAGGTGGCCAGAGTATTGGAGTTTTAGCTTCAAAATCAGTCCTTCCAATGAATATTCTGGACTGATTTCCTTTAGGATGGACTAGTTGGATCTCCTTGCAGTGCAAGGGACTCTCAAGAGTCTTCTCCAATACCACACTTCAAAAGTATTTACCCTTCAGTGCTCAGCTTTCTTTATGGTCCAACTCTCATATCCATATATGACTACTGGAAAAACAATAGCCTTGATTAGACAGAACTTTGTTGGCAAAATAATGTCTCTGCTTTTTAATATGCTATCTAGGTTGGTCACAACTTTTCTTTGAAGGAGCAAGCAACTTTTAATTTCATGGCTGCAGTCACCATCTGCAGTGATTTTGGGGAACAAAAAATAAAGTCTGACACTGTTTCCACTATTTCCTCATCTATTTGCCATGAAGTGATGGGACCAGACACCACGGTCTTAGTTTTCCAAATGTTGAGCTTTAAGCCAACTTTTTCGCTCTCCTCTTTCACTTTCATCAAGAGGCTCTTTAGTTCCTCTTCACTTTGTGCCATAAAGGTAGTGTCATCTGCATATCTGAGGTTATTGATATTTCTCCCAGCAATCTTAACTCCAGCAGGTCCTTCATCCAGCCCAGTGCTTCTCATGATGTACTCTGCATAGCAGTTAAATAAGCAGGGTGACAATATACAGCCTTGACATACTCATTTCCCGATTTGGAACCAGTCTGTTGTTCTATGTCCAGTTCTAACTGTTGCTTCCTGACCTGCATATAGGTTTCTCAAGAGGCAGGTCAGGTGGTCTGGTATGCCCATCTCTTGAAGAATTTTCCATAGTTTGTTGCCATCCACACAGTCAAAGCCTTTGGCATAGTCAATAAAGCAGAAGTAGATGTTTTTCTGGAACTCTCTTGCTTTTTCCATGATCCAACGCATGTTGGCAGTTAGAACTCTGGTTCCTCTGCCTTTTCTAAAACCAGCTTGAACATCTGGAAGTTCACAGTTCATGTATTGCTGAAGCCTGGCTGGGAGAATTTTGAGCCTTACTTTGCTAGCGTGTGAGATGAGTGCAATTGTGTAGTAGTTTGAGCATTTTTTATCATTGCCTTTCTTTTGGATTGGAATGAACACTGACTTTTCCAGTCCTGTGGCCACTGCTGAGTTTTCCAAATTTGCTGGCATATTGAGTGCAGCACTTTCACAGCATCATCTTTCAGGATTTGAAATAGCTCAACTGGAATTCCATCACCTCCAGTAGCTTTGTTCGTAGTGATGCTTTCTAAGGCCCACTTCACTACACATTCCAAGATGTCTGGCTCTAGGTAAGTGATCACAACCTCATGATTACCTGGGTCATGAAGATCTTTTTTGTATAGTTCTCCTGTGTATTCTTGTCACCTTTTCTTAATAACTTTTCCTTCTATTACGTCCATACCATTTCTGTCCTTTATCGAGCCCATCTTTGCATGAAATGTTCCCTTGGTATCTCTAATTTTCTTGAACAGATCTCTAGTCTTTCCCATTCTGTTGTTTTCCTCTATTTCTTTGCATTGATCACTGAGGAAGGCTTTCTTATCTCTCCTTGCTAGTCTTTGGAACTCTGCATTCAAATAGGTATGGCTTTCCTTTTCTCCTTTGCTTTTCTCCTCTCCCTTTTTCATAGCTATTTGTAAGGCCTCCTCAGACAGCCATTTTGCTTTTTTGCATTTCTTTTCCATAGGGATGGTCTTGATCCCTGTCTCCTGTACAATGTCACAAACCTCCATCCATAGTCCTTCAGGCACTCTATCTATCAGATCGAGACCCTTAAATCTATTTCTCACTTTCACTGTATAATCATAAGGGATTTGATTTAGGTCATACCTGAATGCTCTAGCGGTTTTCCCCACTTTCTTCAATTTAAGTCTGAATTTGGCAATAAGGATTTCATGATCTGAGCCACAGTGAGCTCCCAGTCTTGTTTTTGCTGACTGTAACTGAACTGAACTGATTGAGCTTCTCCCTCTTTGGCTGCAAAGAATACAATCAATCTGATTTCGGTGTTGGCCATCTGGTGATGTCCATGTGTAGAGTCTTCTCTTGTGCTGTTGGAAGAAGGTGGTTGCTGTGACCAGTGCATTCTCTTGGCAAAACTCTGTTAGCCTTTGCCCTGCATGAAGCAGGGCATTCTGTACTCCAAGGCCAAATTTGCCTGTTACTCCAGGTGTTTCTTGACTTCCTACTTTTGAATTCCAGTCTCCTATAATGAAAAGGACATCTTTTGGGGGTCTTAGTTCTAGAAGGTCTTATAGGTCTTCATAGAACCATTCAACTTTGGCTTCTTCAGCATTAATTGTCAGGGCATACACTTGGATTACTGTGATACTGAATGGTTTGCCTTGGCAATAAACGGAGATCATTCTGTCATTTTTGAGATTGCATCCAAATATTGCATTTTGAACTCTTTTGTTGACTATGATGGCTACTCCATTTCTTCTAAGGGAGTCTTGCCCATGGTAGTGGATATAATGACCATCTGAGTTAAATTCACCCATTCCAGTCCATTTTAGTTCACTGATCCTTAAAATGTCAGTGTTCACTCTTGTCATCTCCTGTTTGACCACTTCCAATTTGCCTTGACTCATGGAACTAACATGCCAGGTTCCTATGCAATATTGCTCTTTATAGCATCAGATCTTGCTTCTATCACCAGTCACATCCACAGTTGGGTATTGTTTTCGCTTTGGCTCCATCCCTTCGTTCTTTCTGGAGTTATTTCTCCACTGATCTCCAGTAGCATATTGGGCACCTAATGACCTGGGGAGTTTCTCTTTTGGTATCCTATCATTTTGCCTTTTCCTACTGTTCACGGGGTTCTCAAGGCAAGAATACTGAAGTGCCTTGCCATCCCCTTCTCCAGTGGACCACATTCTGTCATCACCAGATAGTCAACACCGAAATCAGATTGATTATATTCTTTGCAGCCAAAGATGGAGAAGCTCTATACAGTCAACAAAAACAAGACCAGGAGCTGAATGTGGCTCAGATCATGAAATCCTTATTGCCAAATTCAGACTTAAATTGAAGAAAATAGGGAAACCTGCTAGACCATTCAGGTATGACCTAAATCAAATCCCTTATGATTATACAATGGAAGTGAGAAATAGATTTAAGGGCCTAGATCTGATAGATAGATGCCTGATGAACTATGGAATGAGGTTCATGACATTGTACAGGAGACAGGGCTCAAGACCATCCTCATGGAAAAGAAATGCAAAAAAGCAAAATGGCTGTCTGGGGAGGCCTTACAAATAGCTGTAAAAAGAAGAGAGGTGAAGAGCAAAGGAGAAAAGGAAAGATATAAGCATCTGAATGCAGAGTTCCAAAGAACAGCAAGAAGAGATAAGAAAGCCTTCTTCAGTGATCAATGCAAAGAAATGGAGGAAAACAACAGAATGGGAAAGACTAGAGATCTGTTCAAGAAAATTAGAGATACCAAGGAAACATTTCATGCAAAGATGGGCTCGATAAAGGACAGAAATGGTCTGGACCTAACAGAAGCAGAAGATATTAAGAAGAGGTGGCAAGAATACACAGAAGAACTGTACAAAAAAGATCTTCACCACCCAGATAATCATGATGATGTGATCACTAATCTAGAGCCAGACATCTTGGAATGTGAAGTCAAGTGGGCCTTAGAAAGCATCACTACGAACAAAGCTAGGCACTCAGCTTTCTTCACAGTCCAGCTCTCACATCCATACATGACCACTGGAAAAACCATAGCCTTGACTAGATGGACCTTAGTCAGCAAAGTAATGTCTCTGCTTTTCAATATGCTATCTAGGTTGATCATAACTTTTCTTCCAAGGAGTAAGCATCTTTTAATTTCATGGCTGCAGTCACCATCTGCAGTGATTTTGGAGCCCAAAATAATAAAGTCTGACACTGTTTCCACTGTTTCCCCATCTATTTCCCATGAAGTGATGGGACTGGATGCCATGATCTTCATTTTCTGAATGTTGAGCTTTAAGCCAACTTTTTCACTCTCCTCTTTCACTTTCATCAAGAGGCTTTTTAGTTCCTCTTCACTTTCTGCCATAAGGGTGGTGTCATCTGCATATCTGAGGTTATTGATATTTCTCCCGGCAATCTTGATTCCAGCTTGTGTTTCTTCCAGTCCAGCATTTCTCTTGATGTACTCTGCATAGAAGTTAAATAAGCAGGGTGACAATATACAGCCTTGGTGTACTCCTTTTCCTATTTGGAACCAGTCTGTTGTTCCATGTCCAGTTCTGACTGTTGCTTCCTGACCTGCATACAGATTTCTCAAGAGGCAGGTCAGGTGATCTGGTATTCTCATCTCTCTCAGAATTTTCCACAGTTTACTGTGATCCACACAGTCAAAGGCTTTGGCATAGTCAATAAAGCAGAAATAGATATTTTTCTGGAATTCTCTTGCTTTTTCCATGATCCAGCAGATGCTGGCAATTTGATCTCTGGTTGCTCTGCCTTTTCTAAAACCCCTAAGTGCCAGGTCCAGACTGGGTTTCAGGCTTATTCTGAATTCCTCAGGGATTGAGATCTTAAACATACAAGACTCAGATCCAAGACTTGGAACTCAAGAATATTTCAAATTTGGTGTACTTTCTTCAAACTGAGATTAGATCATGCCCCGCTTCAGCAGGAAGTAGCCAGAGTGTCCATTGCCCCAATCCCTGAAAGAGTCTGAAAATATTGAAAGAAAAGGAGGGATTAAAGCTAAGTCCCTCTAAAACTGGGGCTTCCCTGGTGGCTCAGCAGTAAAGAATCTGTCTGCCAATGCAGGAGATGTGGGCTTGATCCATATGTCAGGAAGATCCCCTGGAGGAGGAAATGGCAACCCACTCTAGGATTCTTCCCTGGGAAGTTCCATGGCCAGAGGAGCCTGAAGTGGAGTGAAGTCAAGTCACTCAGTTGTGTTTGACTCTTTGTGACCCTGTGGACTGTACAGTCCATGGAATTCTCCAGGCCAGAATACTGGAGTGGGTAGTCTTTCCTTTCTCCAGGGGATCTTCCCAGCCCAGGGATCGAATCCAGGTCTCCCACATTGCAGGTGGATTCTTTACCAGCTGAACCACAAGGGAAGCGCAAGAGAAATGGAGTGGGTAGCCTATCCCTTCTCCAGTGGATCTTCCTGACCCAAGAACCAAACTGGGGTCTTCTTCATTGCAGGCAGATTCTTTACCAACTGAGCTACCAGGAGGAACCTGGGGGCTATGGTCCATGAAGTCACAGAGTCAGACGTGACTTAGCAACTACACAACAACAACCCCCGAAAACTTGGTTCCTCTGCCAGGTGTATGGTTGACCTCTGTATCCAAAGCATTATTCCTTTTTTGTCCAACACCTGTTCTCCTCAAGACTGAGAAATATCAAAGGAAAAGGGGAATTAAACTGAGCAAGACCTTGTGGGGCCTTCCCGGGTACAAGCCGTTTTATGCCCTGTTTCTTATTTGCAGGAGAAAGGCTTCAGCTTCCTAGACCTTTACCAAAGAGCAGATTCAAACCGGCACTAATTAGAGAACTAAGGGGATGCAGAAACAAGGGAGGAATGATCCGGAATCTGTTAAACAACCTTTTCTTTCTGTGGTAGTGGCTGTCATGCCTTTTCCAATAGATTATGGGTTCATACTGTCGAGCATGAGATTTTGAGTTGACCTGTTTCAATAAAACCTGATGAACATACAAATGAAAACTTGTGTATATATATCAGTGAGTGTCAACCTTTTTGCCTCAAAAAGCATTGCTTAAATTAAATCTTATGCTGGACCACAAATTTTAACTAAATCAAAAAGAAGCTGGTCTCATTAAAGTGGAGGTGGGGAAGGACCCAAGCTGAGAATGACCATATAATTTATCACACAGCCTGGGACATTATTGGGAGTGAAAGGAGGCACTCTTAATAATTGCACTGGGGCAACAAATTTTACAAATAATTCTTTTCTACTTTAGGAAATTATAAGTTCAAACTGCCCAGGAGCAGTAAAAGAAAAAACTGGAAATTGGCTACATAAAATGGAACTCCAATATTGGGGGCTGCCTAGCTGAAGTCCAGAGCCAAACAAGAAATTGGACAAAAAATATACTCGTAAAACACAGACAGTGGGCTAATTTGGTCAATTTAGAAAGTGCTTCAACAAACAATGAGGAAAGAATGACCCCACAATGAGAAAAGATAGCTGTGTAGGCAGCTTATAGGGAAAAATAATAATCCTTAAATGCTTATCTCACTTATAATGGAAGAAATATTCATCAAAAATATTTTTTTTTTTGATCCAGCAAGAAGCAAATGTTAAAGCGTGAGAATAGCTGCCATTGATTAGCCTACAGGGAAGCAGTGCCATTCTTAACACTGACCATAAACATATTAACAGGTTAAAACTTTTTCGATGGACATTATTCAACAGCTATTCAAATGAAAACATGTTCTGTTTTTGACCTGACAATTACACAGCTAGAAATCAACTTGATTTTGCCAAAGCAAACCTGCACGCCACAAGCAGCAGCCTGTCGCAGCAGAGAGAAGCCTGGAAACACCTAAATGCCTACCAATTACAGAGGGTTAAATATTTTACGGAATGGAATATCATTATGGTGGAATCCTGTGCAACCCATAAAATAAAAACTGTGGCAGTTTTGTATGTTCTAATATGGAAAAACCTCAAAGATGTATCATTAAAGGCCAAAAGGAACAGAAGCAGGGTCAGAATACTGTGTTCATTGCGGCCTTTACTCTGTACACTGGTGATTTATAGGTATTTTATGAGTTTTTAAGATAACATCAGAAACCATGATCAGTGATTGTTTTTGTTAGAGGGGTTGGGCAGAGAAGTGGAGATGGGGTCGGGGGAGGGGACTGTTTTGTTTGAATTTTCTAATGTGTCCGTGCACTCTTATTGTTGTGATAAATATTATAAAAGGTGGAGAAAGCTATTTTTGCAGAAAGCAAAACAGGAAACCCAAGTCAAGAGGTATTCTACACTTACAAAATCATGTCACGATCAATAATGATGGAAGAGTTTAAGACAGAAATCTCTTCCTTTGCAGAAAGCTTAGCATTCGAGCCATCCATTCACCTAAATGTTTGTTACAATATTGAAATTATGAAGGATGTCATTCCTTGCCCTCTAGCAAGATATATAAGGAGTTACATATAATCCCTTACATTCATACATATATACATATAAGGTACATACATACACACACACATACATATATACATACACATAAGGGGTTGTGGCAGCAGAGACCATATCCATGATGGATGTCAACGTATTTGAAAAAGAACCTAGAACATCCATACCACCCCCGTCTTTCTTCCTGAGCCTCAGTAAATGGGTGAGGTCACTGCTTATATGGAGCCTTTCCTGATTTCATTCTCTCAAAGCAGAAAAGCTACCGCTGTGCATGAGACTGATATATCAGTGCTTTGACCTGCCACAGCCTTCAGAGGAGGTGCATGACTGCAGTAGACTGAAGTTATTAATAGAACTGGGAAGTAGAGACCTTCTCCACTTACACAGTGAGGACCTTCTAGAAAGCTACCTGCATAACACTAGTCAGCACAGACCAGCAGCACCCTGTTCAGGTCAAATCAAGTGTGGGTAGAGGGGAAGGACATGCCCAAGCACTGAAGAGTCACCCTGTATGGGCCACACCTCTGGATTTATACACCCAGCTTCCTCTGGTAGACATATGACTCACTATGCATAGGGTTTTTGCCATTCTTCCATTTAATTTTCCAACTGAACATTTTTTTCAGAAGCAAAATACTTGTATTTATGGTATCCTTTGCAAAGTCTCATTCTCACCCAATATTTTTTAACAAATAAAAACTTCTTAGCAATCTGATGATGGGTTCTGTTATTTCACAAAAAGAATGTTAACTAACTTTCAGTTCAGTCACTCAGTCATGTCCAACTTTTAGAGACCCCATGGACTGCAGCATGCCAGGCCTCCCTGTCCATCACCAACTCCCGGAGCTTGCTCAAACTCATGTCCATCGAGTCGGTGATGCTATGCAACCATTTCAAACTCTGTCGTCCTCTTCTCCTTCCACTTTCAATCTTTCCCAGCATCAGGGTTTTTCCAATGAGTCAGTTCTTCACATCAGGTGGCCAAAGTATTGGAGCTTCAGCTTCAGCATCAGTCCTTCCAATGAATATTAGGCAGTTACCATTGCCCAGCATCACGCAAAATGCTTTGTATTTAATATAAACCAATCTGTTTAGAATGGGCTTCACTGCTGGCTCAGATTGTAGAGAAACTGCCTGAAATGCAGGAGATTCAGGTTGGATCCCTAGGTTGTGGAGATCCCCTGAAGAAGGGAATGGCAACCCACTCCAGCATTCTTGCCTAGAGAGTTCCATGGACAGAAGACTCTGGTGGGCTACAGTCCAAGGGGTCACAAAGAGTTGGACACAATGTTTACTCTGCAGAATATGTAACATTACATCCACTTTACAGATGAGGAAACTGGGGTTCAGAAGGGCTGAACAATTTGTGCACAAACATTGAGTTAGAAAGTGTCTAAGTGACCTAGATAACCATATAATAGACTCAATGACTGTATGACCAGTCACTCAACTGTGCTCCATTCTGTGACCTCATGGACTGTAGCCTACCAAGCTCCACTGTCCATGGAATTTTCCAGACAGGAAGACTGTAACCGGTTGCCATTTCCTACTCCAGGGGATCTTCCCAACCTGGGAATCAAACCCACATCTCCTGCACTGGCAGGAGGATTTTTTACCACTAGCAGCACCTGGGAAGACATCAGCTCAGTTCAGTTCGGACTCTCAGTAGTGTCTGGCTCTTTATGACCCCACAGACTACAGTGCATCAGGCCTCCCTGTCCATCACCAACTCCGAGTTCACTCGAACTCACGTTGATCGAGTAGGTGATGCCATCCAACCATCTCATCCTCTGTCGTCCCCTTCTCCTCCTGCCTTCGATTGTTCCTAGCATCACGGTCTTTTCCGATGAGTCACTTCTTCGAATCAGGTGGCCAGAGTATTGGAGTTTCACCTTCAACATCAGTCCTTCCAATGAACACCCAGGACTGATCTCTTTAAGGATGGACTGGTTGGATTGTCCTGCAGTCCAAGAAACTCTGAAGAGTCTTCTCCAACACCACAGTTCAAAAGCATCAATTCTTCTGCACTCAGCTTTCTTTATAGTCCAACTCTCACATCCATACATGACTACTGGAAAAACCATAGCTTTGACTAGATGGAACTTTGTTGGTAAAGTAATGTCTCTGCTTTTTAATATGCTGTCTAGATAGGTTATAACTTTTCTTCCAAGTAGTAAGCGTCTTTTAATTTCATGGCTGCGGTCACCATCTGCAGTGATTTTGGAGCCCCCCAAAATAAAGTCTGACACTGCTTCCATTTTTCCCCATCTACTAGCCATGAAGTGATGGGACCGGATGCCATGATCTTTGTTTTCTGAATGTTGAGCTTTAAGCCAACATTTTCACTCTCCTCTTTCACTTTTGTTAAGAGGTACTTTAGTTCTTCTTCGCTTTCTGCCATAAGGGTGGTGTCATCTGCATATCTGAGGTTATTGATATTTCTCCTGGCAACGTTGATTCCAGCTTATGCTTCATCCGGCCCAGCTTTTCTCATGATGTACTCTGCATAGAAGTTAAATAAGCAGGGTGACAATATACAGCCTTGACATACTCCTTTCCCGATTTAGAACCAGTCTGTTCCATGTCCAGTTCTAACTGTTGCTTCCTGACCTGCATATAGGTTTCTCAAGAGGCAGATCATATGGTCTGGTATTCCCATCTCTTTCAGAATTTTCCACAGTTTGTTGCAATTCACACAATCAGAGGCTTTGGCATAGTCAATAAAGCAGAAATAGATGTTTTTCTGGAACTCTCTTGTTTTTTCCATGATCCAGTGGATATTGGCAATTTGATGTCTGGTTCCTCTGCCTTTTCTAAAACCAGCTTGAACATCTGGGAATTCACAGTTCACGTATTGTTGAAGCCTGGCTTAGAGAATTTTGAGCATTACTTTACTAGTGTGTGAGATGAGTACAATTGTGCGGTAGTTTGGACATTCTCTGGCATTGCCTTTCTTTGGGATTGGAATGAACACTAACTTTTTCCAGTCCTGTGGCCACTGCTGCATTTTCCAAATTTTCTGGCATATTGAGTGCACCACTTCACAGCATCATCTTTCAGGATTTGAAATAGCTCAACTGGAATTCCATCACCTCCACTAGCTTTGTTCGTCGTGATGCTTTCTAAGGCCCACTTGACTTCACATTCCAGGATGTCTGGCTCTAGGTAAGTGATCACACCATTGTGATTATCTGGGTCATGAAGATCTTTTTTGTACAGTTCTCCTGTGTATTCTTGCCACCTCTTCTTAATATCTTCTCCTTCTATTAGGTCCATATGATTTCTGTCCTTTATAGAGCCCAGCTTTGCATGAAAAGTTCCCTTGATATCTCTAATTTTCTTGAACAGATCTTTAGTCTTTCCCATTCTGTTGTTTTCTTCTATTTATTTGCATTGATCACTGAGGAAGGCATTCTCATCTCTCCTTGCTAGTCTTTGGAATTCTGTATTCAAATGAATATAGCTTTCGTTTTCTCCTTTGCCTTTCTCTTCTTTTTCCCAGCTATTTGTAAGGCCTCCTCAGATAAACATTTTACCTTTTTTCATTTATTTTTCTTGAGGATGGTCTTGAGCCCTGCCTTCTGTACAATGTCACGAACCTCTGTCCATAATTCTTCATGCACTCTGTCTATCAGATCTAATCCCTTGAATCTATTTCTCACTTTCATTGTATAATCATAAGGGATTTGATTTAGGTCATATCTGAATGGTCTAGTGGTTTTCCCCACTTTCTTCAGTTTAAATCTGAATTCGGTGATAAGGAGTTCATGACCTGAGCCACAGTCAGCTCCAGGTCTTGCTTTTACTGACTGTATAGAGCTTCCCCATCTTTGGCTGCAAAGAATACAATCAATCTGATTTTGGTGTTGACCATCTGGTGATCTCCATGTATAGAGTATCCTCTTGTGTTGTTGGAAGAGGGTGTTTGCTATGACCAGTGCATTCTCTTGGCAAAACTCTATTAGCCTTTGCCCTGCTTCATTCTTTACTCCAAGGCCAAATTTGCCTGTTACTCCAGGTGTTTCTTGACTTCCTACTTTTGCATTCCAGTTCCCTATAATGAAAAGGACATCTTTTGGGGGTGTTAGTTCCAGAAGGTCTTGTAGCTCTTCCTAGAACCATTCAACTTCAGCTTCTTCAGCATTACTGGTTGGGGCATAGACTTGGATAACTGTGATATTGAATGGTTTGCCTTGGAAACGAACAGAGATCATTCTGTCATTTTTGAGATTGCATCCAAGTACTGCATTTCAGACTCTTTTGTTGACTATGATGGCTTACTCCATTTTTTCTAAGTGATTCTTGCCCACAGTAGTAGATATAATGGCCATCTGAGTTAAATTCACCCATTCCAGTCCATTTTAGTTTGCTGATTCCTAGCATGTCGACGTTCACACTTGGGATCTCCTGTTTGACCGCTTCCAATTTGCCTTGATTCATGGACCTGACCTGCCAGGCCCCTCTGCAGCATTTTATGCATGCATGCAGGTTTAGTCATTGTGTGCAGCTCTTTCTGACCCCATGGACTGTAGCCCAGCAGGCTCCTCTGTCCATGGATTCTCCAGGCAAGAGTACTGGAGTGGGATTCCATGTCCTCCTCCAGGTGATTGGCCTGACTCAGGGATAGAACTATGTTTTTTGTCTCCTACATTGGCAGGCAGGATCTTTACCACTAGCACCACCTGGGAAGCCCATAGATGGTATGAATATCAGTAATAAACTGAGTAACATTGAATTTTCCAGAAAGGTTTGGCTCCTCTAATCATCATGCATAAGCAAAAGACTGGACTCTACAGAATGAAATGAGCGTAAGAGATAATGAAAATAACTCAGCTGAAGGTCCTTGCATGTGGAACTTTCTGCAGTGATGGACATATTTCACACTGTGCTCTCTGATCCAGCAGTCGTCATCCAGCTGTGGCTACTGACCAGTTCTAGGTGGTTTAGTGTGAATGCAGAACTGCAATTTTTTCAAAGTACTTTTTGTTGAAGTTTAGTTGACTTACAATGCTCTGTTAATTTCTGGTATACAGCAAACTGATTCAGTTATACTGTATATACATTCTTTTTCATATTCTTTTCCACTATGGTTTATCATGGGCAATAAATATAGTTCCCTGTGCCACACAACAGAACCTTGTGTTTACCCATCCTGTATAAATACTTTGCATCTGCTGACCCCAAACCCTCACTCCATTCTTTTCACTCCTTATTCACCTCAGAAACAGCATTTGTTTTAATTGCATCTATTTTCAGTTCACTTCAGTTCAGTTCAGTTCAGTTCAGTCGCTCAGTCGTCTCCGACTCTTTGCGACCCCATGAATCGCAGCACGCCAGGCCTCCCTGTCCATCACCAACTCCCGGAGTTCACTCAGACTCACGTCCATCGAGTTTGTGATGCCATCCAGCCATCTCATCCTCGGTCATCCCCTTCTCCTCCTGCCCCCAATCCCTCCCAGCATCAGAGTCTTTTCCAATGAGTTAATTCTTCGCATGAGGTGGCCAAAGTACTGGGGTTTCAGCTTTAGCATCATTCCTTCCAAAGAAATCCCAGGGATGATCTCCTTCAGAATGGACTGGTTGGATCTCCTTGCAGTCCAAGGGACTCTCAAGGGTCTTCTCCAACACCACAGTTCAAAAGCATCAGTTCTTCAGCGCTCAGCCTTCTTCACAGTCCAACTCTCACATCCATACATGACCATAGGAAAAACCATAGCCTTGACTAGATGGACCTTAGTCGGCAAAGTAATGTCTCTGCTTTTCAATATGCTGTCTAGGTTGGTCATAACTTTTCTTCCAAGGAGTAAGTGTCTTTTAATTGCATGGCTGCAGTCACCATCTGCAGTGATTTTGGAGCCCCCCAAAGTAAAGTCTGACACTGGTTCCCACTGTTTCCCCATCTATTTCCCATGAAGTGATGCGACCAGAGGCCATGATCTTCGTTTTCTGAATGCTGAGCTTTAAGCCAACTTTTTCACTCTCCTCTTTCACTCTCATCAAGAGGCTTTTTAGGTCCTCTTCACTTTCTGCCATAAGGGTGGTGTCATCTGCATATCTGAGGTTATTGATATTTCTCCTGGCAATCTTGATTCCAGCTTGTGTTTCTTCCAGTCCAGCTTTTCTCATGATGTACTCTGCATAGAAGTTAAATAAGCAGGGAAACAATATACAGCCTTGATGTACTCCTTTTCCTATTTGGAACCAGTCTGTTGTTCCATGTCCAGTTCTGACTGTTGCTTCCTGACCTGCATACAGATTTCTCATGAGGCAGGTTAGGTGGTCTGGTATGCCCATCTCTTTCAGAATTTTCCACAGTTTATTGTGATCCACACAGTCAAAGGTTTTGGCATAGTCAATAAAGCAGAAATAGATGTTTTTCTGGAACTCTCTTGCTTTTTCCATGATCCAGCGGATGTTGGCATTTGATCTCTGGTTGCTCTGCCTTTTCTAAAACCAGCTTGAACATCAGGAAGTTCACAGTTCAGGTATTGCTGAAGCCTGGCTTGGAGAATTTTGAGCATGACTTTACTAGCATATAAGATGAGTGCAATTGTGCAGTAGTTTGAGCATTCTTTGACATTGCCTTTCTTTGGGATTGGAATGAAAACTGACCTTTTCCAGTCTTGTGGCCCCTGCTGAGTTTTCCAAATTTGCTGGCATATTGAGTGCAGCACTTTCACAGCATCATCTTTCAGGATTTGAAACAGCTCAACTGGAATTCCATCACCTCCACTAGCTTTGTTCGTAGTGATGCTTTCTAAGGCCCACTTGACTTCACATTCCAGGATGTCTGGCTCTAGGTGAGTGAGCACACCATCGTGATTATCTTGGTCTTGAAGATATTTTTGTACAGTTCTTCTGTGTATTCTTGCCACCTCTTCTTAATATCTTCTGCTTCTGTTAGATCCAGACCATTTCTATCCTTTATCGAGCCATCTTTGCATGAAATGTTCCCTTGGTATCTCTAATTTTCTTGAAGAGATCCCTAGTCTTTCCCTTTCTGTTGTTTGCCTCTATTTCTTTGCATTGATCACTGAGGAAGACTTTCTTATCTCTTCTTGCTATTCTCTGGAACTCTGCATTCAGATGCTTATATCTTTCCTTTTCTCCTTTGCTTTTTGCCTCTCTTCTTTTCACAGCTATTTGTAAGGCCTCCCCAGACAGCCATTTTGCTTTTTGAATTTCTTTTCCATGGGGATGGTCTCGATCCCTGTCTCCTGTACAATGTCACAAACCTCATTCCATAGTTCATCAGGCACTCTGTCTATCAGATCTAGACCCTTAAATCTATTTCTCACTTCCACTGTATAGTCATAAGGGATTTGACTTAGGTCATACCTGAATGGTCTAGTGGTTTTCCCTATTTTCTTCAATTTAAGTCTGAATTTGGCAATAAAGAGCTCATGATCTGAGCCACAGTCAGCTCCCTGTCTTGTTTTTGTTGACTGTATAGAGCTTCTCTATCTTTGGCTGCAAAGAATATGATCAATCTGATTTCGGTGTTGACCATCTGGTGATGTCCATGTGTAGAGTCTTCTCCTGTGTTGTTGGAAGAGGGTGTTTGCTATGACCAGTGCATTTTCTTGGCAAAACTCTATTAGTCTTTGCCCAGCTTCATTCCGCATTCTAAGGCCAAATTTGCCTGTTACTCCAGGTGTTTCTTGACTTCCTACTTTTGCATTCCAGTCCCCTAGAATGAAAAGGACATCTTTTTTGGGTGTTAGTTCTAAAAGGTCTTGTAGGTCTTCATAAAACCATTCAACTTCAGCTTCTTCAGTGTTACTGGTTGGGGCATCAACTTGGATAACTGTGAGATTGAATGGTTTGCTTTGGAAACGAACAGAGATCATTCTGTCATTTTTGAGACTGCATCCAAGTATTGCATTTCAGACTTTGGTTGACCATGATGGCTACTCCATTTCTTCTGAGGGATTCTTGCCCCCAGTAGTAGATATAATGGTCATCTGAGTTAAATTCACCCATTCCAGTCCATTTTAGTTCGCTGATTCCTAGAATGTTAACGTTCACTCTTGCCATCTCTTGTTTGACCACTTCCAATTTGCCTTGATACATGGAACTAACATTCTAGGTTCCTATGCAATATTGCTCCTTATAGCATCAGACCTTGCTTCTATCACCAGTCACATCCACAGCAGGGTATTGTTTTTGCTTTGGCTCCATCCCTTCATTCTTTCTGGAGTTATTTCTCCACTGATCTCCAGTAGCATATTGGGCACCTACTGACCTGGGGAGTTCCTCTTTCGGTATCCTATCATTTTGCCTTTTCATACTGTTCATGGGGTTCTCAAGGCAAGAATACTGAAGTGGTTTGTCGTTCCCTTCTCCAGTGGACCACATTCTGTCACACCTCTCCAGCATGCCCACCTGTCTTGGGTTGCCCCACAGGCATGGCTTGGTTTCATTGAGTTAGACAAGGCTGTGGTCCTAGTGTGGTTAGATTGACTAGTTTTCTGTGAGTATGGTTTCAGTGTGTCTGCCCTCTGATGCCCTCTTGCAACACCTACTGTCTTACTTGGGTTTCTCTTACCTTGGGCGTGGGGTATCTCTTCATGGCTGCTCCAGCAAAGCACAGCCGCTGCTCCTTACCTTGGACCAGGGGTGTCTCCTCACTGCTGTTCTTCCTGACCTTGAACGTGGAATAGCTCATCTAGGCCCTCCTGCGCCCGGGCAGCCACCACTCCTTGGACGTGGGGGAGCTCCTCCAGGCCACAGCCCCTGGCCTCGGGCGGAGGGTAGCTCCACCCGGCCGCTCCTGGGCTGTTGCAGCCTGGTACTCTCGGATGCTGCCCCTGACCTCCGACACGGGGTAGCTGCTCGAGGCTGTGCTATGTGCACCGGTCGCAGCCGCCTGCATCTATTTTAGCTAACTTAAATTTAAATAGGCAAATGGCTACCATATTGGAGAGCACAGTTCTTCAAAGTTATTCAAGAAACATGTATTGGTAAAGAGAGTCAAAAGGAGAGGGCGTGGAAGGACAAGTAATGACAAAATCACCAAATATTTAGATCTAGGAAGAATCGTTACAGGACCTTCTCATTCAACCCGCTCATTTTAGACAGACGAGTGAAGGGAGATGCCGAGAGAGGAAGCAAGCCTCTAAAGTCACACAATTTAACAAGAGACTGGAGAGAAACCTCCCCGTTCCACGAACGTGAAGCCTACCCTTGGCGTGACTTGCACGGAATTGAGCTAAATGAAGGAAAATGGTCAAAGAATTTTCTTCACACTCTTTTTGAAGTCTATACAAGGCAGAAGAAAGTGCCTAGGACTGCTTGGGCAGTCCTGGGATGGTTCTCCTGTCCTCTTACCAAGTCTCTTTAGACCAGTAAGAAATCATTTAGGGCAAAATTTCCACCAGGCAGGGACATAAGTAAGTATAAAGGTATCCTGCTAGATAAATCCATGGCTTCCTGTTAGGAAAACACCACCGAACACCTTGGAATTGTGTTTTGATGTTCCAATTCTGTTTAAAAAAAAAAAATCTGACTTCAAATTACAATATTCCCTAAACTATGCCCTCCTTCCCAACCTCTACCCCCAAATGAGGAGAGCCCTATACATACACCTTCCTCATAGAGAAGCTCTTCTATTTAATTAGGTTAATAGGTTACAGATAGGTTAATTGGGTTAAATCCTGGGCAGAATGAAAGTGGTTTCTAATTGCTGCTGTTACTGCGTTACTTGGAGGGAAGATGGATCTTTCATACACACTGGCTGTAACCTGTTCACCAGAGATCTGCTGACATGAGGCACTATCATCCCCTAAACTATTAGGCAAAGGCATTTTGAAACAACTACCTTCTGCCTTATAAATGATCTCTTCCAGGTTTCCAGTGAAACGAGTCATTTAAAAAAAAAAAATTTTTTTTTTTTTTTTTGACAAATGAAAGGGGGGAAAAATACCTTTTCAAATCCAGGGCACTTGAAAGTTTCATTTTCCTGTTTTAATTTGCTTCAGTGTTTCAAGGGAATAATAATAGTTTTTTAATGCCAAAGGTGGCTTTCATCACTCAAAGCCCTCTAATTTCCTCCCATACTGCAAGTAATGTGTTAATAGTTCCAAAATGAAATATTACCTAAAACACAACTTGGTAATTTTCCTCACAGTTCAAAGTTATTTGAAAAAGAAGCATCACCTTTTACAAATATTTACTTTGCAACAATGGGAGACGCTGGAAATGATTTGCAATGGCTTCCACCCTGTTCTTTTTAGTGCCATCTTTGAATATTCTTTTGGGGGGAAAAAATGAAGTAAATGGGAAAAAAGAAAAAACCTTCTGCTTTCCCTGTCATGTTCTAATACCAGGTCCCACATAAGGACCTGAATTCTCCTTTCAAATTAGATCATGCTTTATGTACATATGATATATAAATACATATATATGTGTGTATATATATATATATATATATATATATATATGTCTACAGAGAGAGAAAGAAGCTTGGTATCATGGTCTCATTAGAGAATACACACACCAAAGAAAAGATGTGCACAGAGGCCATAGAGAATTTAAAAGATTTATTTATGATGTATTACTGTAATTTTTAATTTAGACATGCAAATTTTTTAATTTGCACCGACTGCTTTGCCTTAATGGTTTTGATTAATACTTGGAGGTAGTGTTTGTGAAAGAGATTTATACTGTGATTCATCTGCAAAATAATCAAATCATTACCAGCTAATGACAAAGCTGTGAAAAATGATACAGATATTGTGTAACTTCCAGCTATGGCTGAGCACGTGGAGGTACCCAATCCTTCCAGCAAATGTGAACTTGTGTTAATAACTGCTGGGAAGTTCGCTCTAGGTCCACTCTAATTTGGCAACAAAAAACATTGATCTTAATAAAGCTGTCTGATAAAAGGAGCAGTGATTAACATCCTGAACCTCTATTCTGCTGCTCATGCCAAGGTCTCTCTCTCTCTCTTTTTTTTTTTTTCCAGGAATAAAATTCCACTGTACTTCCTGCTTATCGCTCCATCTCTGCTCAGCCCTCTGCGGGTCTCCAGATAAGGCCACAGACGCCTAAGGAAGGGGACCCAGGGGCCAGAGACAGCATGGCCGGTGGCAGCAGCAGGCAGTTGCCCAGGAAAGAAAGCACAGCACACGGACTTCCCAGAGTCTCCCCCCACCCCACCCCCCCACCCCCCGGCCCCCGACAGCCTACACCCGCTCCTTCCAAAAACTCGGAAGCAAGGACTCTTCTCATGGGTCCTTCCTGCCTGGATTCAGCCACTGGGGCCTGAGTGACTCTTTTGTTGTCATGCTAATCCTGACTAGGTCAGCAAAGGTGGAGCAGAAACCTCCAGAGCATGTCCAGAGTCAGCAGAACTCACTCTCCAGCGGTATCAGGAAACTGAAGAGGGCAGGACGCAGAAACCCACAGATAATCCCCAAACCTCCTTACAGCCATAACAAGCTTTCCCACCGCATCACTCGCCCGAGAGGCTCAGTTGAGCAAACGTGGACTCTGCCTCCTTTCTGGCTCCCCCTGCCTTCAGCCAGACAGGGAGAGTTGGTGTTTCTTGCAGTCTGCACTCCTCCCCACACACTCTTTCATCAGTGCTCACCACGAGGGTATGAAGTATGCGTTATTAGTATCATCACTCCCATTTCACAGATAAGTAGTGCTCTCAGAGTTAATACAAGGAAACCAGCATGTGATGGAGGCAAGACTTATTTCTGGTTTATTCTAGAACCCCACAAACCCCAGCTGTCAAAATCTTGCCTCTGTTTGTCTGAAGTTTCTACTGAAGAATGAAAATACCCCAAATGCAAGGGCAGGGCAGTCAGAAGAGAGCTGGGATTAAGTGGAGGAAGAGGGTTCAAAAAAAAAAAGAGACGCTTGGATCAGCCTGGGTTAATACTGAAGCAATCATATTTTACCTCATTATCGAGAAACTCGGTTCCTCTTTTCATTTCAGTTCTCACAAAAGAAAAGCCCAGTGAGTTGATAATCATTAATATTTCATTGAAAACCAATCCATATTTTCTGTGATAGTGACATGGACATTCCATTTCATCAGGAAGCCATTTTACAAGATTAGAGAAAAGCAAGACCCGATTCTGGAAAGCAGAAGCTGAGACTACTCATCATGATTATTTATGACTGTTTGGGTGCCAGCTGAGCCCCCACTGCAGAGAGGGTGTTACAGAAGCATCACGCAGAGGCAGACGGTCCCTGTTCCCTGGGTTCACACTCCAGTTTCCATCACACGGCTACGGTGGATATTGCGTCTTTAATTACTGGTAACTCTGACTGCCACAAAAGGAAGATCAGAAGTTTCGATCATTTTTCTGGACATGAAGACAAATGGGAAAGGAGGCAAGAAGTGTAACTAATTTCAACAAGAACTGGAAGAGGAAGACTTTCAGCTTTGGTACTACACACAGCATTTATCAGGACAGCTTCTCTCCTAGTAAAGCTAGACACACTGGTTCACAGACAGGAAAGAGGATGCCATCTCATAAAGAACCAGGAGAGGCAAATATATGCCACGTGGCTCTCCTGGCATTATTTGGGTTCAAAGTATCTATGAGAGAAATACACATGCAATTTAACTGTGCATGTGGTCCAGGAAAAGCGGAATGAGATAAGCTAGTAGGTTCAAAGTAAAGTTAAAATTCAAGCCACTCAGAGTGAGCCAACAGAATAAGCCCTTGAGCAGATGGGCATCTTGTGTGATTCAACAGAAGACAGAGTACAAGTAATGAGGCTGAAGTGTTGAAGGAAAGGGAAATACACTCTCAGAGGTAAACGTGGTGTCAAGTTGTCAGGATTTAGCTGAATAATTCTTCTTAATGCTTAGACAAATAATGCTGCTGAGTTCTTGGGAATCACACCACGTCTCCACCCCTCAGCTTCCAGGAGCTTCCGTAGCCTGGACTGAGCAAGCGGTAGCGGAAATTGAATCCCAAATGTATTTGTCGTGATTGTTTTAGAGACGGGAGATGCTCTCCATCCATCTGTAACACGAGAAAAGGGATGAAAGTTAACTCTAAGCAACCCCAGATACTTTGGGGGAAGGTGGGAACCAAAGCATTACTGCATACAGATTCTAGAAGCAATGCTGCTGCTGCCAACTGATGACAAAGATTCCGGAACCTTGTGCCCATGCAGTTCCCACAAGTTCCCTCCCTGACGCCTTCCATGCTTAGAGCTTTGGTCACCTCAGAGAACTTTTAGCTGTTTTTATGCAGGCTGTTTTCTCCTTCTGCCAACTCTTACGCAACATTCTGCAGCTCTCCATGATTATCTGCAGTCACGCAGTAAAACTTCCTGAGCTAATGGAAATGTTCTGTGTCTGTACTGCCCAATATGGTAGCCATAAGCCACATGAGGCTAGTGCTACTGAAGAAATGGATTTGTAATTCTATTTAATATTAATCAATTTGAATTTATAGAGCCACATATGCCTATTGACAGCCATAACAAGCAGTGCAGCTCTATAGAGGGCAATGAGGATTTTACTGAAGATACATTAACACAGATGGAGGAGTTTACATCACACATGCCACAAAATTCTCTTTCCCAGACTCCCTTGCAGCTAGGGATGACCGTCTGACACAATTCAAGCTAATAAAAACAGAGCTGAGGGACAACATGGTTTCCTTTTCTGTATAAAACCCAATCTCCTATTTGCCCTTTTTTTTTTTTTTTCTGCCTCAGGTATGTACGTAATACCTGCATGTGTAGCAGCTATCTTTTTAAAAAGCTTATTTTTATTGAAGTATAGTTAAGTTATAACGTGTGTTGGCTTCTCGTATATGGCAGATTGTTGTACAGTATACAGTAGTTTGCATCTGCTAATCCCAAACTCCCAATCCATCCCTCTCCCATCTCCCACCTTGGCAAGCACCAGTCTGTTCTCTGGGTCCGTGAGTCTGTTTGTTTCACAGATGAGTTCATCCGTGTCGTATTTTAGATTCCACATATAAGTGATATCATACAGTGTTTTTTTTTTCTCTGCCTGACTTACTTCACTTAGTATGAGCATCTTTGGGTCTATCCATGTTGTTGCAAATGCATCAGTCATTCGTTTTTAAGCTGATATAACGATACACTTTATTCATCTGCCAATGGACATTTAAGTTGCTTCTATGTCTTGGCTGATGTAAATGGTGCTGCAGTGAACACTGGGGTGCAGATATCTTTTTGAATTATAGTTTGGTCCAGATAGAGTAGCAATTATTTTAAGGGTAAATGGCCCAACATCAAAGTTGGCATAGCAGGAAGTTGGAAAGGGAGTGGGGCCTTGAAAATTTCCCTCTAGTCCTAGAGCACCAATCTGTGGATTTCTGTGACATGGGACAAATAAATCCCTTGCTTATGTTGGACTATAAGGAAAGCTGAGTGCTAAAGAATTGATGGTCTTGAAGTGTGGTGTTGGAGAAGACTTTTGAGAGTCCCTTGGACTGCAAGAAGAACCAACCAGTCCATCCTAAAGGAGATCAGTCCTGTATATTCATTGGAAGGACTGATGTTGAAGGTGAAACTCCAATACTTTGGCCACCTGATGTGAAGAGCTGGCTCATTGGAAAAGACCCTGATGCTGGGAAAGATTGAAGGCGGAAGGAGAAGAGGATGACAGAGGATGAAATGGTTGGATGGCATCACCGACTCAATGGACACGAGTCTAAGTAAACTCTGGGAGTTGGTGATGGACAGGGAGGGCTGGCGTGCTGCAGTCCATGGGGTCGCAAAGAGTTCAACAGGACTGAGCGACTGAACTGAACTGAACTGCCTGATTTTCTATGCTTGGAGCCAAACTCATTAATGCTGACACATGTAGCTAGATACCGTTGCAAAGGTTTGCCACATAACGAGCATCTGGATGTCGACAGAACTGATGCAAAGTCCAGCTGTGATCACACTGCTATCTACTGCCCGTGTCCATCCTCCCCCTTCTCTCTGGGGCCAGCCCACAGAGATGATAGCATAGATTTCATCCAATGCCCCGCCTCCTCCCTCCACTTCTCTTCTCTGTGCTCTGTTTCTCTGTGGTCCTGTCCTTATCTCATCCTTTCTATCTTTCCTGTCTCCCCTCAGCAGTGCTTCTGCTATGATTGATTACTTTTGTGATACCTTCTCAAAATCGGGGGATGGAGGGAAGCTCAGCTCTGCTAGAAGGATTTTAGTCACAGAGGAACAAGGGAGAAGATATCTGGTTGTTATAAGGATGTCCCCTTTCCAAAAAGATCTTTTTTGGTAAGTTATCTTCTCTATGTGTCTAGAAAAGAGTTCCCCTGGTCTCACTTCTGAGATCTTGTTCACAAGATATTTTCTTTTCAATGACTCTTAATGGGGCATCTATGATACACGAAGCCTCTGCTTGGCCCTTACACGTATGTAGTTTCTTGTAATCCTCAGAACACACCAAGGAAGCAAACGTTAGAAAGACACTCGGGGACAAGGGTGGTCTCTCGAGACAAATCCACACACTGTATCTCTAGACAGACCTTCACTAAACCTGTTAAACATTTTTCGTCTTCTGTGTATCCCAACAGCATCTACGGTTTCCCCTTTATAGATTAGGAAAATGAGGCTCAGAGAGCATGAACACCTGGTCCTAAAGAGGGACGGTGGCAGCATCGCTGGCTGCAAGCTGGATCTTTTTCCAGTGGAAATGGAGAAGGCTTGGGGTCTCTTCTCCCACTTGGCCTTGTCTAGTGCCAACTGCTGGACATGAGCGCTCAGTTTCCATCCTCAAAAGAGCTCCGTTGGAGGGGAAAGGATGAGAGAGCAAAGCAGGGGATCCCCGATGGTAAGAGAAGCAGGAAGCCCATGCTCAGCCCATGCCAGGATGCCTGGCAGAAAGGCATTTATCTTCTGCAGACGTCCCCATGATATCAAAGGTGGTAATGTGCTTCCAAACCCCATGGGAAGCTGTGAGGGTTAATTCTTGCTTAAAGTAATTTCTGCGACTTCCTTGTCCATCCAGTGGCTAAGACTCTGTGCTTCCTCTGCCGGGGGCCTGTGTCCCATCCCCGGTCAGGGAACATGCCACATGGCCAAAGAAAAGTATGTTCTGACCCGGAACTGAAAGAGCCTCTTATGTTCTTTTTTTTTCTTCCCTCTGGTTCCGCTCTCTACAGAGATGACTCATGAAGAGAAGATGGGGCAAGATGTAGGGTGGAGGGAAAATGGAGACAGCAGCTGAGAGCAAGTAGAAAGCAGTATAGAATAGGACCAGGAGAGCAGCGTCGTGACTCTAGAATTCACGTGTTCAGATGTCCAGGTGACCCTTCCTTCCCCCGGACACTCAAAAGTGCAACAAGGTCTTCTCCCAACCAGCACCACCCCATCCCAAAGAAGGAAATCCAGTTATCCACGTTTGGTAAGCGTGCTTCAGAGGTCAAGTTAGTTCAGTTCAGTGTCACTCAGTCATGTCCAACTCTTTGTGACTCCATGAACTGCAGCACGCCAGGCTTCCCTGTCCATCACCAACTCCCAGTTTACTCAGACGCATGTCCATTGAGTCGGTGATGCCATCCAACCATCTCATCCTCTGTCGTCCCCTTCTCCTCCTGCCTTCAATCTTTCCCAGCATCACAGTCTTTTCAAATGTGTCAGTTCTTTGCATCAGGTGGCCAAAGTATTGGAGTTTCAGCTTCAACATCAGTCCTTCCAATGAACACCTTTCACTGGAAGGACTGATGTTGGAAGTCAAGTTAAGGTGCAGTCTTATATCCTGCTTGTCCAGGCCTCTACCCCTTGGTACAGCTCCCTCCAGGAAAACGAAGGGAAGGCCATTCAGTCCTTGGACATTTGGGCTTAGATGAGTTCCCAAAGCTGAAATAGTCCTCATAAAATCTCTCAGAAAGTTACAAGTCTCTCTGTATTATTTTCCCTCCTTTTCTTTGTCTACCATGGTGTCTGATTTTCCCTTTTCCTCTTTTTCTAATTTGAAAGAATGAGTGTGAAAACATAAGGGCAAATCCTTTTCAGGGTCAACTCAGCAATAGAGCAGCCCAAAGTCACTTCTCATGATGGAATTTAAGGAAATGAGAGACCCTGAGGGACAAATTGACTATGCCAAAGCCTTTGACTGTGTGGATCACAATAAACTGTGGAAAATTCTGAAAGAGATGGGAATACCAGACCACCTAACCTGCCTCTTGAGAAATCTGTATGCAGGCCAGGAAGCAATAGTTAGAACTGGACGTGGAACAACAGACTGGTTCCAAATAGGAAAAGGAGTATGTCAAGGCTGTATATTGTCACCCTGCTTATTTAACTTCTATGCAGAGTACATCATGAGAAATGCTGGACTGGAAGAAACACAAGCTGGAATCAAGATTGCCGGGAGAAATATCAATAACCTCAGATATGCAGATGACACCACCCTTATGGCAGAAAGTGAAGAGGACCTAAAAAGCCTCTTGATGAAAGTAAAAGAAGAGAGTGAAAAAGTTGGCTTAAAGCTCAACATTCAGAAAATGAAGATCATGGCATCCGGTCCCATCACTTCATGGGAAATAGATGGGGAAACAGTGGAAACAGTGTCAGACTTTATTATTTTGGGCTCCAAAATCACTGCAGATGGTGACTGCAGCCATGAAATTAAAAGATGCTTACTTCTTGGAAGAAAAGTTATGACCAACCTAGATAGCATATTGAAAAGCAGAGACATTACTTTGCCAACTAAGGTCCATCTAGTCAAGGCTATGGTTTTTCCAGTGGTCATGTATGGATGTGAGAGTTGGACTGTGAAGAAGGCTGAGCACCGAAGAATTGATGCTTTTGAACTGTGGTGTTGGAGAAGACTCTTGAGAGTCCCTTGGACTGCAAGCAGATACAACCAGTCCATTCTGAAGGAGATCAACCTGGGGATTTTTTGGAAGGAATGATGTTAAAGCTGAAACTCCAGTACTTTGGCCACCTCATGCAAAGAGTTGACTCACTGGAGAAGACTCTGATGCTGGGAGGGATTGGGGGCAGGAGGAGAAGGGGACAACGGAGGTTGAGTTGGCTGGATGGCATCACTGACTCGATGGACGCGACTCTGAGTGAACTCCGGCGGTTGGTGATGGACAGGGAGGCCTGGCATGCTGCGATTCATGGGGTCGCAAAGAGTCGGAGATGACTGAGCAACTGAACTGAACTGAACTGAGGGACAAAGGGCTTTGAGGGCTTTTCAAATCCACACCATATAACTATTAATAGCCCTTCACTGAATTAGTAGAGAATTCATCCTCGCGTGTATATACCAAGTGTATCTCTTCTCAACAGAGCACTGGTACCTTGGACCCTTAGATGATGAAACAAATAATCTACCCTCCTAGACACTGGTGAAACGGACACAGGATGGGGAAAACAGAACACGACTCCCATGCTAAATCTTTCAAGAAGAGGAAGCCCAAGGCAGAGGCAAGTTTCTAATGTGGGCACGGAGAGTGCACCCCAGGCTTTTCTTGGGACCCTGTGTACAGTTGCTCATACTGCGCACTGCACAAAAGGACTGGCCAAGGCCAAGCAGGGCCGGAAGTCGGCACCCTCTGCTTGCCAAAATGAGAGCCAGGGTCCCATGTCTATCCAGAGGTGATGCCTTTTACTAATTCACATTGTGATGTGGCCTTGCTTTCCTAGCTGGGAAGAAAATATCCGTGCTTCTGATTCACTGTTCACATGCAATTCTGATCATCAGGTGTGGCCCAGAAGAAAAGAGAATCACTTCAGTACAGCTGATTACTTAATTGGTGGATTAAATAAAACGCTGTATCATTGATTTCTGACCACTAACTATCCAGAGATGTTGCTGGTGTCCGTTTAACAGAACTGCCAAAAAAACATTTAATTTTTTCATATAAAACACACCTAGGAAATCGAGCAAATTTCATCCAAATGTTTTAAGTGCCAGAAATGATTCCAGTCTAATAAAACATTAAGGCCCTGCATCGTTGGTATGGCACATGAGACAGACCTCCATTAACGACACAGTTGGAACCTAGTTTCTAATTCTTTTGCACAAAATCACCAATTTAGGTTCTGCTGAGAAACCTTTGGGAAGGGTCTCTTTGTAAATAGAGCAATCTCTTAAAATAAAGTTGGCCAGGAGGGGCGGCTCCTTCGAGGTCTGAGAGGCATCTTCGCTGATCGAACGCTGAGGCAGGCCTGTACCACCAAGCTGTTGTAACAGAATCTGTTGGCGTCTGCCTGCGCGCTGAGTGACAGCAGTAGGCAATCAAAGAGGCGACGCAGATACACATCAGACGGCAGGAACCCAGAAATAAGCCGCGGAATGGGAATGTTTTGGAACCTAAATGGACCTTGGCACAAAACACTTTGAAACTGCCATTTTGCTGAGCCTGATCATTTTTGCTTGTTGCTGGTTGGAAAGACAAAAGGAAGAACCGAAGAGGAGAAAGGTCAGCCCTTCGGGGGTGCACCCTACGCTCCAGGCACAAAGAGCTTTGCATACATAGTGGGATCTGACCCTCAGACTCACCGTAAGGCGTAGGGGGAATTATGCCCGTTACCGATGGGAAAACTACGTCTCCAGAAGTAAAATGACCTGCTCAAGGCCACACAGCTAATAAGCGACAGAGTCAGAACGGAAACCTTCGGGCAGGGCTGTTAAGCCTGGACCCTCCCACTGCCTGCGTTTCCGGGCTGCGGTAGGAATCCGGGGTCAGCGCCTCCTTCCGTCCTGCCCTCCTTTTCTGTCGGTTTCCGAGGCCGTGAGCGGAGCTGTCCTCGTGAGTGCCCCGCCCACCCGTCCGCCTCATCCCTCAAGGGGAGAATCCGCCTTATCCAGAGCGCACATTCCCGTGAAAAGCTGGGCTGGATCTAACTAGATGATGAACCAGCAGCTTATTTCTCTAAGCAACTTTTGTGAACCCTGGGGCGGAATACTGGGATAGGAAGTTCAGGAGCCTTGCTAGTCTCCCAAGGTGGGGGCTTCTCCACCCACATTAGATGAGGGGCCAGGCCGCATGGAGGGCTTCCCAGGGGGCTCGGTGGTAAAGAATCTGCCCGCCAGTGCAGGAGACGCGGGGTCAGCCCCTGGGCTGGGAGGAACCCCTGGAGAAGGACATGGCAGCCCACTCCAGTATCCCTGCCTGGAGACTCCATGGGGAGGGCAACCTGGCGGGCTACAGTCCATGGGGTCGCAGTCAGACACGACTCAGCGACCGGGCATGCACAGCGCCGCAGGCTAGGTGGGGTCTCGCCTAACACCTGCCGTCCCCAGACGCTATTCACCAGGGATGACAGCCAGGCTCCCGCTCTGAGCAAGGGAGCAGATTTACAAGAAAGCCAGTGCTGTTCTCCGAGGGGAGTGAACCCACTGTATGTAAACCTGAAAGATCAGTTAGAGTTCCCAGAATTCACCCCCAGAGTCTGCCCCTGAACTCAGCCAGTGCGGCACTGTGAGAAACAGTGTCAATGGACTCAAAACAAAACAAGGCTCACCTGATTACGGGTTTCACTATGAACCTCGGGTTTTTTAGAGCTCGTGACATCACGTCGCTTTGAAACACTGGGAAGGGAGGAGGGGCTGGCATCTTGATTTGATGCAATAAGGATCCTGGTGCGTTAGCAGACCTCCCATCGACATCACACAAGACCTCGGGAGCCGTCCCTGGTCCTCTCCCCCTCCCTGAGTGGTTCAGTACCACGGTGGATTTGTGTTATTTTCAAAGGCAAACTTAGACATTGCCTGAGAGCACAGTCATCGTCAGAGAATGTCGAATGTCGGCCGGAAGCTGCGGGCAGTTGAAAGCGAGCTCTGAGGCCGGTCCCAGCCTCCACCCACCATAGGCCCTTTATGTTTGGGATCCGGAGGAGCCTTCCTGCTCAAAGTACGGCCCCGGATGAAGAGAACAGGCCTCAGTGGGGAGCCTGCAAAAACTGCAGAATCCCGGGACCTCCCTGGCAGTTCAGTAGCTAGGATTTGATGCTTCCACTGCCGAAAGCATGGGTTTGATCCCTGGTGTGGGAACTAAGATCCCACATGCTGCTCAGCAGGGAGCCAAAAATAAATAAAAAGTAAATAAATGAATAAATAAAAAGAACAGCAATTAAAAAAAAAAAAACCTACAGAATCACCAGTCCTCTCCTAGCCCCAGTGGATCAAATGCTGCTTTTTTTTTTTTTTTTTTAAGCAAGACCTCCAGATTATTTGTAGGCATGTTAAAATGTGAAAGTGCCAAAATACAACAGTGGTTCTCCAATGGTGTCTCCAGTTCAGTTCAGTTCAGTTGCTCAGTCCTATCAGACTCTTTGGGACCCCATGGACTGCAGCACGCCAGGCATCCCTGTCCATCACCAACTCCCAGAGCTTTCTCAAACTCATGTCCATCGGGTCAGTGATGTCATCCAACCATTTCATCCTCTGTAATCCCCGTCTCCTCCTGCCTTCAATCCTTCCCAGCATCAGGGTCTTTTCAAATGAGTCAGCTCTTTGCATCAAGTGGCCAAAGTATTGGTGTCTCCAGGACCAGTAACATCAGAATCACCAGCACTTTATCATAAATGCAGAATCTCAGTTCTGCCACATCCTAATTTCCATCTTAGTGAAACCACAGAAAAAGTGGGAAAGCACTGTTCAGGGTCGGGCACACCTGGGTTTCAGTCCTGGCATCACCACTTACAAGGTGTTTGATTTAAGACTGAGTACCTAACTCTTGGAGTTTCAGTTTCTTCAACAGTAAAATAAAGCTGAAAGGTCCTTCACTCAGGAAATCCAAAGGGATTAAATGAGGTCATTGTCGGGCAAGCTCTTTGCACAAGGCTAATGAGTATTAAGCACTTAGTAAATAGTTGTTTTTAGCTTTCGCTGTTTGTTCCTCTTCCTCTTGCCTGTCATTCTCTGCCCTAGAGATATTTCCATGAGGACTTTCTGGGTCCCTTCCAGCTTTAACATGCTCCAATTTGACAATTAGTTCATTTTTCTTAAAGTTGCTGAGTAGCCACTAAACCTAGCTCCGTAACTGTAATAGGAACCGGAGTGGATTAAGAGTTGGTTCCTCATTGGGGTCCAACTTTATTTTCTTTCTGGAGTGAATTTTGTCTCCAGTGTGAAACAGAAGCAGCAGGAGGGCATCCCTTCCATGTTTTCCACGGGAAAAGTTCAGACACTAAGGTGAAGGAAAACAGAGAGGCCCGGCCTCTGTCCTTGGGGAGTTTGCTTATTGAACCAGGGACAGCAACAAATAAAGTTACCATTGCGATGGCCGTTGTAATAAGTATCGTGAAGTGTTGTGAATAGGACTGTAAGAGCAAGAATAGAAAGATAACCAAATCCTGGAGATGCTGAAAGTGCAGTCAGGGGTGCAAAATTCCAGAGAGGTCCTCCTGGAGAGAATGACATGCAAGCAGAGACTTAGAAGGAAGAACAGAAGTTGATCAAGGGAAACAGAACCCAGACACAAGCATTGATAAATGCAACAGGCTGTGGCTGAAAGGGCATGGAGATGAGAGCAGAGCCCAGTCAGGCAGGGGGAGAGTTCCTCTGGACGCTGGGGGGTGCGTGGAGCTAGATGTGGGATCCCAGGCCATTGATGGTCGTATAATTTAGGGAGGACAAGACAAGACGCCATTGGTAAGCCCACAGACAGAGGTGACTAGAGCACATTTCACTATGAACCATTCACACGTGAGCTCCGGGCACTAAGGAGGGATCCAGTAATATTTGCAGCTAAGCACTCATGTATAAGTGGATGAGACGTGCAAAGCAGAGGAACTGATGATACAGTAGATGTGACCGTTACAGCCCAGGGAAACGACCTTGCCAAAGAACGCAGGGTATCCCTCCTCCAAATGCCCCTTCCCTCTCCTGCATTTAAAATTTTTCTGGAACTGCTGAATTTGCCTATCTACATATACATTTGCTGTAATATCTTATACCTTTACTGCCCATGTCTCTAATGCCATTTATAGGAAAACACTGAGCTGTCAGTTCTTGCTATATTCACTTCCTGTTTTCTCATTCTCCTCTCTTAAAAAAAGTCAGAAATACTATTAATACACTAAATAATATATATAATGTATACATACATCATACAGCTTAATGATTAAAGTGGATACCCCATGAGTGTTCCACCCACCTCAACTATTATTAGAACTATTAGAACTTTATCAATTCCATTGAAGAGATTTGTTTTTCATTCCACCCACCACCTCCACAAACTGAGGCAATAATAACTGAATTTTTTTGTTTATCATTTACTTTCCTTTGTACATGGTTTTGTCACAGAAGCTTATATCCCCAAACAGCATATATTTAATTTTACCTGACTTTTTGTCCCTTATAAAAATGGAAAATCAAAGTGCAAATTCAATTTCAAATGGAATTGCCAATGGCAAAATATCCAAACTTTTAGAAGAAAATACTGAGCAATACCTGTATGATTTCCAGTTAGGGAGAGATATTTTGAATAAGACATAAAAGCATACATGATTAAAAGGGAAAAAGACTCCTTCCCTGTATATGTAAAACCACCTTTCTTTCACTCCTTTCCAGACGTCACACTGCCAAGCATTTGAAGCATTAGTGATTCTTCCTTTTGAGGTAAACATAACCCTAACACTATAGAATTCCTTTAAAACACAAGTATGCTTCAGAGATTGGTAATATATTAAGCCCCTGCTGTTTGTGGGGACTCAGACTCTAAGACAAAAATTAGCATGCAGAAATTATATTAAGGAGGGTTCTTAATATCCACAACTGCAGGGGGGTTAGCATGGTGAGGTGAGCTATAACGCAGTCTCGGGGGAGAACTCAGCCGGGGTCACAGGGTTTCAAAGCTGGGATGGGCTTCCGGTTATTCTGTGCTGCAGCACAGAGGCTTTTATCCCATCATCCACCAGTATTGAATGTAGTTGACCTGGGGCAAGATGGCTGTCTTCAGCCAAGGCCATTTCTTTAGGAGACTGACATATAGGAGATCTCTGGGGGCAGTCCTTCTAGTATCTGGGGATATACGTTCTCATCCCTGAAGGGAATTCTGGGTGGCATATCACAACATCTACTGAAGTCCCTCATGCCTTATACAGACTGAGGATGTCCAAGGTCTTCTTGAGCCTGGGGAGGCCTAATGACAAAAGAACATTAGGCTTGGATATGCTAATAAAAGGGTATGAGAAGCAAATTGGCCCTGGAAGCAACTTGATATGGAGACAGTTGAGAATAGAACCTTTGCTGGGTCATGGTTATTAAGTTAGGATTATGCAATGCACCAAATTTCTTTACAGCTTCAAAATACTTTCCAGAACCCACCATGATGCTTGATTCTTATGAGGACTGAATCACCCAGCTAGTAGACCAGAGTATGTTCTTAGAAAACCAGCCCCACAGGAGAAACCATCCTCCCACCCACCAGAAAAAGCTCACTTTGAAAACTTACCCAGAATTTTACAATCAGAAAATCTAGAAAGAAACTATCTTTATTGCAACGTGAACAAAAGTGTTGAATCATTTTGAAAAATAGAATTTTATAATTCATATTACCAGGTGGGAGAGAGGCACTGAGCCAGGGAGGGTAACTTGACCTTTCTAAGACTCTGGTTCCTTAATCTCTTAATTAGAGCCATTCCTCAAATGGAAACCCTGAACGTCAGGTAATAGGCAGCAAAAGCAGCTCAATAAGGTAGAGCCAGGCTTACAGTGGCCGTAATGGAACCCAGAGCCATCTGAACAAACAACACTGCAATTACCAACATTCCCAGAACTCTGCTTTGCAATTTTTCAGAGGTGAGAAGATTT